>NC_141547.1:99953333-100272500 GCF_021556685.1 Rattus norvegicus
GACTCCAGGGAGTGGGCAGGCCTGGTAGGGTTGGGGGTGGGGGTGAGGGTAGGGATGGGGTAGGAATATCCTTTTGGAGACATGGGTTGGGGGAGTGGAAGGAATGGGATGAGGAATTGTGGGAGGACGGACTGGGAAGAGGATAATGACAGAACTGTAAAAAAAAATAGTAAAGATAGTTAAAAAACAAACAAAAAGAGGGGCTGGGGATTTAGCTCAGTGGTAGAGCGCTTACCTAGGAAGCGCAAGGCCCTGGGTTCGGTCCCCAGCTCCGGAAAAAAAGAACCCAAAAAAAAAAAAAAAACAAAAACAAAAACAAAAAACAAACAAAAAGCACACTGAATTTCTTGAAGTGTTTGCTTTTTAGATTTTATCAGAGTATTTATTTACATAAATTAATTTAGCAAGTTAACTTTATCGTTTAGTCAATTGAATATGAATATGAAAGTGATCCCCACAGAGAGGAACAAGATTTCTAGCAGGACAGGTACATCACCCTTTAATAACACATGAGTTTTGTTGCTCTCTGGAGCCATCTTCTGGTCAGTGTTGTATTACAGCTAATGTAAGCTTTCCCAATTAATTTGAAGTTAGGCTCTTTGAACATCATGTACTCCCCATAAGGGGATAGCTAGAAATCTGTAGCCCAAATAATACCTAGAAACAGTTCCTTCAAGAACCAAATATGTTCACTTAGAACAACGAAGAAAAGAATCCTGTGCGGAAATGAGTATGTACTCTATGTTGCAGAATTATTTTAATCGTCTAACAGGAGTTTGTGTATTTCTTCCCACCAACAGGATGGAAACACACACACACACAAGCACACAATGAACTTTTATAGTGTGTACAAACTTAGGTGTATGTATAGATCAATACCTCTCTCCTTTCAAACATTCATTCCAAAGAGAACTTCCCATTTGATCTTCTTTCCTGTGGTAGCTCTTTTAGACCAAGATGAACTCCTAGTTTTAATGGTCTTACCTGTCCTCACCCTTATTATAAGCACTGCCTTCTTCTATTCAGATGTGGGTGTGACCGAAGCCTGTCCAAGGGAACTCCCCCACCCCACACACGCGCGTGCGCGCGCGCACACACACACACACACACACACACACACACACACACACACACTCACGCACACACACTGTTCTTCATCCTTTCAGATTTCTATCTTTGGGGCCGGAGAGATGGCTCTGTGGTTGAGAGCACTGACTGCTCTTGCAGAGGACCTGAGTTCAATTCCAAGCAACCACGTATTTAATGATACATACATGTTGATTTGCCCAATATGATACACAGTACTAGAATTAGCCCTCCACATTCCCAGGTTCCGCACCCATGTATTAAGATAACTTTGAGTGGAAAATATGCACGCGGGGGGGGGGGTGCCCATGTCTGTGTTAAACATGTGTTCTGTGTTTGCTGTGCTTCCCTAAACAGTGCACCATAGACACTATCAAGAGACTTACAGCCTGCTGGGTATTGTCAGTGACCTACTGTCGGAACACGTGCAAAAATGGAGCCGCGTGAGGAGAATTCTGAGTGCTTGTGAGAAAACTCCAAGAAAGCAAGAGCCTCGTGACCTCCGTTTCTCCAAAACAAGTAATTGTCCTTGGAATGTGTTTGCATGCATCTCCAGGGCGCAGCAGATAAGAGCGCGTTAACTTCAGATCACTCATCCCACCTGCACACGCTGCTCTCCCTCCAGGGTGTGCGCTTTGCTCATGTGACGTTTCCCGATGCTCTGAAGGAAGCTGGCGATTGCACGTGACTGTAGTCCTCCTAGTGCATCAGTTCTACTCTCCAGGTCCCACTGCCAACTAGAGCGGCAAACCGTCTACCGATTATTTAAATATAAAGAGGGGTGTGCTTGTGAAGTGTACAGACAGCATGCAACTTTGAACATACACGGACTTTAGTATCTGCAGGAGTGTGCCGGTAGACATCATAGATTCTCGCCCACCCCACCCCCATTGTTGTGGTATATATATTCGTTGTGGTATATCTTTATGAACTTTAGTTTGCTTTTTACAACTCTGCATTGGAATGATATGGGTAAATTTTACCCATTTTCATAATTATTACCTTGCAGCTCTCTACTTGGTGTTTTTAACGTAGACTGATAAAATCCACCAATCCTGTTGAGCGAGACAGCCTTGTTTCCTTGGCGACCTCCACCCCTCTGGCTTCTACAGTAACAGCTTCCTCTTCCACAGGGTTCCCTGAAGCTTCCCAGGAGGGATTTGATAGAGACATCCTATTGAGGACTGGGTGTTCCAAGTTCTCTTTCTTTGCATTTTGTGTAGCTATGGGTCTCTGTTTTATCTGCTGCAGGAGGAAGATTCTTTTAAAGATGGTGGATCAGGGCACTGATCTCATGCATAGCACATGCCATTAGGAGTCATTTCATTGCTCCATGCTCTTAGTACAACAGTAGTAGTTGGTTTTGACCTAGGTTCCTGGGCTATCTTGTCTCAGGTTTTGATCTTAGCCCTCTATTAGTTATGTAGTTGGTAAAATTCGCTTCTGTAGGCTTTGCTGTGCAGAAGCTTTTCAGTGTCACAAGAGCTCATAAGTCATTGCTGATCTTTGTGGCTGTGCTAATGGGTGTTCTGCTCAGAAGTCTTTTCCTTTGCCAATGAGTTCAAGGCTATTTACCACTTTTTTAAAAAAAAATTAGACTCAGTGTATGTTATTTTTTCTTTAATTGAAAATATTCTTTTCTCATACAGTATGTCCTCTCCCTCTAGTTGTCCAAATCCTCCCCACTTTTCCTCCCCCCACCTGGATCCACTCCCTTTCTGTCTTTCATCAGAAAAGAACAGGCTTCTAGGAGATAACAACCAAACATGGCAAAATAAAATATAATAAGATACATAAAAAGAGACCATGACATCTAGGCTGGAGCAGTCATAAGATTCAGAGACCAGCTTGTTTACACATTCAGGAGTTCCATAAAAAATATTAAGCTAATAGTATAATATATACACAGAGGTTGTAATATAGACCCATTTGGCCCCGTGCTTGTTGTTTCAGTCTCTGTGAGTTTATATGTTTAGTTGATTTAGGGGACCTTGTTCTCCCGGTGACCTCTATCCCCTCTGGTTCTTACAGTTTTTCTGCCTCCTCTTCCACAGGATTTTCTGAGCTCTGAGAGATTTGATGAAGACATCCCATTTAGAGCTGTGTTCCAAAGACTCTCTCTGCATAATGACTGGCTGTGGGTCTCTGACTCTGTTCCTGTCTTCTGCTGCAGAAGGAACATCTCTGATGACTGAATAAGGCACTGATCTGAGTAGGGCAGACTGTCATTAGGAGTTATTTATTTATTGCATCCTCTCTCTCTCTCTCTCTCTCTCTCTCTCTCTCTCTCTCTCTCTCTCTCTCTCTCTTTTTTGACCAGGATTGTTTGGCTTTACCCTAGGTCTCTGAGCTATCTAGTCTCTGGTTCTTGGTCACTCAAACAGTGTCTGGCATGGGTTCCATCTCATGGCGCGGGCCTTAACTCACATCAGAAGTTGGTTGGTTACTCCCACAAGTTCGGAGCCACCATTGCCTTAACATACCTTGCAGGCAGGACAGGTTGTAGGTCCAAGGTTTAGCGGGTGGGTTGGTTTGGTAGCCTGAAGAGTTCCTTCCCACACTAAAGACTAGAGCGTAGGGGTGACGGCTCCATGTAGGCAACAGCTCAGCTTCTCTATGTTCAATGAGTTGTGTGGGTGTAAAACCTGTGGGACGAAAAAACCATGCCAGGAAGTTTAATAAGGTAGAGAAGATAGAGACCTGGAGACTCAGTGGGCACACACCTGAGGCTTAGGTGACTCCCCGCTCCCTGCCAGACTCCTGACTTGGAACACATGCCATGCTCACATAAAAAAAAATAAAAATAAATAAAAATAAAAAAGATGTGCCCTACGGTCACATTGGCCCAAAACCGAGTTCCCCATGCCAATGAGGTGCCTAGAGGCCTGGAGGGCTCAGTCAATAAGCTTCCCTTCCCAGACACTCCTCCCTGCAAAGGATATTTAATCTCAGGCCCACCTGAGAAATTAGGTATTACCATTATGCATCCATTTTCTGCCATCATTGGTTAATACTGCTTGGAACCATGGACTGTCTATTTTGTCAAGATCCACCATGAGAATCTGCCAAGCTAAGGACAATCACTTTGCGAGACAAGCCAGAGCTCCCTTGTCCCCTGGCCCTAAGGCCCCCAACTCCCTTCTCTCTTCTTCAGAGACTCCCAGCGGTGCCTGGATGTCCAAGAGTCCCCCACACCCCTGAGAACCCCACAGCCCCAGCCTTGTCATACCCCCACACCCCAACCCCGACCCAACCAGCTCGGGCTTTCCCACATCTCAGACAGTGCTTGCCCACCCCAGGAGCTGTGTCTCAGCACTTCCAGACAGCCTAGCACCTGCCCTGCTGACCAACACCCACCCCTACTCACCCCTGTCAGTTTTAGAGAGCAACCCATTGTCTTGGTAGCAGCCTGGGTTGTCTAGAGATTTCCATGAGACCCTCCTTGGTCAACAACTCAATTGAATGCACCCCAGTCCCGGTACTGGAAGCCTTGTTTGGTGAGAAGAGTTGGCCAGTCGGGACTCTGTCTCTCCCATTATTAGGAGGTCTCATTAGGGTCACCTTCATATATTTTAGGAAGTTTCCACTGCACTAGGTTTCCATACCATCCCTCAAATGCTCCTTAATTTCAGGTGTCTCTTCCCACATTTCTTCCCTCAACCTTCCTTCCCCTCCCACTCTGTAGTGATTTAAATATGCTTGACCCAGGGAGTGGCACTATTAGAAAGTGTGGCCTTGTTGGAGTAAGCATGGCCTTGTTGGAGGAAGTGTGTCACTGCAGGACACCATGTCTTCTCCTGGTTCCTTTTGGCATAAGATGTAGAACTCTCAGCTCTTACAGCACCATCTCTGCCTGGATGCTGCCATGCTTCCTACCATGGTGATAATGGACTGAACCTCTGAACCTGTAAGTCAACTCCAATTAAATGTCCTTTATAAAGGTTGCTTTGGTCATAGTGCTTCTTCACATCCATGGAAACCCAAAATAAGATACCCTCTGTTGTGCCAGGGAGCATTCATGAGCCCCAAAAGATCACCAAGGTGCTGATTCTGTTGTAATCTCACTAGGGTCTCCTTATTACAAGTCTGAGCTTGGGCTCCCTGCCAATCCTGACATAGCAGGACAGGAAGGTGGAGTCCCAAGCCTAGTTTCAAGTATGCATTTATAGAGGCAAGTCTAGGCCCTTCTGTTTTGTACTATCTATTCCATGAAGCCTAGAGACTCATGATATAACCAGTATGACTCAGTTAATTTAGGCCTGGATGCATTGGTGACCTAAAAGCACCCCTCCACATTCTAGAGGGAATCAGGGTTGATATCATCCAGTCCTCGTGGTGTCCCTGGGGCTTGGGTAGGAACCCCAACAGTGTGAGTCAGGAGAGAGTCCTGAGGCTGAGTTTCCTCCTGCTGGTAAGGGTTGTCTATCTTCAGCCGCAAAGGGGTATGCAATCCCGTTGAACTTCACTGCAGTTGTGTGTGGTCAAGATGATAACATAGGGACCTTTTAATGAGGCCGTAGTGACCCCTGGCTAGCGGAGGACCTGTTTCATAAAAAACATGAAGTTTAGACCAAACATGTTTATGAGTCCATTGGAGACCTTCAAGATCATCTGGCAATTGGCGATTCTTGAACTCAGCAATGACCTTTGCTTGTATGTTAAGAACAGTGGGGGGTTGGTATCTTGAACATGATTTCAAAGAGAATGAATCCCATCTGGTAAGGGGAGTTTCTTCCCAGCAGAGAGCAAAGAGGGAGGGGAGTATTTCAGTCATCGCCAGTCTCTAAGACCAACTTAGTTAAGGTCGTTTTTAGGGTTTTGTTCATCCTCTCCTCCTGTCTTGAACTCTGACGTCTATATGCACAATAAAGTTTCCAATTAATCTCCAGAATACTGGCTACTCTCTAACTTACCTGGGACAAAAAAAGGCTGGTTCATTGTCTGACCCTATCATCTGAGGAAACCCATACCTTGGCAGTATGTCCTCTAAGAGCTTTTTGTCACTGTGGACGTGGTTTCATGCTTGGTGAGGAAAGTCTCAGTCCACCTTGAAAAGATATCTATAAATACCAGTAAATATTTATATATCTCTGTGAAGTAGATGCTGGGGTTTGTGCCTCTGAGCCTATTACTGGGGTTCTTCTCATTAGCCACTGTATTAGTTAGCTGGCAGGCTTTTCAGTTCTTTTTTTTTTTTTTTTTTTTTGGTTCTTTTTTTCGGAGCTGGGGACCGAACCCAGGGCCTTGCGCTTCCTAGGCAAGCGCTCTACCACTGAGCTAAATCCCCAGCCCCAGGCTTTTCAGTTCTTGATAATCTCAGCTATCTTCAACTTGGCATCTCTAATCCTGACATCAAACTCTGCATTCTCTGGACACCCACGTGGGAGGAGCAGTTGGTCTTCCAAAGAATGTGTAGTCGCATTTCTTCTGGCACAATGGGTTTGCAATCTGCTGTTCTCAACCATCTTTTTATTACATTGAGACATGGGCACATTCCTAGTCCAGGTTATGTCACCTTTTGAATCCTTAGTATGGTTAGGGAGTGTAGGATCTCTCGGATCCAGGAAAGTCAGGGGCAAGAGAGGTCTGATTTCTAGGGCAGCATGTCAGACTGCTTCATCGCCCTATTGTCACCTTCTGAAACTGAGTCCTTCCCTCTAGTGTCCCAAGCAGAGGATGATGGCCAGCTTTTTAGGCCTCCATAAAGCCCTCAGTAGGGAGAGGACTTCCTCTTTATTTTTTGATAGTCTTTTCTTCTGCTGTCAGAAGGCCTCTCTCCCTATAAATACCCATGGAACTGAGTGGTGGCAAAGGTGTGTATAGCTTGGAGTGGTTCTGACATGTGGTCTCAGTGTTTGAGACTTCTGCTGTCCATCCTGAATGAGGCTGCCTGAAGATTTGGTCTGGTCTCATAAATGTGAGCCAAAATGTTTGAGCAATCATGCAGTTGCTCTTTGAGGTAGCTGAAGTCAGGCCACAGGGTAGATGGGCTTAGGGCAGTTGGTGTCTGAAAGGTTATCCTAGAGAGATTTAAGAGGAGAGACTGAAATGAGTCACTCTGGTATTGGTGAGCCTTCAGTAGGGGTTAGGGGGGATGTTTGAATATCCCTTTGATAGCTTGAGGCTGTGGTGATGGTCAGGCTTTGGCCCAGTGACAGTTTGTTAACCAGGAGGGCTGTGGCTGTGATGATGTGCAAACAGGGTGGCCAGGCTCTGGCAATTGGGTCTAATTTCTTTGACAAGTGGGCCACTAGCCATTGCCATGGCCTGAGTCTGAGTCAATACCCCTTTTGATATCTCAGATCTCTCATCCACAAACAGATGAAAGGGCTTAGTCACATCTGCCAAACCCAAGGCTGGTGTAGAAATTAAGGCCTTTTTTAAGGCATCGAAGGCTTTCTGGTGTCCCTCTGTCCAGACAAAGCTTTCAAGAGGCCCTCTGGTGGCCACCTATAGTAGCTTAGCTATTTCTGCAAGGCCTGGTATCCAAATTCTGCAGAATCTGGCAGATCCGAAGAATCCCCTTACCTGATAGGGAGTCTTGGGTGTTGAAAGGCCCAGGACAGTTTCCTTCTTGGCCTCAGAGAACCATCTCCGATCTTTCTCTAATATGTACCCTAGATACATCACCTGTGGTTGACAGAGTTGGGCTTTCTTAGAAGAGGCTGGGAAGCCCAAATTCCCCAAGGCCTCCAAGAGGTCCTAGGTTCCTTTCGGGCATTCTTATTTGGTCTTTGCTATTACCAGGAGATCATCCACATACTGCAAAAGAGTCAGGTTAGGATGATGGGTTCTGTACCCATTCAGGTCTTCATGGAGGGCCTCATCAAAGATGGTAGGCAAGTTTTTAAATCCTTGGGGCAGACAGGTCCAAGTCAGTTGTCTGCTATTCCTATGCTCTGGATCATGCCATTCAAAGGCAAAGAGGCCTTGACTCTTGGGTGCCAAGGGTAAGCTAAAGAAAGCATCCTTTAAACCCAGCACAGTATATCATTGGTGCTCAGGAGAAACAGCCCTCAAGAGGATATAGGGATTAGGGACTGTTAGTGGATCTCTATAATTTACTAGAAAAATTCCCAACTTTCTGAGGACAAGCCATATTGATTTCTACAGTGGCTGTACAAGTTTGCTCTCCCAACAGCAATGGAGGAGTGTTCCCCTTGCTCTACTTCCTCACCAGCATGAGCTGTTACTTGCTTTATTGATTTTAGCTATCCTGACATGTAGCAGAATTTTAGCACAACCCTTGTATCTGGCATGAATTCCATAGTGATGGCACGTAGGCTTTGAAGTAGCTTTTTGACACTGATTGTTGTCTGAGATTTTGTGATTGTTCTTTTGAAGGATTCTCAGAGTCTTTATATAACTTAGTCCTGAGACATAATGGGTTAACCAGGACGTTTCCTATGGCTGAGAATTTCTTAGGTGATGATTCCTTCAAAACAACCCCTAGATCAGAGGTTTTGATATACAAGACTTTGACTTACTATTAAATGTGTCTTTTGTGTAACATAAAGCACGTCTGGGTTCAGTCCTTTAGAGACTGATTTCCCAGTTTCTTGAAGCTTATCTCACCTGGCAGTGTCTCTCTTTGTTGGTCAAGCATCCCATGGAAGCCAGAATACTGAAACTGACAGGTATGAGATAGAAACTCAAGGTGGTTTTGATTTGCATTTCTCTGGTAGCTAAGGAGATCGAACATTTCTTTAAGTGTTCCTCAGCTATCTGAGTTTCCTTTTTAGAAGAATTTCAGTTTAGATCTGTGCTCCATTTTTAAATTGGGTCATTTGGTCTGTTGATGTCTAGTTTCTTGAGTTCTTAATATATTTTGGATATTAGCCCACTGTCAGACGTAGAGTTGGTGAAAATCTTTCCTCATTCTGCAGGCTGCAGCTCTGTCTGAATGATGGTGTCTTTTGCCTTGTAGGAACTGTTCAGTTTCATGAGGTCCCATTTATTAATTGTTGATTTTAGTGTTTGTGCTATTGGTGTTCTGTTCAGGAAGTTGTTTCCTCTGCTGATTGAGTTGAAGTCTATTCCCCACTGTCAGTTCTATCAGGTTCAGTGCATCTGATTTAACGTTGATGCTTGTAAATCCATTTGGAGTTGATTTTATACAGGTGATAAGTATGGACCTATTTGCATTCTTCTACCTGCAGACAGCCAGTTAGACCAGCACTGTTGAAGATGCTGCCTTCTATCCACTGTGTATTTCTTGCCTTTATTAAAAGTGTTTATAGGTGTGTGGATTTATGTCTGGGTCTTCAATTCAATTTCATCGATCAATGTGTCTATCTTTATGTCAATAACATGCTATTTTATTACTATTAACTCTATAGTTCAATTTGAGGATGGGAATAGCAATACCTCCAGAAGGTTTTTTTTTTAATTTATTTTTTTATTCAGGATTGTTTTTAGCGATCTTGAGTTGAGTGTGCGTGTGTGTGTGTGTGTGTGTGTGTGTGTGTTTCTATATAAAGCTGAAAACTGTCCTTTCAATAACTAGCTTAATGTAGAGAGCGGCGCGGCGAAACAAAGATGGCGCCGACATCCAGCCTTGTCTGGATATAAACGACTTACTGCGCATGTGCAGGCTTGTCCCCTTGCTAGGCCTCCCTCTAGTGGTGAACAGCGGTACTGCACATGTGTGGTTTATGCACCAGGTGTCAGTTGACCGCTAATGAGGTGATTCATTCTCCGCCAATCCCTGGAGGACAAGTAGTGGGGTGATCCATGCCCCACCAATCCCTGAGAGATAATTAGCATACTGTTGTGTATATAAGTCGAGCGACTTTGCTGCTCGGGGTCCCTGTTCAGAAGAGCTGTAACACTAAGAAGAGCTGTAACACTGAGAAGAGCTGTAACACTGAGAAGAGCTGTAACACTGAGAAGAGCTGTAACACTAAGAAGAGCTGTAACACAGTAAAGGTTTGCTCGCAGAAGAATCCTGTTGCCGCGCGTCGTTCTTGTTGGCGGGACATTGGGCGCACGACAGCTTAAATTGGCCAGCATCACTAGAGGGATCCTATATATTTTTTCCACAACTTTCTTGATGTTCACTCCACAGAAACTGCACTTGTTCAAAGTTTACATTTCATTACGTTTTAACATATGTGTGCACCTCTAATTGCACTACTAAAGTGGAGAGGGCCCAAAATTTAAATAAACATTTATGAATGTTTCCAGTGTTGCATCTCATCATAAGATGAGCATCCTAAGACTTTTTTTTTTAAAAAGATTTATTTATTTATTTTGTATATGAGTACACTGTAGCTGTCTTCAGACACATCAGAAGAGGGCATCGGATTCCATTACGGGTGGTTGTGAGCCACCATGTGGTTGCTGGGATTTGAACTCAGGACCTTTGGAAGAGCAGTCGGTGCTCTTAACCACTGAGCCACCTCTCCAGCCCGCATCCTAAGACTTTTACAAGAAGTGTTTACACTATGCCTGTCTAGGCCTCTTTTTGTGGATTTGTGGACAGGTAGGAAGTCTAGGGATATTTTAGTGCTGACTTCCTTAATTCTCCAGCAGAGAATGCCTGTGGAACTTAGAATGGATGGTTGTATTTGTGTGGTGCAGGATTAGTGGTACAGTTCAGTGTGCTTAGTGTGGTCCCATAGTGATAAGCAGACGAAAGCTCTAGGGCAGAGCAGAAAATAAAGCTGCCTGGTATGAGCAAGCTTTGGCTGCGGCAAGATGAGTAGACTCTGGAGAGAGTCAGGGCACATGTCAGTCTGTTTCCAGCCTGAGCACTAGAGTAAGAAAGGTTTTCCTGTGGGATCACGTGAGACGTGAATTCACCAAAACCGTAGAAAAATTTGAGAAGAAAGCCTATCTTTCAAACTGGCATGAAGTGGGAACTTCTGATTTCTTTGGAAAGTCGGTTTTGTCAGAGAGTTTTCCTGAAGTAGACACAAATGACAGGGTGTTCCGATATGGCAGAGCACGTGAAAGAATGTTTTGTTGAAGCAGACACAGGCGAAAGGATGTTTTGCTAAAGCAAGCACGTGAAAGGACACGCGATGAAGGATTCTTCACTAACGACAGGCATGTATTGGTTCGCCTTACATTGCGTTGATGACCTCCGTTTCTTGTGACTCCATAGAGAAACTCATGAGGTTACTAAGGACTCTGGCCGATTGGCATAATAATGTCAGCTGATACAGACTCACGTAGGGTTTTGCTAAGATAGACTCACATGCTGAGGCAAGACCCGTGGAGGGCACATGATGTTTAGAGGACGTATAAATAGGATTCAATGGACAGTGACAGGGGCTTGCATAGCTTTGCAACGCTTCTTGGTCTCGAGTCCTTACTGATCTTCACTTTGTTGAGAGAGAGGCGTGGCAAAGAACTTCTGGGAGAGTCACTCCTGCTGACTCATGCTCATTTGTCTGGGCCTGGCTATTTCTGCTGGGTCATGATACCACAGCTTGTTCATGTTTACTCTCTTGTCACTGCTGAACTGAACTGCTGATATATTTGTGAAGTATTTACAAGTGGATTAAGCCGCTGCTACAGACCTGTGAACTGAACTGCTGATTTCCTGACAATGCAGATTAGATTTGCTCCAAAGGACAATTTCTAAACAGGTCCACTTCCCTGGTGTCCTCATAACCTTTCATTTCCACTGCCTCAGATGGGTGGTGGGCTAGAAGGGAGGTTAAAGCATTTAAGAGCCCTTATTAAAAGTAGGTTTTGAAAAAATTTAAGCTTACACTGGTGTTCTAAAACCTACAGAAGAACCCACTTCTGTTAGAAAGTCTCTATTTCAGAAATATGCAACTGTCTCCAGCAAAGTGCACTGAAGATACACAGCAGGCACCTAAAACCTACCTTCCTTCCCACTGAACAGCTCAGAAACTGTTCGAACTTGCAGTTATTAGAAGGGTGTCTCCAGGCAGAGGAGAGGTTTTGTTTTCAAAAGCCATTTCAACTGCAAGGATGTCTGAAGCATTCTAGCATTCATTCGAATTGCATTAACATCCAAGGGGAATGTATGCGAAGGCTTTCAGAACCTAAAATTATGCCCGTGTTTTGGAACAGAGATGCTTCAGTGTCAATATCTCAACTCTGAATCTCTAAGAAGAGCAATCACTTAATGGCGACCCCACAGATGTCAGCCCCAAACCAGTTGTTGGATTTAAATTATAATCTCTAATGTCTTGGCTTTGCGCGTGGGAAATAACATTGTTGAGATCATAAAAGTCTTGTTTACACCATCTCGCATCCTGGTAAAGGTCTTTTTCCTGTGTGGGGACATATGGCAAGAAAATTCACTACCACATTCCTAAAGAAGGAGGAAACATTCAAATGGACGTTTGAATGTGAAAAATGGACAAACAGGAGCCAGTCAGGTGGTTGACTGGGTAGAGGCAATTGCTGCTAAGCCTCACAACCTGGGTTTGACCCATGGGATTCATGACAGAAGGAGAGAACCAAATCTCTTCAGTTACCCTTTGACACGTGAGCCGTGGTACATGCAAACGCACGCGCGCACACACACACACACACACACACACACACACACAGAGAGAGAGAGAGAGAGAGAGAGAGAGAGAGAGAGAGAGAGAGAGAGAATGGATCAAATGAAAGAATGGAGAAATGTGTGAAGTCTACATCTTATCAAATTTTACAATTCTACTTCTAGTTTCTCCACAACTGTACAAGAGTCGCAAATACGATACCTAATTTCAATTTTTTTAATCTTTATTAACTTGAGTATTTCTTATTTACATTTTGATTGTTATTCCCTTTCCGGGTTTCTGGGCCAACATCCCCCCATCCCCTCCCCCTCCCCTTCTCTATGGGTGTTCCCCTCCCCCTCCTCCCCCCATTGCCGCCCTCCCCCCAACAGTCTAGTTCACTGGGGGTTCAGTCTTAGCAGGACCCAGGGCTTCCCCTTCCACTGGTGATCTTACTAGGATATTCATTGCTACCTATGAGGTCAGAGTCCAGGGTCAGTCCATGTATAGTCTTTAGGTAGTGGCTTAGTCCCTGGAAGCTCTGGTTGGTTGACATTGTTGTTTATATGGGGTCTCGAGCCCCTTCAAGCTCTTCCAGTTCTTTCTCTGATTCCTTCAACAGGGGTCCTATTCTCAATTCAGTGGTTTAATGATGGCATTCACCTATGTATTTACTGTATTCTGACAGTGTCTCTCAGGAGAGATCTACATCCGGCTCCTGTCGGCCTGCACTTCTTTGTTTCATCCATCTTGTCTAATTGGGTGACTGTATAAGTATGGGCCTGCCCCACATGTGGCCCATACTTCCTGGGAGCATAAAAAGTTATGCCAGAGAGCCCTTATATAAACAGCAAGCTTTATGCACACACACACACACACTCACGCCCACACTTACACAGTGAACACTATCATACACACATGCATACACATACACAAATACACTCACACATGTACACACATATACGTGCATACACATGCACATAAATTCACACAGTACACCCACTCACACACACACTCAGACATACACACACTGAGAGTAAAGTACTACTATTCAATCTTTTTTTAAAAAAGATTTATTTATTTATTATAAATAAGTACACTGTAGCTGTCTTCAGACACACCAGAAGAGGACATCAGATCCCATTACAGATGGTTGTGAGCCACCATGTGGTTGCTGGGATTTGAACTCAGGACCTCTGGAAGAGCAGTCAGTGCTCCTAACCGCTGAGCCCCTCAGTCGGTTTTTAAAAAGCCTCATGTAGTGTAAACTTCCATTACGAGCTGAAGAGAGGTTTGCCTAAGGCAAATCCGCTGTGTGACAGAGCTGGATTTTAAATTCAGGTCTTTTCCTCCTTCTGCATGGCCTCTTTACAGCTTCCTGCCTCTGTAGACATTCCAGGGTAAATACATAAGGCTAAAATCCCAGTGATCCACACACGAGAGAGAACATGTGGTATATGTTTTCCTGGCCCTGATAACTCTCACTATAATATTTCCTTTTCTTCAAATTTTATTATTATTATTTTTTTAAAAATTACTTTACAGTTGAATGACTGACATTCATTTGTGTACGTGTGCCACATTTCTAGTCATCAGTTGATGGACACCTAGGCTGGTTCCATTCCTATCTATAGAGAGTGGAACGGCGACGAACATGGCCATGAAGAATCTTTGCAGTATGGTGGAGAGGCCTTTGGGTATATGCCCGGGAGTGGGAGAGCTGGCTCATATGTTAGCTTTATTTTTAGTTTATTTTTTTTAAGGCATGTCAAGACTTATTTCCATAATGGCTTCTCAATTTAACACACTCACTAAAAATGAATTAGGGCTTCCTCTCTTCCTTCTGACATGAGTGAAATGGAATCTTAAAGTAGCTTTAATCTATATTCCCCTAATGGCCAAGGATATTGAGTACTTTTTAAAAACGTTAGTCATCTTTCTGCTTTTGAGAGCTGTCTCCTGGATTCTGGGTCATTTTTTGAATGGGTTGTTTATTTTCTTGGTATCTAACGTTTTAAGGTTTTATTAGTTCTTGAGAGTTCCCTACAATGACTTGTTTTGATCATGTTCTCTTACCCCCCAGCCCCCCACCCCAATTTTTCCAGAGCCTGTCCCACCTTCCACTTTTGTGGTCTTTCACCGGAGAGCAGCTGACTGACCAGGCGTTGCCCCTCTGGCCAGTAGAACCATGGCTAAGATTGGGGTTCCGTGCCCAGCTCTCATCCATCTCCACGTCTCCCTTGGGCGTTCACGTGAGGTATCGTGAGTGCGCTCACAACTGCTGTGGGTTCACATTTGCTGCCGCCTGGATGTGTCCAGAGGATGCTGTTTCCCTGGAGACCACGCTTTTACCTCTTAACGCTCTTTGCGTCCCCTCTTCCATAATGAACCCGGATCCTTAGGACGAAGGGATAAGGACGAAAGGGATAAGGACGAAAGGGATGTGGTCTGTGTTCCGTTTAGGCCCGAGAATTCTGCAGCCCTTTATCTTCTACACCTTGCCAGTTGTAGGGCTTTGTATTAATCACCATGTACTACAAATATAAGCTTTTCAGATAAGGGTTGAGATGTATGGATCTGAAGAGAGGGTGCCGGAAGGGGTGTAGACGTGGGCACAGTGTCCCTCAGGCAAGTTTCAAGGCAAACATATATACATGCACATACACAGATATTAATAGATATCCTCCATTAGACACATCCTGGCAAGGACTTCTGCCCATTCAGCGAGGTGCCTCGCCACTCAGCTCACTGTTTCTGTACAGAAGCATTTTGACGTCCCGACGTTACATTTGCCTATCACTAGCCTTACTTCTTGAGTAAGCACAACTCTACTCAGAGAGTCCTTACCTACGGGTAGAAACGGAAGTTACTTCCTAATGGTTTCTTCAACAGTTTCAGATTGTTTGCAGGCCTGTGCTCTATTTGGAGTTGATTTCTGTACACAGAGAGATAAGGATCTACTTGTATTCTATGTATAGATACCAAGTTTTCATAATACTGTCGAAAATGTTACCTTTTTTCTTTTTCTTTCTTTCTTTTAAAATAATTCTATGTATGTGAATACACTGTAGCTGTCTTCAGACACCAGAAGAGGGCATCAGATCCCATTACAGATGGTTGTGGTTCCTGGGAATTGAACTCAGGACCTTTGGAAGAGCAGTCAGTGCTCTTAACCACTAAATCTCTCCAGCCCCTTATTTTATTTTTTATACCTTTGTCAATATCCAGTTTCTGTAGTTGTGTGGACTTTTATATGGGCATCTATTCTATGACATCGGTCTCCATGTTTGCTTTTGTACCAATGCTACTTGCTTTTTTGATCTCCATGGCACTTAAAATCAGATATTACAGCACCTTCTATTTGCTCAGGATTATTTTGGCTACCTGGAGTATTTCATAATTCCACATAAATTTTAAGATTCTTTTCTATTCTGTGAAAAGTGGCATTGGAATTTTTATTCGAGTGCATTGAACTGTAGACCGCTTTTGATAGGATGGCCATTTTAACAATATTGATCATGATGGTTTGTATTTGCTTGGTCCAGGGAGTGGCACAATTTGGAGGTGTGGCCTTTTGGGAGTAGGTGTGCCACTGTGGGTGTGGGCTTAAGACTCTCACCCTTGCTACCTGGCAGTCAGTCTTCCGCTAGCAGCCTTCAGGTGAAGATGTAGAATTCTCAGCTCCTCCAACACAATGCCTGCCTGGATGCTGCCATGTTCTTGCCCTGATGATAATGGACTGAACCTCTGGACCTGTAAGCCAGCCCCAATTAAGTGTTGTCCTTCTAAGAGTTGCCTTGGTCATGGTGTCTCTTCACAGCAGTAAACCCTAACTAAGACATTGATCATGCTGACCCGTGAGCATGAGTTCTTTCTATCTTATAGAATGTCCCTTCTTAAAGTATTTTATTCTGACCTCTGTACTGTTCGTTTCTATTACTTACTGCCTTGCGACAGACTTGTGGCACCATGAGGCAACCCATCTGACCTCTACACGCCTGTTTCCCTGTGTTTAACGCGATAGGTTAAATTAAAACACCAACAGCCAGGACATTCTATTCCACCATTTTAAGGTTATGTACAGATTCTTCCCCGGAGAGTCCTTTTCTCTGGCCAAGTATCCTGTTAGGTATTCCTGCACTTTAACAACACACCTTGCTTTTCCGTTTTGGTTAAGGTGGTGTTGTCCACCCGGAAGCTCTTTTTTTCCAATTGCTACTCCTTCACACACTGCTCATATGTTGAGGGGTAGGATTCACAGAGCAAGCCTTGGTTGCTTTTCTCACAGCACCCACTATCTGCAATGCCTCTTGGCCTTGTATCATATCTTCTTTCATAGGTAACTTCAGCATTCACCATCAGGTTATATTTATCTCCATGGGTTTTGGCATTTGCATATGTGCTCAGGTTAGCAATAGAAAGTTGTATCAGAAGTTGGGTGTGATGATATATACCTTTAATCATTGGACTTAGGAGACAGTGGCAGGCAGACCTTTGTGAGTTGAAGGGCAACCTGGTTTACATAGCCAGTTCCAGCTAGGGCAAACAAACAAACAAATGTTCTTATAGAAATAAGATGTGTGTTTCATTGTATGTATTAAAGATAATGATAATGAAAATTTTTGTCATATTTAAACTTTAGTATATAGACAGTAAATACTTCATTCTGCCACTACTTTTACAAACACATTGAATTCTCACTTCTTAACCTTATACTATAATAGATGCTAGGGAAATAGTCATGAAAATCAGTGTAGTTATAGCCTTCAAAAAGCTTACAGTCTAATGAGATGTGAGGCAGACAGATATAAAGAATATTCACTGTGGAAGTCATACACAATTAGTCTCCAGTCACGGAGAGTTTTGCCTTGAGAGCATTTCTGCTGACTGGCTCTGTCTCTGAACTCTTGCTGACTTTCAGGTTAGGAGATTCCTCTTAGAAAGGCTGTATGGCAAGAACACAATAGCTCAAAAGGAAAGGATGTTTGGTTTGAATTGTCTGCAGACAGGCAGACCCTTCCAGCAATCACTTGAGTGAGCTCAGAAGCAAATCTTCATTAGTTGTCTTCAGATGAGACCTGCCCAGATGACACTTGGATTGCTGCCTTATCCAGAAGCAGAAGGACCCGTTAAACTTCACTCAAAGAACCCACAGACACAAGCTCAGAGAAACCCTAAAATAGCCAGGTATGGTTGTGCAGCTCTCAGGAAATTGAGATAGAACATCAGGAGTTCAAGACCATCCTCAGCTACATAGTGAGTTTGAAACCATACTGTGCTACACACAGACACACACACACACACACACACACACACTCACACACACATACACTCACACACACACACACACACACCACACCACACCAAACAAAAACTCCCAAGATATAAAGATGTGAATTTTCTTTGAACTCGTTACATAACAGATAACCTATACACAAAAATATATAAAACTACGAATGATGTGGAAAAACTATGGAATAAAAAAAATAACATAAAATGTTACAATTTTTGTCTCCTAACTTAAGTTTGGATTTAGGCCTCTATCACCATGCTGACTGGTTTTATGTCAAATTGACACAAGCTAGAATCACTGGAGAGGAGGGAGCCTCAGTTGAAAACAAATGCTTCCGCAAGATCAGGCTGCAAGCAAGCCCAAGGGGGCATTTTCCTAGTTAGTGATCGATATGGGGGGCCCAGTCCATTGTGGGTGTGCATACCCCTGGGCGAGTGGTCTCAGGTTCTATAAGAAAGCAGACTGAGCAAGCCAGAAAGCTGCACCCTCCGTGGTCTCTGCATCAGCCCCTGCCTTCAGGCTCCTGTTTGGTTTGCACTCCTGCCCTGACTTCCTTGATGAAGAACGATGATGTGGAAGTGTAAGCTGAACAAACCCTTTCCTCCCAAGCTGCTTTTGATCACCGTGTCTCATCACAGCGATGGAAACCCTAACTAGTCAGAAACGGGTAGTGGCACTGTGATCTGTTGCTGTGACATCCTGACCGTGTATTTTGGGAGGACTGTGGAAGGACTTTGGAAACCATTGGGCATTCGAAGCTGGTGAGATGCTCTGTGGGAGCTTGAAGAAAAGAATGTTGAGAGAAACACAGATGATGGAGGCCTGGCTTGTGAAATTCCAAATGGAAGACGGGTTTACTGAAGGGCTATCGGGGCTGCCGCCTATTTGCTATTTTGAATTAAGAGTCCACTTAATTCAGATTTCAGCTGGGGCCAAAGTCAGCCTAATTAACAAGAGACCTGAGCCACTGAAGTGAAACCTTTGCCTTGCTGGGATACTCCATGCTGGTCAGGTGGAGCTGAGAAAGTAATGGTGAGTAAAAAAAAGAAACCAGGATTGATCGCTGAGGTGCGAGTTTCTGGGAAGTGTTTCCTCAGAGTCAGCAATTGCAAGCTGTGCTCCAGAGGTGGCCAGCGCTGGCAGCTGAACTGGTGCTGTCCAGGTGGTACTGGGCTTGAAGGTTTGATGGAGTCATGAGAGCAGCCAGGGCTTGGCACTTCGAGAAGCCGGAAAAGCTATTGGAGAAGGTGCAGCCTCAACAGCAGGTGAAGTCCTGGGGCTGAAGGGGTCATGCAAAGAAGTTGAGTCTTGGCACTATGAAGAGAGCTCCTGAGGGGCTGTTAGTGAAACGAGCATCCCGGCCCCAGCCCCCGTTTTGGAGATGCCAGGGTCCTGGGATGACCACCAAGAACAGCAGCAGCAGTGAGTGGGGCCAGTCAGAGCCTGGAAGGAAAGCTGTGTGTGCTGCAGAGGGCAGAGCTGGAGAATTGAACCAAGCCTCGTGGTGTTGGGCTGGTGAGTGAATCCCAGACGCTGGATATTGAGTTGTTCACACTGTTGGTTTTGCTGTGCTCCTAGTATGACTGTGCCTTGGGTAAGTAAAGAAAATATTTAATTTCTTTTTTATTTGACAGCTCATGGTTGAGATCTTTTTTTAAATATATTAAATTAAAAATATTTCTTGTTTTTAAAAAACTTTCATTCCTGACAATTTTACACATATGTACAATGAACTTGATCCTACCCACCGTCTGCTTCCCACTGCTCCCCTCTCCTCCTCACCCTCCCCTACTCCTCCCCACTCCCACATTCCCTTTCTAGTACACCCTCTACTTCCTTTCCACTTTCATGTCCTTTCCTCGTCTTAAAAACATAACAACAAAGCAAGCAAACAAACAACAAACAAAACACACGCACGCACGCATGCAAAAACAAACCAAAACAAAAAATGAACTCCCATAGGCCAATTAGTAGACATTAAACTTTTAGAAAAGAGATTTTGGAGTTTTATAGAGCTTTGGTTTTTTTTTTAAGACATTGGATATCTTTTTTTTTTAAAAGATTTACTTATTTATTATATATAAGTACACTGTAGCTGTCTTCAGACACACCAGAAGAGGGCATCAGATCCCATTACAGATGGTTGTGAGCCACCATGTGGTTGCTGGGATTTGAACTCAGGACCTCAGGAAGAGAAGTCGGTGCTCTTAACCACTGAGCCATCTCTCCAGCCCGACATTGGATATTTTTAAAGAGACATTTAAAGTACTTAAATCTGTAAGGCTGTGGGACTCGAAGTTTATAAAGTTCTATTGTGGTGTTTGTATTAAGGTGTGATCTTGGGGATAAACAAGAAAGAAAAGGTTGTGGTTTAACAGAGCTGTGCTCGGGTGTGAAGTTGACAAGGGGTCAGCTGTGTTGGCTAGTTTTATGATAATTTGACACAAGCCGTAGTTATCTGAGAGGAGGAAACCTCAGTTGAGAAATTCCTCCCAAAGATCGTAGAAAAGGCAGACAAGCCTAGAGGGCATTTTCTTAATTAGTGATTGATGCAGAAGGGTCCACCCCGTTGTAGGTGGGGAGGTCTCGGGCGAACCCTGACACCTGCAGGTCCACACTGGCACCGGGGCCTTGTAATCAATTGGACTCCAAAAGGCTCAGATAGCCTCGCCCTTCTAGCCCTGCTGCCTTCAGCACACGCAGAGTCTCTCCTGAGTTGCCTCAGCTCTATGTCTTTGCTCTCCTTGGCACATATCCTACAGTCTTGGCATCTTCGTATAATGGGCTCTCCATTGCAACTCAGGCTTCACTATCGCAGCCTTACAATGGCCTCTCAGGACCTCTGCTCAGAGATTCTTACCCCGCCACCCCCGCCTAGCCTCATATGCTCTCTCCGTCAGCGGGGGACCTGTCATGCCCTCAGAACCAGTACTGCAGGAATGGCATTGCCTGTTCTGTTGCCAGCTCTAGATGGGGCCGGCCCTCTTGGAGCACAGCCGCATTAGCTTCTGCGTGCTAGCCGTGAGAGAACGCTTCTCTGTTGGCCCAGGGAAGAACACCTACCTTCTTTAGGACTGGTTGCTTTAAGTAGTCACAGTCGCTTTGTTGTTTGTGCTTTCTTGGGCCAATTTTTGAGCTTGCCCACACACGTTTCCCTCGCAAATAAACTGATTTGTTATCTCAACATTCAAGTTCCCAGGATGCAGGTAGAACGAAGCCAGAATTTTTGGCCAACGTATCACAAACAGCCCCTGACACAGTTCCCTAGCACCCCTGCCGCCCCCCAGAAACGGCATGAAGGAGGCCCCCACTATCTGTGTTTTCCTCAGCATCCTTCTCTTGGCTCACTAATCTCTGTTTATAGCATTCGATGGCATTACTAGCCCAAGGCTCTCTTCCACATTCTTCCTAACAAAACAGTTCCAGAGGCACAGGCTCAGATTTATCACAACAATGTCTCCCTGCTCAGGGCCAGCTTCTGTCATCACAATAAACTTCTGACAGAGCAACTTAAAGGAGAAAGGCCAGCAGTCCCAGGTCTCACCTGGGGGAAGGGAGAGCGCATGGGGGCATGTGCACAGGTACATGGGGGTGGGGGGTGGGGCGTTCTTGTGAGAAATTTTTCTTTAAGTGGAAGATCCTTTCTGATTGTGCGCAGCGCCGTTTAATGGGCTGAGCTCTGGACTGAATGAAGAAGAGAGCACATGTTGAGTACGGAGACTGTTCATTGACTACAGATGCAAAGTGTCCCGCTTTCTCAGCTTCCTGTCTCCATGACTTCCCCAAAAAAACTGATGAACAGAAACCTATGGGACACACTTTTGTGTGGCTTTGCATGTAGATTACTGTAATTCTTGTGTGTGTGTGTGTGTGTGTGGTATGTGTGTGTGTGTGTGTGTGTGTGTGTGTGTTTGGATGTTCACACTACTAAGGGCCAAATTACTGTAAAATATTATTTCAACAATTGTTTTACTTTGTTCTGTCAAAATTGCAGATTATCTTAATCCTTTCTAGGCTTTCTCTCTCTCTCTCTCTCTCTCTCCCTCTCCCTCTCCCTCTCCCTCTCCCTCTCCCTCTCCCTCCCCCCCTCTCTCTCTTTTAAGGCATATCTAGAATAGATATATGTAAGTATAATTTAGCCCTGTTGTTAAGGTCTGACCTACCTGGAGTCTAATGAATTCCTCAGCTATGTAGCAAGGCATTCTGGGTAGTAAGGCTGCGATAGAGTTTCAGCCCTGTGTGAGTGTTGGTCAGTACTCAGCTTGTACTGTGTAAGCAGTTGTCCTTCCACGGCTCATCATTCAGCCTCAGATTGGTTGGTCAAAGTCACATCTGTGCAGGCTTCTGATCTTTGTGAATCTCCATCTTTAGCTCTGATCTCCACCTTCACTGAGGACACTGCTAGGCTCTCTCTGGGCTTCTTTCTTGAGCCACTTCCCAAAAAATTGCTTCAAGGAAGAATGCCAGAGCAGCTGTATGTAAAGTCTGTCTTGTTTTAGACCTTTCTGTGGGATACTGACATACTATACTGGCTGTTTCTAGATTATCTGGTTAATGATTGTTTCATTTTGTCTACTTACAGGGTTGGAGTTGCAGAGGGAAATGGTGGGTTGTAATGACTCTTGTAAGGGGCACAGTCTCAAATGAAAATGTTTTTTGAAAAGAAAAGTTCTGCATTTCTGTTTAGTGAGCGTGCACATACATCATGGCACACAGTGTGGTGGTCAGGAAACAGCCTGAGGTGGTCCTGGGGCGTGCCTTATCTTTTGAGCCATCCTAACAGCCTTTCAGACAAACTTTCCTTCAGGGACTGGATCTGATGTATATTATATTCTACATTTTGGCTTAGAAAAAAAAAGGAACTAAGATATTCCACAATGAACTGGACCTGAGTTTTGCAGCCAGGGCCTAAACCAATAGCAGTTTAACAGTAGCAAGCATAGCAGAGATCGTCTTTGGCGCCAACTGTAATCCAAATCCTTCCATCCCCTGGCTACAGCCAACTGTATTCCAATGGCATTCCTTCTATCTCTCTATCTTCTGATTCCTGTCATCTTTCTTATAGCAAAACTTTTTTCCTCAGAAAGTCTAAAATATTTTTTAAATTACCAGGCTTAAAGGAAGGAAATGTGTCTCCAGTGCTGATAGATTTAGCAGATGGTGGAGACTCTAAGGCAGACAGGAGAGCCATCTGGTGGGATCTTTCCATGTAGTTGCCTACTTATAGACACTGAGACAGCACCAGTCTCAAGCAAATTAACTCCTCCCTTCTCTTGTCAAATAAAAGCGTACCTTTGCTCAACTTACATCTGCCCTGCCTAAGGCCATTGTGCTTCACCTACATTCATTTCACAAGCATTTGTGAATTGCATCAGCCTTGTGACTTATCTGCACCCAGAGATTGTACCATTCAAATTACTGAACACTGTGTACAGAGCTCTAGACAGAACTGGGATAGTGTGTGTGTGTGTGTGTGTGTGTGTGTGTGTGTGTGTGTGCAAGAGAGAGGAGGAGCACACAGTTTTACTGGGTCAATAGTCTGTTCTTTCCAGAATGTGACAGAAGCAACTGTGGAGATCATGCTAGTGTTTATGTGGAAATCATGCTAGTGTTCATGTGGAGACCATGCTAGTGTTCATGTGGAGATCATGCTAGTGTCCATGTGGAGATCATGCTAGTATCCATGTGGAGACCATGCTAGTGTCCATGTGGAGATCATGCTAGTGTTCATGTGGAGATCATGCTAGTATACATGTGAAGATCATGCTAGTGTCCATGTGGAGACCATGCTAGTATACATGTGAAGATCATGCTAGTGTCCATGTGGAGACCATGTTAGTGTCCATGTGGAGACCATGCTAGTGTCCATGTGGATATCATGCTAGTGTCCATGTGGAGATCATGCTAGTGTCCATGTGGAGATCATGCTAGTGTCCATGTGGAGACCATGCTAGTGTCCATGTGGATATCAGCTAGTGTCCATGTGAAGATCATGCTAGTATCCATGTGGAAATCATACTACTGTTCATGTGGAGATCATGCTAGTGTCCATGTGGATATCAGCTAGTGTCCATGTGAAGATCATGCTAGTATCCATGTGGAAATCATACTACTGTTCATGTGGAGATCATGCTAGTGTCCATGTGGAGATCATGCTAGTTTCCATGTGGAGACCATGCTAGTGTCCAGGTGGAATTGGTTGGGGCACCATTCAGTATTTCACAGTCTGAGCAGAGAGCATCTCAATGGCAGCATTTATTCCACTGACTGAACCAGACTGTGGGTTTAAATTATCTCTTTTCCTCCATATGGAGCCGTGACTTAAATTAGTCAGTTTATATCTATGAGGAAAGTTATAGCTTCAGGAACACATGGCCTAATAATAAGTGTGTGAAAATCAGTCTGATAGAAACCACGTGCTTACTGCAATCTTAACCATTCCTCAAGCTAAATTAAATACCACGTCCTATAAGAAGCTGCGATGGTTAGTTCTATATGTCAGCTCTGCTAGGTTGTAGTGCTTGACTTTTTAATCAAACACTGAGTCCCAGATGCTGCATGTAGTCCAGCATTTGAGGTTGTGGCTAACATACGAAGACTTTACATTCACCTTGATAATGTCAGGGACCCTCATCAAATTCAGAGCAAAATTTGAAGTTGTTGGTGTGATGTTGCCACAGGCCTACGGTATTAGCTCCTTCTTGCCCAACTTTAGACTTGCCAGTCTCCACATTGCATGAGCCAATTTCTTAAAATAAGTCTCTCTATGTAAACACACACACACACACACACACACACACACACAGAGAGAGAGAGAGAGAGAGAGAGAGAGAGAGAGAGAGAGAGAGAGAGGAAAGATTTTTTTTTTTTGGCAATCTGATTAAAACAGAAACCTTTTCTGATTTCTCTCATCTAGGGTGACTTTCTGTCCCCTGCTTGTCAGTTACTACCTCTATTTTCATGATATCGTGCCTTCCATCCTCAAATATTTATGGTTATATTCCTAACACACACATAAGGACAGACTAAGTTGCTATAATTAAGAGAGTTAAAAGTAAGAATTGAGTTTGTCTATGTCAACAGTCAGGAGGGCAAACAGTCCAGAATAGCAGGGTGGCTTTGCTCCAGATGGTCAGAAAGCAAGCCAGGGTCCATACTGTTGTCCTGTCACCCCAAGTGTGGTTTGTGTGTGTGATGGTGGCAACTTTGTCTCTAGATGTTGGAAGGAGACAAATTCTAAAGTCCCGTATGTCCACATTACCAAGCTCCTGCCAGGTCCCCATACTTGTCTTTCAGCTCATTTGATGACATGACTGGAAGGCTGATGGGGAAGCACTGACTGCTCCACTTCTACCAACAACGCAGGACTTTTGTTTCTTTCCACCTTGGACTTTGCCAGACCCACTGCACCGCATTTCTTAGCTCCTGTGACCTATGTTCCTCTTCTTCTCTCTCACTCTCCAGCTTTGTGGCAGCTCTTAAGAAAAACGAGGGTTGCAGAAAGACTTCTAGGAAGCCCTTAGACCTGCCAAGAAGTGAAAACATCGATCCAAATGGTTTCACTCCGTTTACCTTCCTCCTACATTTGCTTGGAACGTTATTCACTGAGCTCGTATCATCTCCGTGTGTACCCTGGCTTTCCTCCTGTGAGTAGGAGGGGGACTGATAGTCCTTAAGATAAAGAGACAGACACTGACTGACTTCAGGATTTAATTCACTGAGCTCGGAAAAGTTCAAAAGAAAGCCCCCTCATGTAAGGGCACCAGCACAGATCTACTAAATCATAAACTGAGCATTTGTGTTTGGGCATGCCTTTCAGGAGCATTGACTCAAGCTGCAGACTGAGTACTATGGCCCTGGGCAGATGGTAGAAACTCCACCCCCATATTAACAAAGATCTGGGCGATAACATACCAACCAGTTGCTGCACTATGTCACTCCAACCATAGATGAAGCGTCAGTGTCTGCTACAGCCTTGGCTGCCCATACCCCTGTTTAAGGGGAATCTCTCTGGATCGCACCTCCTGGTTTTAATCTTGTTTCCTTCAGTTCTCATTCTTGACCCCAGTTAGAGCCCCTTTGTCTCAGACCTGGCTTGGGACCCCTAGCCCCAAATCTTCATTTATCTATGGCTTTATCTGTTCCGATTTATCTGTTTTATGAAGCATAAGTTAAGGACCAAGTACTGTGCTCGAATTCCAAACATCGACTGGACTCTTGCAACTTCCAAGCAGCAATCTGTAAAGATTCCTTGGGACTTCTAGCTGACAGTAAAGTATAAGCCATGGGGCTTTACTGCTGAGAAAAGAAATGTAATCTTAGGGGCTGGGGATTTAGCTCAGTGGTAGAGCGCTTACCTAGGAAGCGCAAGGCCCTGGGTTCGGTCCCCAGCTCCGAAAAAAAAAAAAAGAACCAAAAAAAAAAAAAAAAAAAGAAATGTAATCTTTAATTGTAATTGACGATCTCCTAGCTCAAGCAGAGACCAGTCTTTCCTGCTGCTGTTCATCAAAATGGCTCATTGCTACAGCCTGAGGTTTATTTCTGAGGGTTTAAAACGAAATTCAACAATTAAAAATAAGTGAAATATTTATGCAGTGGATGAATCTCAAGAACATTTGCCAATGAAAGGGGCCAGATTCTGAAAGACAATATTTTTAATGCCCTTTGCACTAAACGCTGGAAAGGACAAACTATAAGGACCAAAATTATGTTGGTGGCTGATGAGATTGACGGAAAGGGCCATGAGATGATGTATCATGATTGTGGGAATAGACCAAATGTTTAACTCACTGAAATACACCACAAGCTCCCTAGTGAAAATAAATGCAAATTTCTCAATAAAATACTTACAAACCCAATTCAGGATAATTTAAAGAAGAGCCTTTACCATGATCAGATTGGTCTAATTCCAGGAATGTACATGGTTAAAACCCTACACCAATAAGTAAATACAACACTTCATATAAATGGACTCAAGGACAGAAATTTCTATTGTTTTCTTTTCTTATGATTTCTGACTCTCCGTTGAAATACTTATTTTTGTATTTTGGCCTAGCAGCTCCTACCCTCTGTTTTTGTAATTGTTTCCATAGAAACAATACTTTGCTCCTTTCCCGTGGCCCTGAACTGATGCAGGTCCTTTTGTTGTTATTGTTGTTCTTGTTCTTAAAATTTTAAAAGCTTTATACAAACATGTTTGAGTGTCTGCCTACATGTATGTTTGGTAACCATGTGCGTGCCCGGTGCCCTTGAAGGTCAGAAGAGGTCATCAGAGTTCTTGGAACTGGAGTTATAGACAGTTGTGAGCCACCATGTGGTTGCTGGGATTTGAACTCAGGACTCTGGAAGAGCAGTCAGTGCTCTTAACTCCTGAGCCATCTCTCCAGCCCTGGACTTTATTTTTTAAAGAGTTATTATTTATATGTGTGTGCGTGTTTATGTGTGTCTATGTACGTGTATAGGATAGGCTAAAGCGACGGCACTAACCGATCATGGATTATAGACTCTTCACAGTAAGCTTGTTATACACTGAGTCATCTCGGGTGTTTGTTACAGCAACAGGAGCCAACCTATCACATTAGACTAAGACGTGATTTTCTTTCTTTCTTTCTTTTTTATTTTTAACACTCTGCGGTAACATTTATTAAATGCACCTGCCAAGTCCAACCTGAAAGAACACCAGAAAGGTGAACCCAATGCCAATTCGTCCTTGTTCTTTAGGTTAGGAAAACAATCAATGCTTCTTCAGCAAGTATTACAAAATGTCTGTGGCCAGCCCTGTCCTTGGCTTGGTTTTGTTTGCCCGCTCTGGAGAATTTAGACAATCTTTGAAGCGGGAACCACCCCAGGCACGGCGCACTCTCTGATATTCCCCCTTGGGATACTCACATGCTACTGTGCAAGTCCTGCAGGCCTAGAGCCTCCTGCCTCGGCCTCCAGGAGCTAGAATTTAAAGCTGCACCACCGTGCCTGGCCACAGACTAATTTCTCTCAGCTTTCCCCCTGGTGATTCAGAACTAGTGTACACATTTTGTAAATATTTGACTACTTTCTAATCAAGAGTATATTTTCTGCACACTAAGCAATATCATTTAGAAGAACAATCAGTAAAATCTGAGCAGCAAAGACAATGAAAATTTGCTTTAACATTTTCTTTCAGGGAGAAGACACCACACTTCAACCTAAGGAAAACACTTTGCAGTCCAGGTCCTTTATTTCCTTTGTGTACATTAGGCCATGAATTCCTATGGAATGGGCTCCAGCAGCTCAGGCTCCTTCCTGTTAGTTCTCACAAAGTGGGCTTCTCTGGGAGGCGCAGGCTGGCGCTTCAGCTGAACCCAGGCGCCCTTCTCTTTGGCTTCCTCCTCTGATCGTTCTCCTTCACCCGCTTCAGGGAGCCATCTCTGCTCTTTGAGTGCTCGATGTGCTCAATCCGCACATTGGTCCTCTTGGCCAGAATCTTGCCTTTAACTTTCTTGTTTACAACGATGCCCACGGCATGCTGGGTGACATTGTAGACTCTAATGGTTTTGCCGTGGTAACACTTATGGGGCATTCCTTTCTGAACAGTGCCCATTCCCTTAATGTCTACAACATCACCCTTCTTAAGGAACGACTCCATGTTTCCTAAAAGGTCTAGAGAACATGTACCGAGTGCCTCTCCTCTTTCCTTTTGTGTTCGTCATTTTGGCGAGTTACAGGAAGATGGCTGCCCCGGCGGAAAGAAGACTTAATTTTCAAGACCATCATAATCTCTCAGTAGATATAATTATGTGCTGCTTTGCTTTAAAGTTAAAAAGTGAAGTTAACATTTTTTTTTTCTCCTGGGAGAGAGTAAACATCAGCACCCTTTGTTGCGCCGTGGCTTAGTAGAGAGTCTGCCCTACTCCAGTGGGCCAAGAGGCTCTTACCAGAGTGTACAGCAGTCATGATTTTCAGTATTTTTTAAAAGTTTATATCTTTCTAGCTGAATCACTGGCCAGAGAATAAAGGTCACCAGTTAAACCCTGACTATTGTAACTCCAGGTCGTGGCAATCTTGAGAAAAGTGAAAGATAAATGAACATTGTACTTTGAACTGAAGGGCGTTTGCCTGGACTGCTGCTGAAAACCTGAGAAGAACTTCCAGACTTTGAGATTGGCATTGTAGAAAGCAAAATCAGCTCCTTAAAACCAACCCAAGCACGGGGTTGGGGATTTAGCTCAGTGGAAGAGCGCTTGCCTAGCAAGCACAAGGCCCTGGGTTTGGTCCCCAGCTCCGAAAAAAAGAAAAAAGGAAAAGAAAAAAAAAAAAAAAAAAACAAACCCAACCCAAGCAGGTCCTTCTTTTTGGAAATAGTCAGAAAATGTACTATTTGACTATCCCTGGACTTAAGTCAATAATCACTACTGGAACCTTACCGGGCATAAAGCATTGTGTCAGGCACGGAGAGCCCACGAGCTGTAGACCTGACTGCTCTGCTGATCACAGTTTAGTAATTGTGACATAGGCCATGGGATAAATAACAGCAGCAGTTAGCTTCAGAGTGGAGGGATTGCCACAGAGCAGCATGTGACCAGGGGTGGGTCAATTACAGGCACCAGAAGGCCCCGTGGGAGTTTTACTCCCATTGAGCAAGCAGGACTGAGCTTTGCAAAGACGATGGCAGCTGATTCATGAAGCATAGGGGTGTGATGGATAGCTGAGAAGGAAGGGGAGGAGACCAAGCCTGGAAAGTCTCTATATTAGGACCCGTTAAAAGGATGCTGGTCGAGTAATTTTCTTGTATTATCTGGGTTACCCATGATCCAGCATACTGATACAAGCTTAAATGTCTTCTCTAGCCATGATTGTAGGGATTGCTTTTCCTTCTAAAATGTCCTGCTGACTAGCATGACTGGGGTTGGGGCGTGGGGGTGGGGCGGTGTTCAGAGAGTAAAGTGATGCATTCTGGGTAACTGGAGAGTGCTTGTGCTTAACTTTACATTTTAACATGTATTGGGATAAAACAGGCACACACGCCACAAGCCTTACCATCAATTTAAAACAAACAGTTGTCTCTACTTTAAGTAAACATTCAAGGGTAGCACATTTTGAAAGGGCCGTTGGTACCCATGCTTCAAAGTGAGCCAAGGGAATATGGAATTGTGCCAACTAGACCACAAGGGTATTGAATGAAAAACTGTCTCAGGTTCTTGTGATCATTATCTAATAGATGGAGACAGAAGATAGCCAACATTTGACAATGACAGAAAGTAGATCCAGAAAGATGCCGAAAGGTCTAACATCTGGGCAGTTAAATTCTTAATAACTTGTGACCATGCTGAACTGTATTGTTTGCGTTGGGAGGACACAATAAAGTCCATTTATAAGAGTTGTAGATTGTATCCCCCCACCCTTAAGCTATTAAGTTCAAAGATACAGCTTCCCCAGGAAACAAAGCCTTCACATAAAGCCTTCCTGCTTCTCCCCTCCCTCCATGCTGGCTGAGTTTTTATTCTGACTGCTGGCTTCAGCATTTTGAGGAATCTTCCTCTCAACAGGACATTGATATCTGAGCAGAACAGAAAATTGTCCTCATTTCCAATCTAAAGGTGGCATATTTACATAAGCTTCTCCCTCATTTAAACCTGTCTTAATCCCCAAGGATTTAATAGTTGAAATGCAAAGTCTCCATTTTTAATAAATAAAAAGTCAAGCAAAGCAAACCTCATCTGGAGAATTTTAACAAATCACTTTTCTTCTTTTCAGGAAATGTTGTCTTCTTTAAAAGTTGCATGGTTTTATCTGATAGTTCTACTTTCCAGGAAAAATATTCAAATGAAGATGTATGCTCATATGCACGTGCTTATAAAGGTGTTCAGAAGCGGACCTCAAAATAAGCTGTGCAGCTTAGGGTTAAAAAGAAGCTGAGACTCCGTTTTTTGACCTCAAGTGCTTCAAGTAAGGTGTCCTCCTTCTCTTTTGGTAAAGCAAAGTTACATTTCTAAAGCTTCCACTAGTCAAGATACCCATGCGGGGGTGGGGGGGGGGAAGCAATGTCTGGAGTTAACTTTTGTTAGAAGAGTCTGTCTCTTACTGCAGGACTGAGTAGGGTTAGTCGTCGTGCGGTTTCTTCCCACCCTTCTGCTCTCCTCCACCTCTCTGCAAAAGGCCCCAAATGCTGTCCATCCTTCCTGTAACTGTGACAATCATCAGGCCACTTCCTTGAGTCTCAGGTTTTGATGGAACTCTGATAACGCAAGCGTTCAAGAGAAATCGCTTTTTCTCCTGTTGATGTTAATTTAAGGCTTGGACTCAGAACTCAGGCTACTAGGGTGAAAGGAAGCAGTCTCCCTCTCTTACACTCAGGAAATGAGGGAGGGCTGAGATTCTAAGTTCACATGACATTGCAATGTAATCGTTTCAATCTTACTTCCCACGTGTGTCTTAGCCAGAGGTGGTCCTGACGGTTTTTATTTTGCATTTGATAGCTGTATCAAAAGGCAGCTAGTCTGCAGTGCCGCTCCAGTAAATGTATTAAAACGGGGCTAATTATTAGCTCTGGAGGCTGCAGGAATGTTACGGGAACTTAGAAGAAAAGAGAGTCTATCTGTGTTATAGATTCTGTAAGGCTTGACTGACAGCAGTCGCTTCCTAATCACACAGTTGGGATATAACAGACATAGAACCAAATTATCCAAGGCTCCGTTCATCCTCAGTGATCACTCAGCTGCACCTGACCTAACACGACCACTGTATCACATGACCATTGTATCACATGACCACTGTATAAGGTGGGATACAGTGACCCAGGTAGACTATCTCCCGTCATCCCTGAAGCTAAATGTGTCATCAGGTAGCGTCTGGAAGCTGAGGTAGAGACTTCCCTGGCTTTACTGCAGCTCGACTACCTGGTGTTTCTACCACTACGTCGAAAGTGTCTTGATTTACAATCGCCTTTCATTCTCTCAGTATAAAAAGTTCACGACCCTGTTGCCATATTGGAACACGGTGCTTGGATAACCCGAATTTGGCTCCAGAATGAATTCTCTTTTCTCCAAAGAAACTTTCTTCGGCAAACCACGGTGGGAGCTGCCTGTTTGTACCCTTATGTGTCTTCCAGTAAAAGGATAGAACCCACACCCCAGACTCCAGGATCGGGGTCTTCTTTGTGTCTTCTCTTTGTTGAGAGCAGGATGAGGCACGCTGTGAGTTACTGCGTTTGTGTAAGACAGTGATATTTTTCAGGCTATGCTTCATTGTGAGAGACTCCCTTGTACAAGCAGTTTTGATTCTGTTTTTAAGGTGAAGGGTCCTTGCTTTAGGGTGAACCTATAAACATCACCATCTCTTCTAGCCCACCCGTGCAGCACAGACTGATAAATGACCCATTCCTGTGAGTAGAAAGGGAACCACCTTATAAATGTGTTGGGATAGACTGAGACTGTAGGCACATGCATGCGTTAAAACCGTACCAGAGGGGCTGGGGATTTAGCTCAGTGGTAGAGCGCTTACCTAGGAAGTGCAAGGCCCTGGGTTCGGTCCCCAGCTCCGAAAAAAAGAACCCCCCCCCCCAAAAAAAAAACGTACCAGAGAAACCAAATAGCTTATCAGTCACACCAGAGCCAGGAAAGAGTGTGACTCTGTCACTTGGACTTCCGAACATTCTAGCACTGTGATGGTAGTGGCCCTGTCTTGATCTGTCATCTGATACTTGGTTTGTGTATACGTGAGTGTGAGTGTGCATGCGTGTTTGTGTGTGTGTGTGTTTGTGTGTGTGTGTGTGTGTGTGCGCGCGTGCGCGTGTGTGCATGTGAAGGACTAACTGGAACCTGACCCTGGAACCTCAGCTCCATCCCATGATGTTGATTTAGCTCCCTCAGTGGGTGTGGGACGTCTACCTTCTCATCTGTCTGGGCATACACCTCGTTGACCCAGTTCTGACCTTCCTCCTGGTTTATTTTCCTTTTATTTTTTTTCCTTTCTTTTCTAAAAGTATTTTTTGGGGTGCTAGGGGCTGAATCTCAGGTTTTCCTCTGTGCTTGGCAAGTTCTTGTCCTTGAGCTACGTCCACAGATGAATTTTTCCATTAATTATTCACCCAAGAAAGTGAGGAATTTCTAATTATTCAGATTTGACCTAAAAAAACCCCAACTGTCCAACAGACACAGACACAGACACACACACACACAGACACACACACACACACACACACACACACACACACAGAGAGAGAGAGAGAGAGAGAGAGAGAGAGAGAGAGAGAGAGAAATGGATCCTCAGCTCCATTATTTTCTTCTAAGAACTTAGGTGACCCCTAGGTTTCACCAACACAAAGCTGAGATGTTATTAAATAACATCTGAGGCCCAAGGCAAAGCTTTCCTTACTTCTGAAACCTGCCTACTTGGTGTTTCCCATATATTCAAAGTGTCAATATTTATGGCTTTTTCTCTCTGTCTGGACAAAAGCTTCATGAAACTGTTGCCACATTAGAACAACCTAAATCTGTGTTCTTTTGCAATGGCTACTCTTATAAGCAGTAAAAGTAACAAAGAGCGTCCCGGGCATACCCTTGCAGTCTGGCTGTGGGTAGTTCTGGCTCCACCTAGGTTTCTTGCTCCAAATTTATAGAGAATGGAACCGTGCAATATAGAAGCTGGGTATAAATAATCGTTTTAGGTTTATCTACCTTATATGTATGAATGTTTTACCTGCATGCGTGTATGTGTATCACATGCACTTTTAGGTCCCTTGGCACAGGGGTTATGGATAGTCGTGAACCCCCTTTATGGGTGCTGGGAATTGAACCCAGGTCCTCTGCAAGAACAAGTGCTCTTAACTGCTGAGCCCTTTCTCCAGCCCCTAAATAATCTGTTGTTGAGATCAGACTATGCCCTAGTCTCAGTCATTCCATACTGTTTAAAGCAGTGTTTTTTCAAGTCGTGCACTGTCCCAGGAGAGTCTGTTTTACAAGCCTTTGACACCATTTTGAAGATGGAAGAAAACTGCAGCTGGGTGGACACATGAACCATCTATCCAGAGCCATAAACACTGCAGACTGATCAATGCCATCTTTGGGAAAGGGGTCCAGCCTATGCATTTATTGGGGCAAATGGAGGCTTGTGAGGGCACATGGGGGTGTTAAAACTGTATCAGGGAATTCATGCCCAAGAACTTACCAAGTGTATAAGACTAAGGAAAAGGAACAACTCTCACTTGAGCCACATAAAGAGCTAAACACTTATATCATTATGGTGATGGCTCTAGTCTGTCACTGACCACCCTGTACTCACCAAATAGACAGAGAACTGTCCTGGGGGCTTCAGCTTCCTTCCATCCCTGCTATGTTACTGACTGCTGTCCTATTTGCTTATCTGGCCCTGCTGTCCATCTGTCTGTCCCTCTCTTCATCTGGACTCTGAGCTTTTCTTTCAAACCTGTGCTCTCTTGTAGCCTGACTAGCTGCTACTGCAGCTTTTCTCAGGCCCCATTTTCTTCATTGTCTTAACTTTGACTTCTCAGGCCTTCTTTTTTGGGCCCTTCCTTGGGGTGTTTCCCTTCCCCCTCGCTGAGCCTTTTAGCCTACTGTATAGCAAGAAGTTGTTTACACCCTTGGCAGCTGCTCTCAGCCCTGATTTGGGCCCGGGATTTTCCATGGCAACCTTCTCCCTCAACAAGCCTTTCAGCTTGTTGTTATTAAGAAATTGTTTACGCCCCTGATTGGGCCTGGGACTTTCCACAACACAGATTTTTCTTGTTCTCCTGTTTTCCTGGTTGGGGATTTCACCTGCCTTGTTGTTTTTCCATGTCTTTTGCCTCGGGTATATAAGGAGATCTCTGTAAAGCCTTGGTGACACTCTCCGAAAACGGGTGACCCGTGTATGTGTCTCTTTCAATCCTGCAGACCTACGCCCGATATTCACACACTGGCAGTGCAGGCGTTGTCACTTCTTTGCCTTTATTTAAAGCCATTCTGCAATCTCTTTATCCAATATAGAGATATGTTTACTGTGTGATGTTTAATGTATGATCTGAGAATGGTAAATACAATAAATAGCAATGGTTTGTTTCTGAATGGAACGGATGCACAATACCCTCCAGAAGTGAGGTTTATTGGCAGACAGGGCTTTAAGACCATGATCGGACCTTCTGCTGGCAAAGCAATCAGAAAGAAACAATGTGTCAAAAACAGCTAAACAGTCTTAAAGGGAAAGAGGCTACACTTTAAACCTGGAGAGGCACTCCATTCACCAAGACTTAGCATAGGAAGGCAGAGATAGACAGCCATGAAAGAAATGGCAGAGACGTGGAGAAATCTTTGGGGAAATCCCATGAGCAGCCCTGTCTTTTGTAAATTTTCAGAACTGGGAGGAGTTTTATGCCATGTGATTTAGTTTCGGATAGCATACATGACAAAAAGACTGGGGGGACCAGGGATAGAGCTGTTATCCATAGCATAGACAGCTCCCTTATCTGTACCACAGAGTTTGAGGTAAGGGTGGGATGGTCTGGTTTCTTCAGTCTTCGATTTGATTTCTGAGAGTGATCACTGTTCTTCAAGTAATCTATTATTAGGATCAGAATAAAACACTCATGTTCTCCTTGGCAGAGGTGGGGGTTGGGGCGGGTGGATCCAGGACAGCTGGGTATTTGCTGTCAATTAAACTGTCGTGCTTTCTCAACTTAATGTTCTTCAATAAATGTTGACACGGAGGAAAGACCGACAGGGTTCATCTGCTTCTGACACTGCACTTTCCACATCTCTAATGACATTCTGTGTTTCCAAAACAAGAGACAGTCAGGAAATGAAAGGTGAAAGAAATATGGCGGGCAGAGTCTTGAGTTCTTGTGTTCCAGGAGCAAAGGAGGATGTGCTGGGGACTGAGAATAACTTATCTGGCACACGTTCATACGTCATGCAAAGTTTTATTAATCGGTATACAGTTTTGTTTTATGCTTCTCACTAATAGACATTTTAAAGGTAGTTTTTTTCCTTCTAATGGTAGTTTTAAACCCTTACTTTTTTCTTTCCAGATCCTATTAGAGCTGGTGAAATAGGTCATTTTCTTATCAAGAAAAACAACTTCTGAAGACAGGGTTTCACACATCTCAGGATTGGCCATGAACTCACTATGCAGCCTAGGACGGTTCTGGCTTTTGACCTTCTTACATGCTGGGATTACGGCATGCACCACCATGCCTAGTCCTGGGGGTGTTGAGGATTGAACACAGGGCTTCATGAGGGTTAGGCAAACACTGTACAAGCTCCAATACAGATACTATTTACCAATACAGGTAAGTAGCAAACCTAACCAGCAAGTATTTGAGTATCCACAAAAGGCGTTACAAAAGCCGTGAGACTATGGTTCTATTTATTGCCTTGAGTAATGCACTAAAAGCAGGAAGATGAAAAGATGATACAGGCGTTCCTGGGGGGAGACAGACTGCCTTGAAAGCACAGGATTATGCTTCTAACAACCTTAGCTCAAAACACTAATACTGTGGCAGTTATCGGCTATCAAATATTAACGATTCCACTATTCTGCTATAGAATATAAGGAAGATAGCTTATCTGCGACCTTCTTACAGCTAATTTTAAAATCAGAATATGAACAAAACATGAACCAACCTTTAAGGACTTAAAATATAAATAACTCATTTACGTAATGGGATCCCTCTGAAATAGATCGATTGGCTTCCTTGTCTATGTTAGACTAATGCTTCCTAACATTTTCCACTTTTACTTCTTCTACTCAGTGAAAAAGGCAAAATTCTAATCTATTTTTCTGAGCACACTAAGTATAAGCTAGAAATAGAGGCTGAGACTTTCACTTGAATATACTTTTATTTAGATCGCAGCACTAACAACATGATAGACTTTCACGAATCACAAAGCACATAATATTTAAAATATTTTGCTGTTCACAATCTGAATGTAGCATTATTACTGTTTGGTACTAGGCTCAAAGACGACATTTTGATTCCTCAGCCTTGGGATGTCTGCTGACGTCAACACGACTGTGTAGTCATGCGGAGGAGAGAAACTCAAAAGCCGTTTCCTTTTCCTCGGTCAGCTCCTTTGCTGTCAGGTCCATCTTCTCACGGGAGAAGTCGTTAATGGGGAGGCCTTCAACAAACTTCCAGGTCTTATTCTGTCAGAGAACAATTGCAAGAGCTTCAGCTGAAGTGACAGATGTTTCAGCAGGGGACAGCCTCGCTTAAAATGATACCTCAAAGCACACCTCTTTTAAAGCCTGACTCTAAACTGGAGTCCACTTTAAAAAATCATACTCGGGATAACCCAGCCAGCTTCTCCTCCTGCTGGACTGCCCCTCAGATCAGAGTCCTGATCCACCCAGTCCCAGCTTTCTGAACATGCCCACGACTTCCTCCTTCCCTCAGGTCAGCCCCAAAGGGATGAGTATCACGACACTTGAGTTTGAAATGCGCTAACTTTAGAAATCCCCAGGAAGCTATAATGAACTATACCATGATTATAATAAAGAATAACACTGAGTCCTATGGGTTTCTGAGAAAATATATTCTGTTTATGGGTATGATAGGGAGTTACTGCAATAACGAAGTATTAAAGCTTGCTTTCCAGATTAGTTTCAGTATTGAATTAAAGACTTGGCATTAGGAAGGAATATATATATATACTCTATAAATATCATATACATGTATGCTCTATATATCCACACATATTTAATATCGTGTGTGTGTGCGTGCGCGCGTGTGTGCACTCTTCTTCCATGTCGCCCCACCTTGATCACGACAGGGAACGAGTAGAGCAGGTCATCAGGGACACCATAGGAGTTGCCATCAGAGATTACGCCCATCGACACGAACTCGCCCTAGAAAAGGTTACATCATCATAGCGTACAGGGATTGGCTCACAAACCCACTGACAACCTACTACAGTGAAAACTGTACAACTTCTGTGTGCGAGGAGCCCGAGTGCACACTGGTTCACAGACATCACCTCATCTACTCTTCCAGACCATGTCAAGTAGGTCACAGCTCACACTCTTTATTAAATGTGTGTGTGTGCGTCTGTCTGTGCATGCACACATGTGTGTACAGGTCTCTTGAAGCTGTAGTTACCGGGAGTTCTGAGCTGCCTGACGTGGATGCTGGGAATGAACCTGGCTCTTCTGCAAGAGAAGTGACCACTCGTGACTGCTGAGCCATTCTCCGGCCCCAAGCACCATCCTGGTTTTAGAGCTGAGAATACAATGGCCCCGTCCTGGTTTTAAAAAGAGTGGCTTACCATATATAGAACTGCCTTGGACTCCTAAAATCCTCTGTGATAAACACCCTGTGACAGTTGACAGCACAGCTCAGAAAGGCTACGTAACATTCGGGGGTTCCTGGGCTAGCAGGTGTGTGAGCTGGGAAATGAACCCAACTGGCTCAACTGCTCTTCTTATTCCAGCACCCAAAACCCAAACACAAGGTGGACGGACGGATGGCCCATGCAAATGAGAGCCCTCACCTCCGGGGTTCCAAACCAGATGTCTCTGATGTGGTCCGAGATGGCCTTCGCAGCAGACATGGCACTGGACAGCTTCCGAGCCTTGATGACAGCAGCACCACGCTGCTGCACAGTCTGGGGGGACAGGGAAAGCTACCTGAGCATGCCAGCAAACCCTCACGGTCCACATTCACCCCGAGAAGAAGACCAGGCTCGCAGGGTTCCCGCCAGTGTTAATCCTACTATCCCAATTCAGTTAGAGGTACCATTTTAGAAAGGTAGAGATTCCTATACAATGTGTGACACCAGATACAGAGAAGCAGATTTGGGTATAAACAGAAGTAGACAGCTCTGTTTTTCTGACCTGGAGAATCTCAACTGTCCTAGATCAGGCCACATCAGACAGTGATAACCATCTTTTTGCCCACTCCAAAAGCATACATTATAGTGAAACGGCGGCTGTCCTTGAGGGTCCCACAGGCCCTGGCAGATACTCAGCTCAGCAGTGTGCTGTGCCTGTCTCTGGCTGACTGCCCAGAGGGCTCACACTCTTCTTACCGTGATGAACTCTCCCTTGAGCCAGCTGTCGTCTTTGAGGGCTTCATACACACCAACTTCTTTTCCTTGCAATTTCACCTTGGCATGATTGACATCTGGATACTGGGTTGATGAATGATTTCCCCAGATAATGACATTTTTTACATCATCAGCGGTTACACCGAGTTTAAGAGCAATCTAGTTCAATTTAAAACAAACACATCAGTTAGGCAATTGATTTATTGCAAATTGTGATTTGTTTGACAGATGCCCTTAAGTAAAGGCAAAGAGCTTCTGAAACATTAAGCTAATAAAAGCTACACGAATTTGAAAAAGGGCAAATTTTACTGCTCGGCAATATCCTAGAAACATTTAATGCTGTCAACAACTATGGACTTGAAACTATGCAGTGTAGAGAATCTAAGAGCATTCTGTAATTTACGACTACATTATTAGCACAGTGAGTTGACCAACAGGTGAACAGATTTCTAATACATGAATATGAGCTTTGTTTTGCTCCTCTTACATGGATGTCACCTTATCATTGTGGTCTGATACTTTAGGTATACTTACCCTATTCTGGTCAAATTTTTGTTATATACAATGCACAAATTAATTTTCAATTATAGTTAGAGATGTTGCTATTAGAAGCAAGCTATTATCAAACTGTGGCTGCCCCTATCTTATAGATTTGTGGACTAAAATAAGTCTTGTGATGTAACTTATGACAGAATGGTCATTCTGATAAGCTCAGCAGAAGCTGAAAATGTTCTAAGCTGAAATGCATGTAAGACACAGATCATAATGAACTCAGCATACTTTAATAAAATATTTAATACATTTATGAATATCTATACTAATATTTAAACTTTGGTTAAAGTCCAGAGTGTACTAAGAACTTGAGAACTCTGATGCCCTGAATACCCGCTTTAACTACTCCAGAGTCGTGACTACCACCTGCCTCTAGGGTGTCCTCCCCGCAGGCCCCTTTGGCTCCCCTCCTGTGCTCATGTGGCCTATGCTCTCTTACTCCTTTGATCTCTGGAGCTAACAGAGCCCAGGCATTCTGCGCCTGGCAGGTGCTGCTTCTCACTGTGAGTCCTGTCAGAACCAGGTGGAATCAGTGCATACAGAGGATAACATTTCTTGCTTCCTTAGGCAAGCTTTCACATTTGTCAAACAGATCTGTTGAATTTTTGACTAATTCTCCAGCCCTAGCTTTCCACTCCCTACCAGCAACAGTCCTGTCAGGCCATCTTGTACATACATGTATTTTATGTCATCTTGTACACACATGTATTTTATGCATGCATGCACCTAGCACTGGGCCTCACATACAGAGTTCAGCAGGTAATAATTCAGTCACTGGTAACTAAAGCTTTTACAGTTTTGAACAAATCATGGAGGACTCGTCAGGATTCCTGTAAGATTTTATTTTGGGGTTAATTACTTCTCATTTGGATAACAACTTCTATAAGAGGAAGAAAATGCTTCTTCAAAAACTTCTGACAGCTGTCACTATGCCAGACTGACATACTGAAATAACGGACACTGCCTAGCCAAGGCCTATGAGGAACAGACTGTGCCCAAAGTGAAGCACCAGGAAAACTTCGCTCTTGGTTCATTCATGACTTTTGCCCCCACAAGGGAAGCTATTTCAAGTACTAGGACAAAGTGCTACTCTGTGACACTTGGGAGGCAGAACTGTCCAACTTCTGCTGCTACCAAGGCCTCAGGAAGACCATGGGCAGGGTCATCTCAACACATTTTCTGCGGGAACTAAGTAAGGACTCACTGGCCAGCCCACATCTACAACTGCAGCCAGTTCTCTTTGCCTACACTGCCCCTTGTGCCTAACCCGGCTTCCAGGCAATCCCTCCTTTTCCAGCCACCACAGGATGACTACTGCCTATAGCCCAAAGCATCTCACGGATTATTTACTGTCTAAGTTAGCTGGAGTGTTCTGAGGATATTGTCAGTATGGCCTTTTCAACTTTATCTCTCTCAATAAAAAACAATGATAATAGCAGTGAATCCTCACTGTTTTATTATGTGATAGCATCATGCTAAGAGCTAGTAGAATGTATTTTCTTAATACTACTGCTTAGAACATACACAAGGGTTTAGTTTGTGTCCTGTGAATCAAGCAGTTCCAGCATTAGTTACTCTATGACTTTGGGCAGGTTCCCTGGTCGCTTAGTCTCATGGTTCTTATCTGTAAAACAAGCACCATTAATGCGTCATCCAGTCACCATGAGAATTAAATTATTTTCTCTCTTACTGGATATTTAACTCCTGAGAGTTGAAGGAATCAACTCTCAGTCTAAGGCAATGGCTTGTTTTTTTTTTTTTTTTTTTTTTTTTTTTTTTTTTTTTAAAACACGTATCTTTTTCTGTCTAAGGAATAGTTTTCTTAAAGCTAACATGATGAATAGTGTAACTCCAAGAACTATACAGAAGCAATGGTCTGTGGCGGAAGCAGAGCGGATGAAACAGTGCCAGAGAAAAGGGAAGAGCGCTGCACTGGAGAACTCCAGCTTCAGCTAACGTAAGAACACAGACGCCAGCCTGGATGAGCAGCTTAGCTCCCAGTGTCTTAGGAAGCCATCGCTAATCTCCACGTCATTGGTAACTTTGACATCTAAATCTAAGCCTCCAAGAAATAAGGAGTAATATGATGCTAATAATTTCACAAAACATCTTAGAAGGTTAAAAAATTGAATATTAAATACAAAATTAGCTGCAGAGAAAACTGAAGCACAAACACACACCACTCAGGTCTCTTCCACAGCCCATGACGTGATTAAGCTAATAACACATCATGTGTTTTCATTTAACTAACTGCTAACTACTACAGGAGATAACACTGGCAACTGCACTGAACTATAACTGGACATATATATGAAGATATAGTTATACAATAGGTTCACAATTGGTTAGTTGAAGATAAAACTAAGGAAGGCCAGTTCCTTAACTCCTAAAAAGTTAGACTACCTAACTTTTAATTAAAACCAAAAAGGATAGTGTTTCTGCTCAATGAAAACAACAAATGCACAAACCAAAATTTAATTATTTTAAAAGTAAAAGAAAAAGTTTCAAAGCTGAAAATTTTAAAACTTAAAAGTCATTTTTCTTACTTGAGATTTTGCTCGGTTGTGGTCCAATCGAGTCAGGCAACTGAAGTTCTCCTTGGGGATCGATGGTGCTGACTTGGAGGCCGTCAGGCAGTTTGTATTGGCTGGGTTCCCCACAACAATGACCTAGACGGGTGGGAGGCACAGAGCACACACTGACACCTGCCGTGCAAGCAGACTACAACACGTCTGACAGGGCCTCTGTGTCTGTGATATGCAAGTCAGTTTCCGCTGACAATATCTTGGGCCTAAGGGGACCTAACATCTTTATGTTTTACTATGGAGACGGATCATTCATTTATTTGTCACACAAAAAGCAAGAAATCTAAAGCGTCATCCTAGAGTCTGAATCATTGAAAACGTTTCCTTTTTTTTCAAAGTTTTTTTTTTAAAGGAAATCAATTTGTTTTTGAGTATTTCTTTCTTTCTTTCTTTTTTCTTTTTTTTTTTTTTGGTTCTATTTTTCGGAGCTGGGGACCGAACCCAGGGCCTTGCGCTTCCTAGGCAAGCGCTCTACCACTGAGCTAAATCCCCAACCCCCCCCCCCTTTTTTTTTTAAAGATTTATTTATTTATTATACATAAGTACACTGTCGCTGTCTTCAGACACACCAGAAGAGGGCATCAGATCTCATTACAGATGGTTGTGAGCCACCATGTGGTTGCTGGGAATTGAACTCAGGACCTCTGGAAGAGCAGCCAGTGCTCTTAACCACTGAGCCATCTCTCCTGCCCAGAATAAAGTATTTCTTTCCTTTTTTTTTTTTCTTTTTCTTTTTCTTTTTTTCGGAGCTGGGGACCGAACCCAGGGCCTTGCGTTTGCTAGGCAAGCGCTCTACCACTGAGCTAAATCCCCAACCCCAAGTATTTCTTAAACTGGCTTAATCCTAAGAATTACCTGGGCTATTTGGTAAAATACAGATTATCTTTACAACTCCTCTACATCTAGTGAATCAAACATACACACATATGTCGTTTTTGCCTCTGAGTATCCCAGTCTGTATTTTCCTCAGCAAAAGCCCCCATCCCCTTTTTTTTGAGAGGTGAATTACCATGTAAATAAGTCCAGGCAGCCTGAATTTTACCAGTCTGAGCACCTCTGTAATCTTTTACCAAGAGACCTGTGCGTTCCTAATCATTCTTATTCCTTGTTAATGATTACAAAGGAAAGTTAACTATTTAAAATGAAATCTACAGTAAGCAAAAATATAGGCAACGATGAAGTTTTATAAACGGGTCGCTCGTGAAGATCAGCTTTGGAACATTAAGGCAAACTTAGAATGAACATAAATAGCTACTGAGACAGGAGAGGAAGTCATGGGACAGCCTGTAACAATCCCATGGACCAGCAGAGACTGCAGCGACTGACAAGGAGCACTCAGCAGCCACCTTCCACAACACACACGACTCTGAAGGTCTCACCAAGCACCCAGAGCGAGCGGCACAAGAAAGGTGTCTTCTTCCCTCCACGTCTAGCCGTACTCGCTGAACTTTGTATAGAACCAGAAACTAATATAAGCAGCTCTGGTATTTAAACATCAAAAGCAGAGGTCTGAAATACAAGTAAGAAAACATCTCCATAAAACATGCTGCAAGTCACCTTAACTGATTTCTTGGCGTACTTCTCCAAGGCTGCGCCCTGGGATTTGAAGATCTTCACGTTGGCTTTCAGTAGGTCCTTCCTCTCCATGCCCTCCCTTCTTGGCATGGAGCCCACAAGGACAGCCACGTCCAGGTCTTTGAAGGCAACCTCTTCTTTGTCTGTTGCAATGACATCTGTGGACATGGCAAAGAACACACACACACACACACACACACACACACACACACACACACACACACACACGGCTATTTAAATGCCTGGGTCGAAATTCCCCCTTTCATATTGAATCTACTTATCCTTTCAAACTGTGCTAAATGTTTATTTTCACAGTTCACATTGATGAACTTTTCAGAGGCCTAAAAAAGATAATACACTCATTTAATGACCCCTAAGAACACAGCAGAAAGTGAATAATTATTTTGTATTTTTATATCAATAATTATCTCAATTAAAATAGCTTTACAGCTTTTATCTTTGCATCATTAGATATGATGTAGCATTTGTTTTTTCACATATATATGAGATATAAAAGTATATCTGTGGTTACATATACATAGCCACCAATAATACAAAAGAGAGACTGACTCACCTAACCTTTAGATTGCAATTACTCCAAGGTTTAAGATAACAATCACAATTGAAAAAAATAAAGTTTACAGGGCATACTCCAATGGGATAATGTTAAGGATTGTATTCTATCAAATGTAATCTTCACATTTCACAGATGAAGAAACTAAGGCCTAAGGAAATAGTGCCACTATGATAAGAGAGGGACATTGGTCCAGAGTTCAACTCGAATCCAGTGTCGAACTGATAAACATTTAACTTGGTTTTTGATCAAGGAACATACAACGTTGTTTTCCTTTGAGTCTATTAAAAAGGCCATAGCTGAGTCAGAATTTCTATTTGTAGAGTTTTAGGCTTGTAAACCCATGTCAGTAAGGTTGCTGACACCCCAAATGGAGGAACGTAAGGAAAAAAAAGTATGTCTTCCTCTTCTGTCAAGAGAGAAGGACACATTCCTTCTCTTCCCTTCGCTGCCACGTTTACAGCAGTCTGAGGGAACACTGGGTCATTAGTGACAGAAGGACTCCGCAGAAAAAGTGATGTAAGTAGAAAATGCAACAGAGGGACAGCCTTGGAAAGGGCTGTAAGGGAAGGAGCCACAGGAAGGCTGGCACGAACAGGAGCATAGACTGAAGTTTGGAGATCTGCAGAGTTGCTCTTCTAGGAAATGCCTGACTAGACACAGACTTCACGTCTTCCTTCAGGCTGGGCAGTTTAACCATCTCAAGCCAGTGCTTGGCAAAGGAAAGGGGAAATAAACAAGGAACCAACTACGGCCGGGAGCAGCAGGTGGCCTGGAGAGCGTTCCTTGAAATGGAACATTTTCTGTCACAGGAGGCTACTATTACTTCTAAATAGACTTCAAATCACAGCACAGTGCAAACAGCCTGGACGCAAAGTCCTTGAGCACATTACATTTAATAGAATTATAAGTTATACGTAGGCCCGAGGAAAACAAGCCCTTGACTTGCCACTGGTTGCTTCTTGCTTTTGTACTCATTTTTTTTTTCTTGGTATTTACGTTAAAAAAAAGTGTAGTTCAAACAATAACGACAACGACAAAAACGCTTTTGTGACACAATTTCTAACTGACAATCTTTATAAAAATCTTAAAAAAAAAAAATCCACCTTTGGTAAGATACGAAGCGCTATATTATCTGTTTTCTTTGACTTCCCCACTCACCCTGCAGAAGGGGAAGGGCACAGTCTTGCAGCTCCATCAGGACACCGTCCAGAACACCCATCATGGGGGTGATGTCCAACAGCACAAGAATGATGGGCTGGGGAAGAGCAAGGACAGTGGGCAGTGTGGTTACCTCGGAGGTCGGGGTGGTTACGGCGCTCTCCCTCACACAAAGGCCCGCCCGATTTTGTTTGTGTATATTTAGATCCTAATTAGTCATAATTATGGAGGAGATGCCACAGCTTACTTAGTACCTGCAGGTATGATTTCTCTTTATAAATAGCTAACTACAGACAACCAGCATATCTGACATGAAGGGAAAATTCAGTTATCTGTAGGTTGAGAGAAAAAATTAACGAAGACTTTAGAAAAGGATTTAAGAGTACAATTCAGACTTGTGAGAATTAGGGGTGCCTGTTTCCTGTGGTGTAGATCTCACATCTGATTACTTAGGCTCAAAACACCACAATTAGAAAGAAAGGACAGATTCTACAACTTCCCCAGCCCCTCCCCAAGAGTTACTCTCAGCAGTGAGTGAGTGTTGCCTGCTGGTCAGTCTCACTAAGCTACTGCAGCACACCAGGGGAAGAGCTCCACTCCAGGTGACTTCCGGTGCCCCCAGGGTAGCCTACAAAACGTCTCAGGAGTCTCTGCTGACAGCAAAGGACTGACTCGTTCATTTACTAGGGATGCCTGGTCCTTCACCATTTGCAACAGAACCTTATAAGGACATTTTCTACCATAGCGCCAATGTTTACAGACACGTCCCTACCTGGTCTTTCCCAAAGACAGATCCATTTCCAATGCTGTACAGCAGCGAATATGCAATCTGACCGGCTGCTCCTGTCACGAGGACTCTGATTGGCTCAGACTGTAATGAAAAAGACACGCAGTTTATTAACGTGTTACCTTAATAAGGCGATGCATGCTTTAAAAGTGAACACAACACTGTGAAGTCCCTTCCTGACTCGCTTAGGAAACGAACAGGCTTGTTTTTAGTAAAGAAAGCGTGCAAATGGACTAAGCAACTTACGAAGTGTGTCCCTTGGCGGCACGCTTGGGAAGCGTTCTCTAACTCTGACTAAATGGGAGCAGAACTAAAAAGTGCAGAACTGGATTTTTGTATGCAACCATGTCCATCCGTGGGGGACATTTTGCCAAAATGTAGGCCACAATGTCATATTCATTTTGTGGTGGTATAAGCCCTGGTAGGCTGGAAGAGCCTCACAGATCCCTATCGTGCAAATCCCTGACCCCCCACCTCACTAGTCCCACACCCGGTGAAGGGGAGTAGCAGTGACTAGCACTTACTCTTTACTGTGAGCCAAAAAGTCTGAATAAATCAATCCTGCTCTGACTTCACTGCCCAAAAAACCTGCACTTAAACTCAGTCACCTGCCTCTGCCGGCTCACCCAGTGCTGCCGTTAAAGGTGTGTACTGCTGTCCCAGTGTTAAGCCTTTGTTTTTAAAGATTTATTTATGCATTTTATGTATGTGAGTACACTGCAGCTGTCTTCAGACACACTAGCGGAGGGTACTGGATTTTATTACAGATGGTTGTGAGCTGCATGTGGGAATTGAACTCAGAACCTGTGGAAGAGCAGTCTTAAGAGACTCTTAACTGCTGGGTCATCTCTCCAGCCCCAAGCCTTTATTTTTAAAATTGTATTTATTTAAGGTGTAGAGTGTGGGGGGGACGCAACACAGCTTGCTGCAACTTGTGGGAGTTGGTTTTTCCTTCCATTATGTGGTTCTTGGGGATTGAATTCAGGTTGTCAGACTTGGCAGCAAGCTCCTTTTACCCACTGAGCCACCTTGCTGGTCCACGCCTTTAGTTTTGTTCTGGCCCCCCACCCCACCCCCCGCACTCCCCCGCCCCCTGTCCCTCCACCCCTGTAAGGAGGAAAAAAAAGTGAGAAAATTATTAACATCTGGAATATAATAAATTTTAGTATCAAATATTGTCCTAAATCACAATGGCAATAGCTGACAGTCTGATTCCAAGGGAAAATTTATTTTTTAAAAAGGAAGAGAAACCATAAGGGGGAAAAATGGAATAGTTATATAACAGAAAGAAGAGACTGAATAAAATAAGACACACAGACTAAAATAACAACGTATTCAAAATGAGTGCTGAGTAATGGAAAAAAAATTAAATTAAGCCCAGAGAATTAAAAAAAAAAAAAAAAAAAAAAAAAAAAGAACCAGGATAAACTGTTCCCTTCCTTGATTGTGCTGAGCACTGAGGGACTCTGGGTTACCCCAGTTTCTCTTTGTATGAAGAAATGGCCCCTCAACGGACCGGGGTAGAAACATTTGATTTCTTTTTATTTAGAACTGCCTCTCCTAGTGACTCATTCGTCTGAGATGGAAAGACAGGCGGCCTGAAACTGACAGCACTCAGAAGTGCGGTGCCCAGAGGTCAAAACAGAAAATTCACTAAATAAGTATCGTTATAAAATCTGATCAGAGGAGATTTTACTTGGATTTCTTCCTCAAAAAACACACCAAGGATAGAAATAGAAAAATATAACTAAACATAAAACCTCAGAAATCTATGAGAAAATTCTCCTTGATACTTGGATTTCTCTCCTATTTTTCCTTATCTCTAGATACATTAAATGTAATACCTAAATAAAGCTTTAATAAAATATGTATCTATACTAAAAATGTAATAAAACCATGTATCTATGTCCAAAGTAAACGTATGTATGAATAGAACACAGTATTCTATTCGGTCATTTTCTGCTATACATAGCTTTATAAGACTTATGTTCTGAGGTATCACTACCAGGAACCGTTACGATTATAGAGCAATCTTTAACCCCCTGTAAGTATTTCATTTTATCATCTTTCCTTTTGAAGTTAGGAGTGAGAAGGGAGAGGCTGTTCCCCTCTTCTCTGGCCTTTGCCCGTTTCCCTACCTTCCTATAATCTGAATTCTAGTCACTGTTGCATCCCACCAGATAGATCAGAAACAGGCGCACAGCTGGAACTCAAATACTTGCTTAATTAATAGCTTGATCGTGTAAACGCCACCTCCACAAAGACTGGAAGCATCCTGAATGTGCTTTTTAAAAGTGAAGGTGTTTTAGCCAGGCAGTGGTGGCACACACCTTTAATTCCAGCAATTACATATTTACACATCTGTCACTCAAGCCCAAGCTTTGACTAAAATTTGTGCTCTTCACACAGGTTTCAATGTAAATTTACTGAATGAACAGTATAAGGGTGAAGCCAAAGGGTAGTGCAAAGAAAAGACAAAACAAAAACCAAACCAAACTGCCACCAGGCATGGTGACATATGGCGGACAGCAATACTAGGGCTGGTAGGTGAACAGAAATGTCAGGATTTCTAAGAGTGAGGCCAGTGTGGGCTACTGTGAGACTCAGAAACAACAAAGGGTCATCGCTGCCCAAAGCCCCCAAGTTCAACTCAAACAATGTGAAGCAAGCTGGGGTATGAGGGGAGGTGAGTGCCAATCCCATCTTAAAGTTCAACCTTCCAGAAAGTCTAGCTGATGGTCAGGACAGTGTTATGTAGGCGTTTATTAAAAACGTGTTCCCTGTATCACATTCTATAGTGAACAGGCTGTGGCCGAGAATCAACACTCAATTCTGTCCTAGTGGTTTCCTTCTGTGCCTGGCCAGTCCACCTTAAGGGGTTAGCTTAGTATTTGAAGGTCTGGTGATGAAGTGGGTAAAGGAGACACCATTTTGGTTCTTCCTGCTTTCCTGAGATACTGCAGTTGAGAAGCGGGAGGGGAGGAGAGCCTCATTGGCGTCTCACAGTGTAACAGTGCCAATGCAGGTTACTATTCTCTGCCCAGATATCTGGGCATGTTGCCAACATCCAAAAAGGAATGGCTTCCCTCTTGGCAGGGCATTAATGACCTTCCTGCAGATACAGGCTGCCTTAAGAACGTGCTGTTTAGTTGAAGAGCTTGAGTTAAGTTTTCCCTCTGTTATTCCTCAGAATAGCACTCTCTTTTTACTTTCTATTTGCATGTATTTCTGCAATATAAAAGACACATGGTATCATTCACATTCCTCTAGGTATTGTTAGCTGACTCCTCTACGGACCATGGCAGAGTTCCTTTAAAAAAGGTTTTGAATTGGCTTTAAAAAAAAAAAAAAAAAGGAAAAAAAAAAGACAGCTTTTTTTTCTTTTTTAAATGAGGCAGGGTCTCCCTATGCAGCCCTGGCTGGCCTGGAACTAGGTATGTAGCCCAGGCTGGTTTTGAAATCAGAGCTGGGATTTAAGACATGCACCATAACACTGACTGGAACTGACAGTTCTTTTCTAAAGCAGCAGTAATTTGCTCACATCCTCTTCCCAGGAGTCAAGATGGTTCTGAATCATGTGAGACTGCAACATCGCAGAACTCTTCTACCTGGAACAACTTATGTCTTCAGGCCCAGATGTGACCTTCTAGGGGCGAGCCCAGTTCCGTCTAGTCCATAGCAAACTCAACAGTACATCTCTCCAGGGCAAGTGGATCTTCCCGACCTTGGGAAATCAATGACCTTGCCGGGCTGTTTTAGGATTAGATGAAACAATCCCTAAAAGCCCTTTTAACTCCAGAGTTTCAACACTCTGAATGACAAGGAACAAAGCTATCAGATGTTACACGCAGACTTGGTGGACTTATCTCCTAGCAGGGATTACGAAGTGTAATACAGTCCTGGTAAATGGGAAGAATAAAGAGACCCTCATGCAAGCCTTGTGACCTTGAGCAACTTGTATTCTGGGTATCAACAAACTAAATTTTAGTATTTGAAGTAGGGTTTTGGATAAGATGATTTTTAAAAAGGTTTTCACATAGGTCTAATAGCCTAAAGTTCGAAGTTCTTGGATAACTAGTGCCGTTTTATGACTAAAATTATTAAGGTAGAAACTGCTTAAGCCATAATTTAAATAACTACTTATGTGCAAAAATAACTAGGCACTGATGACAGAAAATTAATAGTTATCCCCTTACGGTCTCTTATAGAGGTTAAGGGGAGTTTTTGTCTTTGTTTGAAAACATGTCTTTTTGGGTTCTGTGAAATTTCCAGTCCATCCAAAAAATTTCCAATTCATCTCACACATCTTGAAATTAAAGGAGAACAAGTATTTTTAAAATGTAAATTCTAAAGTACGTAGCAATTTCCAGTCTGGTGGCAAATGTCACCTTCAAACAGCACGAAGATTAGTCCTACGTCAGAGCTCTTTCACCCCCCTCCCCCGCCCCCAGCTGGGGACAAGATAGATCTAGAGCTTCGACAAGATGGTTGCGTTACATCTGCAAGAAGGTTTTTGGAATTCATGACGGAGTAGTAAAGAATACCCGCACTGTTTGACTAGCTACGCTAACCAGTCCTGGCATTACAAACGGAGATCAAGAATAGGTTTTCAGAAACATTTGTTTTCTTTTAAATTAAATATGGTGGAAACATGTCTCCTGAAAACTGGGATCATAACCTGGGGCACTGCCTCAACATCAGAGGCCTATTCTTTCCATGAGCTTAAGAGGCAAAATAGAGTTAGGACCCGATCTTCCCCTCCCATCAAATCACATCCCCCACATCAAATCCTTTAACGTCCTTCGGAGAAAATTTGGTCCCTCAGTCATGTGCAAAGATTGAGACCCGCCTTTCCAAGGACAGCGATTTCTCTAGAGTGCTTTTAAGAACCCCCAAGGGAAGCGAAACCCTTTCCAATTTCTGGGTTACTGCGACAGTCGCGAGGGTGAGTCGGATTTGCAAACCGCGCGAAGGACAGCGCCTGGCATTACTGCTTTTCTAAAGCGCATCAAGCGCAGGAGGCCGAGAGGCCGGAGCCGCTGCAAGTTCCAGGAGCCCACACTCACCATTATTGCAAACTGCAAGGCCGATCTCTGCACCAGCAAAGACAGTCTCCAGCAGTCAGGTCACCTCTACAGCGGAACAGACTCTGGGAGACAGAGCCGGGCTGGTCAGGAAAGGTTCGGCTAAAGCCCCGGCCATTTCTGGGAAGTGTAGTTCTTCTGGGGCTCTCTGGCGCCCACCTTCGTGCATTCCTGACAGAACTAAACTACAATACCCAAAAACCTCTTCTTCCTACGCGCCTCGCGGACTGCAAAGTAGTCCCCGGGGCTGAGCCTCTGTGATTGGAGCACGACTGCGAGCAGAGGGTTGGTGCTTTGGATGAGGCGCCTGCCTGATGTCGCTCACCAATTGGCGGGAGGGGAGGCGTTAACTCGAGGGAGGAGAAACGACCCCTGAGCGACAGCACCCGCCACTCCACCGAGAATCTATCCTCCCCCAAGACTAAACAAGGGAGGCAAAGAGACCTTCCGTTGCAAAAAAAAAAAGCCAGCTCGACCCGGAAACAAAACCTTTTAAAAACGCACTCTCTCAGAGGCGGGAGGAATTGACGCTTGCGGAGGAACCGGCAGCTTCACCGTTGCTAGGCGACAGGGAAGGCTCACCTGAACGCTCTCGGAACCGAGACAGAGTGGAGCTGCGTCCCCACGCCTGAAGCAGGTGAGCTCGGCCGGGAGGGATTTTCTTTTTATCTAGGGGCCAGAGCAGGGCGCGGCACGGTTGTTCGTATCCTGAATCCGTAGTCGGCAGGCGTGGGCGACCTCTCGAGTCCCCTGTTGGGGTCAGGAGTGGATGCCACAGTTTTCTGGAGGGAAGAGTGTCTTGCAGTTTGAGTTCAGTCCAACTTTTCCAAAGTAAAGTCAGAAAGGTTTGTGGAGTGAGCCCCTTCCCTGTAATAGCCGGTGGTGCCGGGATCTAACTTTCTTTGCCTACTGTGAACACTGACACTTTTTGCTCATTCTCTTTTTGGAAACTGGATGAGCTTTACAAACGTCTTGATAAAGTTTTGCCAGACCCGTTATTTCCAGGGGAGATTGGGACACACTGGTTGTTTCAGGCGGAATGTTAGCGGCTAAAACAACTCAAGAGGTTTTCACTGAAAATCAAAGTTGTTAAGGTGAATTTCTGCATTCTCTGTTTTGAGCGGATATTCGAAAAGACGCGAAGCTTCGGAACAGATCAGTGAATATGGTATTGGTCTAACTTCAGAATTTAACGTCACTAGAAAATGGATGCTGGATGGCTTCAGTTTTGTTTTTGTATTTAGTATTTGGAGAAAGAAACATAATGCCTTAGGGTCTATTTTAGTTAGGGCTTCCACTTCTGCGATGAAACGGCCTGACCAAAAGCAGGTTAGGGGCAAAGGATTCATTTGTCTTACACTTCCACATTTTGGCTCATCATTCGAGGAACTCAATACAGGTAGGGACCTGGAGGGCATGAACTGTTGCAGAGACCATGGAGGGGTGCCGCTTACTGGCTTGTCGCTCTTGGCTTGCTCAGTCTGCTTCCTTATAGAACCCAGGACCACCAGCCCAGGGATGGCACCACCCATAATGGGCTGGGCCCTCCCTCTTCAACAGTAATTAAGAAAACACCCCATGGGCTTGTCTACAGGCTGATCTTATGGTGGAAGCATTTTTTTCAGTTGAGGATTCCTCCTAACTTAAGACTGTATTAGCTTGTGTCAGGTTGACATAAAACTGCTGGGTCCAATAGCATTTAGGTTTCAATAGACTGTATCTCACTCGAATGGCTCCTAGAATCACTTTATTCACTTGGTGCCTTCCTTTTGTTCTTGAGCACTAATCTTTTTACGTTGGAATGCTTCCTGTGTCTCTGTCCACACTTAGTTCATTTGTGGGTTGCGTTTCTAAACGTTACCTCAGTGTCAGAGACTCTCTGATTCCAGGGCATGCCTCTGTACGTTCTGTTTCTCCTTGGTTTTCTAGTAGGCATTAGTTCGGTTGCTTTATAGTCTTACCTACTGAGGAACCATGTGTGGATACATCACACTTTTGATAGAGAGAGCACGACTTGCCTCCAGTTTCACTTGATGGCTGAGGGAGAGATTACAGGATTTCGAAGTGAAGAGCCAAGGGCTGGAGCTGATTTAATGCTGACCTGATAAACCTGCCACGGGACCTTAGGATAGCAGTCTTAGGAACCACCGTAGCATGGAACAAAACTTTGTAATTCCTAATGGTAACATGGTGATCTCGTCATTGTTAAAAGATGGGCTCTGTCTTGGAAGCCTCTCATAAGGGGTTAGGCAGCTACGGTGAGGACACAGAGCTGTGTGTGTAGTGCTGTGGTGGGCTGGTTAGTTTTCATTGATTTGACAGAAACTAGAGTCACTCGGAAGGAGAGAATCTCCTGAGTGCTGGGATTAATGGTTACCACTGCTGTAACTTGGGGGAAGAAAGGGTCTTTTTGGCTTATGTGTTCACACTCCATTGTTGTTCATCATTGAAGGAAGTCTGGACAGGCGTGCAAATATGAAAGGTAGTTGAACAAACCAGTGAGCAGCATTTTTTTTTTATGGTCTTTGCTTCAGTTTCTGCCTTGGGTTTCACTAATGAAATACTGTGAAATGGAGGTGTAAGTTGAAGTAAACCTTTCCCCCCCCCAAGTTGCTTTCAGTCAGTGTTTTATCACAACGTTTGGTGGAAGACAGTCATTACCCAGAACAGAAGCGTGTCCTTAGAGTGAGCTCATCTTCAGGGAACCATTTCTTCTACTATTGGATTTCCTGTGACATGCGTAACTTCTGAAATGCGGACTGATCAGGAATGGGCCTTGCAAAGCCAGGAAGCCCGATTCTTTGCCTCAGCCATTGTCTTCTATCTTGAAGAATCCATGTTTACAGTCAGGATGTGTTTATGACTGTTCAGACTCAGATTGTACCAGTAATAGAGGTTGGAGAAAGAGGAGCCTACTAAGGTGTCTATTTTAATACATCCTTAGCTTTCTTTTTTTCTTTTTTAAGATTTATTCATTTATTTTATGCATCAGTACACTGTAGCTATCTCAGACACCCCAGAAGAGGGCATCAGATCTCATTACAGATGGTTGTGAGCCACCATGTGGTTGCTGGGACTTGAACTCAGGACCTCTGGAAGAGCAATCAGTGCTCTCAACCTGAGCCATCTCTCCAGCCCCATCCTTAGCTTTCTTATCTTGCCTGAGCCAAGGCTTCTTACCAGCCAACATCTAGTTCTTCTCACAGTTCTCCATTTTGGATTCTTTTTTGGCTTAAGTCCATCTCTTCTTTTTCTTCTCACGTGTATGTGCTGTGTGTGTGTTTGTGTATGTTTGCATATGTGTGAGTGCACATGTACCTGAAGATACCCTTGTGTGTGTGTGTGTGTGTGTGTGTGTGTGTGTGTGTGAAAGTGTGTGTAAGTAGAGGCCCGAGGAATCTTTAGGAATCTTGAAGTGGAAACTTACGGTTTCTTTGGAAAGTCAGTTGTGTCAGATGGCGTTTTGCTGGGGCAAACACCTGAAAGAGTGCTTTCTTGAAGCAGACATAGGTGAAAGGATGTTTTGCTAAAGCGAGCGTGATGAAAGGATTCTTCACTAACAACACACATGTATTGGTAAGCCTTGCACTGTGTAGCGGGGCTCCATGTGTAGTGACTCCATAAAAAGAAATGCACCAAAACGTCTTCTGGCGGTGTTCTGGCGCCTCTTGCAGCTTTCATGGGCTCAGTTGATTGGCACAGTGGTCTCAGACTCATGTGCTGAGGCAAGACAGGTGCTGTGAGGCAAGACTCACGGAGGAGCCGTGATGTTTGAGGGAGTATAAACAGGACTCAATGGTCTGTGATGAGGGCTTGCATAGCGGGCTTTGCAAGGCTTCTGGGACTTGTGTCTTTGTGACTTGCTGATCTTTGCTTCGTTGAGAGAGGCATGGCAGAGAACTTCTCCTGGTGTCCCTGCTGGTTCTGGTCACTCCCACTGATTTGTGCTGATTCGGCAGGGCCTAGCTGTTTCTGCTGGGTTGTGCACCACTGCTGATTAGTATTTGCTGTCCTTTCGACATTCAGATATTCAGTAAATTACAGGCAGCTTACCATAGGTTGCCTAACATTTGGCTTAAATCCTATAGTTTCTTTCTCATTTGGAGTTGCATTGATTAACATGCTCCAGACATGTTAGGAAAACATTGCAGTAATACTCCAGTGATGTCGTCTTAGGCAATTTGAACCTCTCGTCTCCAGGAATTCCTTTCCTCTGCCCACTGGCCCTGCTTCATCTCTATGTCTTCTGTTTTGTTTTTAGTAACACAGCGTCAGGTGTGGGTTGTGAGGGCCGACTTACAGACGCTGGACACCTTACCAGTGGCTACACTCCTGAGGAAAACGTCTCTCCTTCCAACCATCACTGCATCTAGATTAGGGAGAGTCAGGCTCTTTCACCTCGGATCTCTACTGGCTGACTCTTCAGGTCCTGTCAATCATAGCTCATGTGAGTTCAGCACATGATGGGTGCCTGAAAGGCAGCACCCCCTCCCTTAGCCATGGCATTCTTTCCATCCCTACTTCTGAGCCTTGGTGGGAGGCCAGTTACTTCCCATTAAACAGACCTCTGTTTTCCATGCCATGACAGGCTGTGAGTCTCTAATCGCCACCGAATGCAGCAGAAAGAAGCTTCTTGTCAAAGCAGATAGCAGCACAGGTCCACAGGCATAAACGTACTGATTTCGAAGGCAGGTTGATGGGGACATGATGTCCTTTGTAAACTGGACTAAGGACTGTTAGCACTGATCTTGTTACCTTATTAGTAATCTAGTATGTTGCAATGGAGGAGTGTTAGTCTAGTGGGGTAAATTACACCTTTGCTATTGTAATTGGTCTAGTGGAGTAAATCACTTTTGCTGTTACACGAGGTTTGAGGCTATTTGTGTGCTGTTCCTTCTTGGAAAACAGTCTTCTGGGGTAGCACAGCCTGTTTTCCCAGTTTCATTGTGATTTTTCATGGGCAGGTGGTTTCTGGAGTCTAAGTAAACATTCTCTTTTGTTAGGCAACAGACAACATACATTAAACCATTGTGCTAGATTTGGAGATGTGGTTGACTGTAGAAATATGAAATGCTTCACAAACTTGTGTGGCATCTTTGTGCAAGAGATGTACTGACTGCCCTCTGTGTAGTTTCAGTGCCGGGGCGTGAGCAGCTCAAGTGCATACTTTTTATTTGTCCAGATCAGCATTTTTGAATGTTTAATTCAAATTGCTGAAAATATTTGAAATACCATTGTAACAATATCTAGTAGAAATACTAAAGAAGCACCAAGTTTGAGGTGTTTGATAGGCGATGATGGTTCTTCCTACTTTAGGCATCTTGGGGCTCACAAGATCTTGTATAGTATAAAATTATTTCTCTACATATTGATTTTATTTGTAGCATATCCGAGATTGGCATACATTTTAGTGTTTTTTTTTAAACTCAAAATCAAACTTTTAAGCCTTTACTTTGTTCTGTTTTCTTATTGTTTGAGACAAGATCTAAAACTAGTCTAGGCTGGACTAGAATTCACTATATAGTTCAGGATGGACTCGAACACACAGCAGTCTTCTTCCCACAGCCTCTTGAGTTTAGAGGTACAGGTGTCAGACACTGTACTCAGCTGGCACTGTTACAATCTGATTTCCTCTTAGCAAAAGTAGCTGAGTGATAGTTAGACAGTAGTGGGAAGAAACTCTTGCCGTTAGCTTCATCTAGCTGCATTTTTTTACAGATTTGTTTTTTGCTACCACAGCCACGTAATTAATAATAGCTGTGTTAGGTAGTAGAGTATGAGGAAAAAAAGAACCATTAAAAGAAAAGTTAACATTTGTGAGATAAATCAGAAACCTATTATTATCAATATTTTTAAGTGAGTGTATAGGACTAAACACCAACTTATCTAAAGAAAAGTCATATCCTTTTTAAACATAAGAATAATGCGGTTAATCTTGGGAATTATTAGGTTTAGGTGACATGAAGGACATTTTTTAAAGTAGGAAACCTTTCTAAAATGAATGTGTAGCATTTTGAAAACGATGATCACATTCAGTTCAGAATGTCTCAAGCATGGTTAAGCCTCAGATTAACCGTAGTAAAGGTGACTTCCCACAAAACCCAACTTATTATTTCTTACCAAATATTGTCTTTAGTTACATTTCAAATGGTATCCCTTTCCCAGTTTCCCCTCCGGAAACCCCCTATTCTATCCCCCTCCCCTGTTTCAATGAGGGTGATCCCCCACCTACCCTCCTACATACTCCCTCCTGCCTCCTGGCCCTGACATTCCTCTACACTGGGGCATCCAGCCTTCACAGGACCAAGGGCCTCTCTTCCCATCGATGCCTGACAGTGCCATCCTCTGCTACACATGCTGCTGCAGCCCTGGGTCGCTCCATGTGTACTCTTTGGTTGGTGATTTAGTCCCTGGGAGCTCTGGGGCCGGGGGGAGGCGTCTGGTTGGTTGATACTGTTGTTCTTCCTATGGGGTTGCAAACCCCTTTGGCTTCTTCAGTCCTTTCTCTAATTCTTCTATTGGGGACCCCATGCTGAGTCCAGTGGTTGACTGCAAGCATCCACCTCTGTATTTGTCAGGCTCTGGCAGAGCCTCTAAGCTATACTAGGCTCCTGTCAGCAAGCACCTCTTGGCATCAGCAATAGTGTCTGAAAACCCAACTTATAATTGAAGTTAAATTAAACCAGGTTGAGAACTACTTTAGCACTATTTCATATATGCACAGTTTAGATGCATCCCATAGCAAGCATGCACTGATGCACACACCTACATACACTCTTGTGTTTGCATGTCCTGCTTGTGTAGACTGTATTGTCTTTTGTGTCCTTCCAGCCTTACTGTAGTGACATGAGTTTTGACCGGTACTTTCAGGAGCAGTCAAGTACAAGATATTTAATAGTATCAAATTTTAGTCATTTGATCTCCACATAATCAAGGTGCTGTGAGTGGAGGAAAGGAGAACTGAGGAGAGTTAGTTGTTAGGGCGTTCTTACATGGACATTTACTGCACTGTGCGTGTGTGTGCACAGACACATGCATCGTGCAGGTGTGTCACAAAATGCACGTGGAGCTCAGAGGACAGTTTGTGGGAGGGAGTTAGTTTTACCTCCTTCCACCATGTAGGTCTCGGGGATTCAGCTGAGACCTTGAGCTGTCAGTCTTTGGGGCAGGTGCTTTTTACTCACCTTTAAAAATATTTGGGTGAAACGAGAGAAACAATCTACCAGGATTCTTTTTGATAACTACATTTTCCTGGGCATATCACCTAGCTAATTTTGGGATTTTTTAAAAAATTTAATTAAAAGTGAAAATTAGTTTTTATTCTACTTAGCCATGTGACCTTGAACATGCTACTTGGTCTCTGTAAGCCTTAGTTTGCACGTGGTATGACAACACATGATGGCAATAAAGTCTGGAAGCAGATGGAGCAATTGTCCTTCCATAGATACCCATTTAAATCAAGTGATGTAGATGGTACTCACAGGCCTCGTTCTAAGTATAGAACTCTGAAAATAATTCATATATTCAGAACAAATACATAAGACTGGCTTTTATCTCAGCATGCAGGAGGATGACTGAGGCAGAGGCCAGCCAGGACTACATAGTGATACCCTGTCTCAAATAAAACAAAAGTATATGGGAATGGATTACAGAATATACATTCATATGATAATATTAAAAATGAATGAAAAATTGCACTATGTACTATCCCATCCTTATAAAAACAATCGTATGAACGCTGTGGTTTGCAGCACTGCACACTGGTATGCTGGAGACTGGTTGCCAGTGTAAGCAAGTGTTCCTGACTTCTTTAAGAGATGGAGCCTGGGGTAGTACTTACGCTCTAAGGCCACTGCCTTCAGAGGAAATAGAGCCTCTCTTCCAGGAGGGAGGCAGGTCTCTCGGGCTGGGTTAGTTACTGTGGTATCGGTGAGTCGTGCACCAACCACACCAGAGGGTTTGGCTTTTACTGCATACACTTGGGCTGCAGTCCCCAAAGAAACAGTCTTCAATGTTAGCACCTTGGATGCCCTAAAAGACCATAATCCTTAGATTCTGAAATCCGAGTATAAGTCTGCAAAAAAAGAACTTTAAGACTTATATTTTAGGAGAATTGTTCAAGAGACATAAAAATACAACAAAACCTTTCACAGGCCATGTTTTACAATTGGAACCCAAATGTTTTCACAAGCATAAACTCCCAGGTATTCTAAAATCAGTCAAGTGGATATGACACTGGTAAGCAGAGAAGTTACATTTATAAATAGGTCAAAAGATGAAGTGTAAAAATGTACACCACCTTGGTGGGTAATTGTACCCAGATCAATAAAGCAGTCATCTGAGATGAAGGCATTTGATAAAATCATTGAGAAAAACAGTGACAGGGACTGTTGAGGTGGTCCAGCAGGTGAAGACACTTGCTGTGTGGGCCCCGTGACCCGAGTTTGATCTCTGTGTTATCACTCTGGAAGGAGAGAACCGACTCTGAAAGGTTATCCTCTAACTCCCTCATGTGTATTGATGCATTGCACACACAGAGCTCTCTTCTCTCTCAGAACACATCACCACCACATCTACAGCCCCTAAAGAACCAACACCTCGACCAAGGTCACCTTCGCAATGCAGATGCAGCAAGGAAATGGTCGCCTCATTCATCTGAGATGTCGCAGCCACTCATGAGTCTTGCACTCTCTCTTGGAACTAGATTTGTAAAACCTGCATTGGGTGGTGTCTTAGTTAAGGTTTCATTGCTGTGAAGAGACATCGTGACCACACAACTCTTATAAAGGACAATATTTAATTGGGGCTGTATTACAGTGTCAGAGGTTCAGTCCATTGCCAGGGTGGGAACATGGCAGTGTAAGGTGCTGGGGATGATAGAGCTGAGAGTCTAAGTCTTGATCTGCAGTCAGCAAGGAGAGACTGTTCTACCCGGGGCGTAGAGTGCGCATCTGAAACTTCAGAGGCTGCCCCCACTGTGACACACATCCTGATAGTGCTACTCCCTATTACCAAGCATTCTAACACACGATTCTATCAGGACCATACCTATCCAGACCACCACAGAGAAGTTAGAACTCTTTTTTTTTTAAATTTTTTTATTGGCTATTTTGTTTAATTACATTTCTTTTTTTCCCCAATCGATAAGATATAATTGCTCACCTAAACATACAAAGCCCAGTATCATCCATCCATCCCTTAAGAACATTAACAACAACCTGTAAATACACAGAGTGGAATATTACATTTCAAATGTTATTCTCCTTTCTGGTTTCCCCTCCGAAACCCCCCATTCCACCCCCTGCCTCCATGAGGGTGCTCTCCCATCCCCCCACCCACTCCCACTCTACCACACTAGTGTTTCCCTATGCTGGGAACATAGTACCCAGGGCTTTCCCTCCTCTTGATGCCAGACATGGCCATCCTCTGCTACATATGTAGCTGGAGCCATGGGTCTGTCCGTGTGTACTCTTTGGTTGGTGGTTTAGTCCCTGGGAGCTCTGGGCAGGGGAGGGGTCTGGTTGGTTGATGTTGTTCTTCCTATGGGATTGCAAACCCCTTCAGTTCCTTCAGTCCTTCCCCTAACTCCTCCACTGGGGTTCATGAGAACCCTCAGTCCGATGGTTGGTCGGAAGCATCCATCTGTATCTGTAAGGCTCTGACAGAGCCTCTCAGGAGACATCCACATCAGGCTCCTGTCAGCAAGCACTTCTCAGCATCAGTAAGTGTCTGGATTTGGTGGCTGCATATGGGATGGATCCCCCTGTGGGGCAGTCCCTGGATGGCCTTTCCTTCAGTCTCTGCTCTACTCTTTGACCCTGTATTTTCCTTTAGACAGGAGCAATTCTGGGTTAAAAATTTGTTGGGGCTGGGGATTTAGCTCAGTGGTAGAGCGCTTACCTAGGAAGCGCAAGGCCCTGGGTTCAGTCCCCAGCTCCAAAAAAAAAGAACCAAAAAAAAAAATTGTGAAGGGTAGGTGGCCCTATCCCCCAACTGGGGGCCTTGCCTAACCTCTGGATATGATCTCGACAGGTTCTCCCTTCCCTTTGTGGGGTATTTCAGCTGATGTCATCCCTGTGGGGTCCTGGAAGCCTCTTGCTTTCCAGTCATCTGGGAATCTGTGGTGGCTACCCCAGTTCCCCATCCCCCATTGCTACACACCTCTGTTCAGTTTCCTGAACATCTTGCCTCTCTCCTCCCACACCTAATACTGCCCCCCTTCCCCACCTTCCTCCCAAGTCTCTCCCACCCTCAAACGCCCATGATTATTTGGTTCCCCTTCTAAGTAGGACTGAAGCATCCATACTTTGGTCTTCTTCTTCTTCTTTTTTTTTTTCCTTTTTCTTTTTTTCAGACCTGGGGACCGAACCCAGGGCCTTGCGCTGCTCTACCACTGAGCTAAATCCCCAACCCCGGTCTTCTTCTTGATCTACATATGGTCTATAAGTTGCATCATGGGCATTCCAAGCTTTTTTCACTTATCAGTGAGTGCATACCATGTGTGTTCTTTTGTGACTGTGTTACCTCACTTAGGATGATAGTTTCTAGTTCTGTCCATTTGCCTGTGAATTTCATGAAGTCTCTTTTTAATGGCTGAGTAGTACCACATTATGTAAATGTACCACATTTTCTGTATCCATTCCTCTGTTGAAAGACATCTGTGTTCTTTCCAGCTTCCGGCTATTATAAATAAGGCTGCTATGAACACAGTGGAGCATGTGTCTTTGTTATATGTTGGAGCATCTTTTAGGTATATGCCCAGGAATGGTATTTCTGAGTCTTTAGGTAGGTCTATTTCCAATTTTCTGAGGAACCTCCAGACTGATTTCCAGAGTGGTTGTACCAGATTGCAATCCCACCAGCAATGGAGGAGTGTTCCTCTTTCTCCACATCCTCACCAGCATCTGCTGTCACCTGAATTTTTTGATCTTAGCTATTCTGACTGGCGTGAGGTGGAATCTCAGGGTTGTTTTGATTTGCATTTCCCTTATGACTAAAGATGGTGAACATTTCTTTAGGTGCTCCTCAGCCATTCAAGTTTCCTCAATTGAGAACTCTTTGTTTGGCTTTGTACTCCATGTTTTTTTTAAATAAGGTTATTTGATTCTCTGAAGTCTAACTTCTTGAGTTCTTTGTATATATTGGATATTAGCCCTTTATCGGATGTAGGGTTTGTGGAGATCTTTTCCCAACCTGGTTGGATTGCCATTTTGTCCTAATGGCAGTGTCCTTTGCCTTACAGAAGATTTGCAGTTTTATGCATTTGTTGATTCTTGATCTTAAAGCATAAGCCATTGGTGTTCTGTTCAGGAAAATTTCCCCTGTTCCCATGTGTTCCAGGCTGTTCCCCACTTTGTCTTCTATTAGTTTGAGTGTATCTGGTTTGATGTGGAGGTTCTTGAACCACTTGGACTTGAACTTTGTACAGGGTGATAAGAATGGATGGATTTGCATTCTTCTACATGCTGACCTCCAGTACCACTTACAGCACCATTTGCTGAAAATGCTGTTCTTTTCCCACTGGATGGTTTTAGCTCCTTTGTCAAAATCAAGTGACCATAGGTGTGTGAGAGCATTTCTGGGTCTTCAATTCTGTTCCACTGATCTATCTGCCTATCTCAGTATCAATACCATACAGTTTTTTCTTTAAATAACTATTGCTCTGCAGTACAGCTTGTGGTTAGAGATGGTGATTTCCTCAGAAATTCTTTTCTTGTTGAGAATCATTTTTGATATCTTGGGGATTTTTTGTTATTCCGAATGAATTTGCAAATTTCTCTTTACAACCACTCTGGAAATCAGTCTGGTGGTTCCTCAGAAAATTGGACAAGTACTACATGAGGACCCAGCTATACCACTCCTAGGCATATGCCCAAAAGATGCTCCAACATATAAAAAGAACACACATGGTATGCACTCACTGGTAAGTGGTATTAGTCCAAAAGCTCAGAATACCCAAGATACAATCCACAGACCACATGAAGCTCAAGAAGGAGGAAGACCAAAGTGTGGATGCTTCAGACCTTCTTAGAAGGGGAACAAAATACCCCTAGAAGGAAATAAGGAGACAAAGTTTGGAGCAGAGACTGAAGGAAAGGCCATCCAGAAACTGCCCCACCTGGGGATCCATCCATACGTATAGTCATCAAACCCAGACAGTATTTCAGATGACAAAAAGTGCATGCGGACAGGAACCTGATATAGCTGTCTCCTGAGAGGCTCTACCAGAGCCTGTCAAATACAGAGGAGGAGTTGGGGAAAGGACCGAAGGAGCTGAAGGAGTTTGCAACCCCATAGGAAGAACAACAATATCAACCAACTTGAACCCCAGAGCTCCCAGGGACTAAACCACCAACCAAAGAGTATACATGGAGAGATCCATGACTGTATCAGCACATGTAGCAGAGGATGACCTTGTTGGGCTCCAATGGCCTCCCTTAGTCTTGTGAAGGCTCAATGCTTCAGTGTAGGGGAAAGCCATGGCAGGAGGCGGGAGGGAGTGGGTGAGTAGGTGAGGTAACTCCCTCATAGAAGCAGGAGGGACTGGGATGGGATAGGGGGTTTCCAGAGGGTCAACCAAGAAAGGGGGTTAACATTTGAAATGTAAATAAAGAGAATATCCAATAAAAGAAAAGAAAAAAAAAACAAAAACAAAAAAAGTACCTAACCTCGGGTATTTGGTTATACCAAAACAGTAGACTAAGATGTAGTGATTATTGTTATTCAAGATTTGGTATACATATATTTTGTAAACTAATAAGGATGATCAGAAAATTAATTCACAATTCAGGATGTTGGCTGTTGAGAGGAAAAAGTTGTTGGGATCTTTAAAATATTGTTCATCTCTTTCTTTATGGTATACTGAATATGAGAATAATTTCAAAAACATATATTTACTTTTTTTTTTATTAACTTGAGTATTTCTTATTTACATTTCGAATGTTATTCCCTTTCCCGGTTTCCCGGCCAACATCCCCCCTCCCCTTTCTTATTGTTGTTCCCCTCCCCCTCCTCCCCTCATTGCCGCCCTCCCCCCAACAGTCTAGTTCACTGGGGGTTCAGTCTTAGCAGGACCCAGGGCTTCCCCTTCCACTGGTGCTCTTACTAGGATATTCACTGCTATCTATGAGGTCAGAGTCCAGGGTCAGTCCATGTATAGTCTTTAGGTAGTGGCTTAGTCCCTGGAAGCTCTGGTTGCTTGGCATTGTTGTACATATGGGGTCTCGAGCCCCTTCAAGCTCTTCCAGTTCTTTCTCTGATTCCTTCAACGGGGGTCCTATTCTCAGTTCAGTGGTTTGCTGCTGGCATTCGCCTCTGTATTTGCTGTATTCTGGCTGTGTCTCTCAGGAGAGATCTACATCCAGCTCCTGTCGGCCTGCACTTCTTTGCTTTATCCATCTTGTCTAATTGGGTGGCTGTATATGTATGGGCCACATGTGGGGCAGGCTCTAAATGGGTGTTCCTTCTGTGTCTGTTTTAATCTTTGCCTCTCTATTCCCTGCCAAGGGTATTCTTGTTCCCCCTTTTAAAGAAGGAGTGAAGCATTCACATTTTGATCATCCGTCTTGAGTTTCATGTGTTCTATGAATCTAGGGTAATTCAAGCATTTGGGCTAATAGCCACATATCAATGAGTGCATACCATGTGTGTTTTTCTGTGATTGGGTTACCTCACTCAGGATGATATTTTCCAGTTCCAACCATTTGTCTATGAATTTCATAAAGTCATTGTTTTTGATAGCTGAGTAATATTCCATTGTGTAGATGTACCACATTTTCTGTATCCATTCCTCTGTTGAAGGGCATCTGGGTTCTTTCCAGCTTCTGGCTATTATAAATAAGGCTGCAATGAATATAGTGGAGCACGTGTCTTTTTTATATGTTGGGGCATCTTTTGGGTATATGCCCAAGAGAGGTATAGCTGGATCCTCAGGTAGTTCAATGTCCAATTTTCTGAGGAACCTCCAGACTGATTTCCAGAATGGTTTTACCAGTCTGCAATCCCACCAACAATGGAGGAGTGTTCCTCTTTCTCCACATCCTTGCCAGCATTTGTTGTCACCTGAGTTTTTGATCTTAGCCATTCTCACTGCTGTGAGGTGAAATCTCAGGGTTGTTTTGATTTGTATTTCCCTTATGACTAAAGATGTTGAACATTTCTTTAGGTGTTTCTCAGCCATTCGGCATTCCTCAGCTGTGAATTCTTTGTTTAGTTCTGAACCCCATTTTTTTTTTGGTTCTTTTTTTCGGAGCTGGGGACCGAACCCAGGGCCTTGCGCTTCCTAGGTAAGCGCTCTACCACTGAGCTAAATCCCCAGCCCCTGAACCCCATTTTTTAATAGGGTTATTTGTCTCCCTGCGGTCTAACTTCTTGAGTTCTTTGTATATTTTGGATATAAGGCCTCTATCAGATGTAGGATTGGTAAAGATCTTTTCCCAATCTGTTGGTTGCCGTTTTGTCCTAACCACAGTGTCCTTTGCCTTACAGAAGCTTTGCAGTTTTATGAGATCCCATTTGTCAATTCTTGCTTGATCTTAGAGCATAAGCCATTGGTGTTTTGTTCAGGAAATTTTTTCCAGTGCCCATGTGTTCGAGATGCTGCCCTAGTTTTTCTTCTATTAGTTTGAGTGTATCTGGTTTGATGTGGAGGTCCTTGATCCACTTGGACTTAAGCTTTGTACAGGGTGATAAGCATGGATCGATCTGCATTCTTCTACATGTTGACCTCCAGTTGAACCAGCACCATTTGCTGAAAATGCTATCTTTTTTCCATTGGATGGTTTTGGCTCCTTTGTCAAAAATCAAGTGCCCATAGGTGTGTGGGTTCATTTCTGGGTCTACAATTCTGTTCCATTGGTCTATCTGTCTGTCTCTGTACCAATACCATGCAGTTTTTATCACTATTGCTCTGTAATACTGCTTGAGTTCAGGGATAGTGATTCCCCCTGAAGTCCTTTTATTGTTGAGGATAGTTTTAGCTATCCTGGGTTTTTTGTTATTCCAGATGAATTTGCAAGTTGTTCTGTCTAACTCTTTGAAGAATTGGATTGGTAGTTTGATGGGGATTGCATTGAATCTGTAGATTGCTTTTGGTAAAATGGCCATTTTTACTATATTAATCCTGCCAATCCATGAGCATGGGAGATCTTTCCATCTTCTGAGGTCTTCTTCAATTTCTTTCTTCAGAGTCTTGAAGTTCTTATTGTACAGATCTTTTACTTGCTTGGTTAAAGTCACACTGAGGTACTTTATATTGTTTGGGTCTATTAGGAAGGGTGTCGTTTCCCTAATTTCTTTCTCGGCTTGTTTCTCTTTTGTGTAGAGGAAGGCTACTGATTTATTTGAGTTATTTTTATAACCAGCCACTTTGCTGAAGTTGTTTATCAGCTTTAGTAGTTCTCTGGTGGAACTTTTGGGATCACTTAAATATACTATCATATCATCTGCAAATAGTGATATTTTGACTTCTTCTTTTCCGATCTGTATCCCCTTGATTTCCTTTTGTTGTCTGATTGCTCTGGCTAGAACTTCAAGAACTATATTGAATAAGTAGGGAGAGAGTGGGCAGCCTTTTTTAGTCCCTGATTTTAGTGGGATTGCTTCAAGTTTCTCTCCATTTAGTTTAATGTTAGCAACTGGTTTGCTGTATATGACTTTTACTATGTTTAGGTATGGGCCTTGAATTCCTATTCTTTCCAGGACTTTTATCATGAAGGGGTGTTGAATTTTGTCAAATGCTTTCTCGGCATCTAATGAAATGATCATGTGGTTTTGTTCTTTCAGTTTGTTTATATAATGGATCACGTTGATGGTTTTCCGTATATTAAACCATCCCTGCATGCCTAGGATGAAGCCTACTTGATCATGGTGGATGATTGTTTTGATGTGCTCTTGGGTTCGGTTTGCCAGAATTTTATTGAGTATTTTTGAGTCGATATTCATAAGGGAAATTGGTCTGAAGTTCTCTTTCTTTGTTGGGTCTTTGTGTGGTTTAGGTGTAAGAGTAATTGTGGCTTCATAGAAGGAATTCGGTAGTGCTCCATCCGTTTCAATTTTGTGGAATAGTTTGGATAATATTGGTACGAGATCTTCTATGAAGGTCTGATAGAATTCTGCACTAAACCCGTCTGGACCTGGGCTCTTTTTGGTTGGGAAACCTTTAATGACTGCTTCTATTTCCTTAGGAGTTATGGGGTTGTTTAACTGGTTTATCTGTTCCTGAGTTAACTTCGGTACCTGGTATCTGTCTAGGAAATTTTCACTTTCCTGCAGATTTTCAAGTTTTGTTGAATATAGTAAGATCTGATGATTTTTTGAGTGTTTGGAAACACTCTCTGTGTCCTCTCCTTAGTCTGGCTAAGGGTTTATCTATCTTGTTGATTTTCTCAAAGAACCAACTTTTGGTTCTGTTGATTCTTTCTATGGTCCTTTTTGTTTCTACTTGGCTGATTTCAGCTCTGAGTTTGATTATTTCCCGTCTTCTACTCCTCCTGGGTGTATTTGCTTCTTTTTGTTCTAGAGCTTTTAGGTGTGCTGTCAAGCTGCTGACATAAGCTCTCTCTTGTTTCTTTCTGCAGGCACTCAGAGCTATGAGTTTTCCTCTTAGCACAGCTTTCATTGTGTCCCATAAGTTTGGGTATGTTGTACCTTCATTTTCATTAAATTCTAAGAAGTCTTTAATTTCTTTCTTTATTTCTTCCTTGACCAGGTTATCGTTGAGTAGAGCATTGTTCAACTTCCACGTATATGTGGGCGTTCTTCCCTTATTGTTATTGAAGACCAGCTTTAGGCCGTGGTGGTCTGATAGCACGCATGGGATTATTTCTATCTTTCTGTACCTGTTGAGGCCCGTTTTTTGACCAATTATATGGTCAAATTTGGAGAAAGTACCATGAGGAGCTGAGAAGAATGTATATCCTTTTGTTTTAGGATAGAATGTTCTATAAATATCTGTTAAGTCCATTTGGTTCATGACTTCTCTTAGTCTGTCTACGTCTCTGTTTAATTTCTGTTTCCATGATCTGTCCATTGATGAGAGTGGGGCGTTGAAATCTCCTACTATTATTGTGTGAGGTGCAATGTGTGTTTTGAGCTTTAGTAAGGTTTCTTTTACGTATGTAGGTGCCCTTGTATTTGGGGCATAGATATTTAGGATTGAGAGTTCATCTTGGTGGATTTTTCCTTTGATGAATATGAAGTGTCCTTCCTTATCTTTTTTGATGACTTTTAGTTGGAAATTGATTTTATTTGATATTAGAATGGCTACTCCAGCTTGCTTCTTCTGACCATTTGCTTGGAAAGTTGTTTTCCAGCCTTTCACTCTGAGGTAGTGTCTGTCTTTGTCTCTGAGGTGTGTTTCCTGTAGGCAGCAGAATGCAGGGTCCTCGTTGCGTATCCAGTTTGTTAATCTCTGTCTTCTTATTGGGGAGTTGAGACCATTGATGTTGAGAGATATTAAGGAATAGTGATTATTGCTTCCTGTTATATTCATATTTGGATGTGAGGTTATGATTGTGTGCTTTTCTTCTCTTTGTTTTGTTGCAAAGACGATTAGTTTCTTGCTTTTTCTAGGGTGTAGCTTGCCTCCTTATGTTGGGCTTTACCATTTATTATCCTTTGTAGTGCTGGATTTGTAGAAAGATATTGTGTAAATTTGGTTTTGTCATGGAATATCTTGGTTTCTCCATCTATGTTAATTGAGAGTTTTGCAGGATACAGTAACCTGGGCTAGCATTTGTGTTCTCTTAGGGTCTGTATGACATCTGTCTAGGATCTTCTGGCTTTCATAGTCTCTGGCGAAAAGTCTGGTGTGATTCTGATAGGTCTGCCTTTATATGTTACTTGACCTTTTTCCCTTACTGCTTTTAATATTCTTTCTTTATTTTGTGCATTTGGTGTTTTGACTATTATGTGTCGGGAGGTGTTTCTTTTCTGGTCCAATCTATTTGGAGTTCTGTAGGCTTCTTGTATGCCTATGGGTATCTCTTTTTTTAGGTTAGGGAAGTTTTCTTCTATGATTTTGTTGAAGATATTTACTGGTCCTTTGAGCTGGGAGTCTTCACTCTCTTCTATACCTATTATCCTTAGGTTTGATCTTCTCATTGAGTCCTGGATTTCTTGTATGTTTTGGACCAGTAGCTTTTTCCGCTTTACATTATCTTTGACTGTTGAGTCGATGATTTCTATGGAATCTTCTGCTTCTGAGATTCTCTTTTCTATCTCTTGTATTCTGTTGGTGATGCTTGTATCTATGGCTCCTTGTCTCTTCCTTTGGTTTTCTATATCCAGGGTTGTTTCCATGTGTTCTTTCTTGATTGCTTCTATTTCCATTTTTAAGTCCTTCAATTGTTTGATTGTGTTTTCCTGGAATTCTTTCAGGGATTTTTGTGATTCCTCTCTATAGGCTTCTACTTGTTTATTTATGTTTTCCTGGAATTCTTTCAGGGATTTTTGTGATTCCTCTCTGTAGGCTTCTACTTGTTTATTTATGTATATATTTACTTTTAAAGATTTATGTTACTATGAATTATGCATATGTATATGTATCTTATGTATGGGTATATGATTTTTTCCTGGGCCTCATGGGGATGTCCTATTCTGTCAGAACTTAGCTGAATCCTTAAGGAGAGCCCCCAGGAGGTCATAGCTCACTCTGTATGCCTACTCCAGAGACAACAACCTTGTTCTCCCAGCCTTGGAGTTCTGTGTGCCAGCTCTGATTGCTGGGCTGCTCCTGCTTTTCCTCTTTACCTAACCTCTCTTGATCTACCAACTGTAGCTTGGTTATTATTTACTTGTCTGCTAATACCCACTTATAATTAAATAGACACCATGTTTATCTCTCAGGGTTTGAGTTGCCTTACTCAAGGTGATTTTTTTTTTTTATCTTCATCCATTTGCCTGCAAAATCCTGATGCCTTTTTTTTAAACAACCGAATAATTCTATTGTATAAATGTACTATATTTTCTTCATTCATTCTTCTGCTGAAGAATATCTAGGATGTTTCCAGTTTCTGGCTATTATGAATAAAGCCACAATGAACATGTTTGAGCAAATGTCTTTGTTATAAAACGAAGTGTCCTTTGGGTGCATGCCCAAGCGTGGTATAGCTGGGGTGGTGATTGCTGCATTGATTTCCACAGCGCCTATACAAGTTTGCCCGTCCATCAGCAATGAAGGAGTGTACCCCTTACTCCATGTTTGTCAGATATACTGTTGATCTCAGCCATTCTAGCAGGTGTTCTTTTATTAAAAATATTTGTTTACTTTATGTATATGAGTATGCTGCCTTCAGACACACCGGAGAGGGCATCAGATCCCATTACAAATGGTTGTGAGCCACCATGTGGTTGCTGGGAATCACAGGTCCTCTGGAAGAGCAGTGAGTGCTCTTAACCACTGAGCCATCTCTTTATCTCCTTGACAGGTGTTCTTAAAGTAGTTTTGATTTGTATTTCCCTGATGGCTATGGATATTGAACATTTTTGAAGTATTTCTCAACCATTTGAATTTCCTCTATTGAGAATTCTGTGTTTAGATCTGAATTCCATTTTATATATTTGGTTGTGAGCCCAGCCCTTAACGGCTGAGCCATCTCTCCAGCCCAATTCCATTTTAAAACTTGGATTATTTGTTTTTTTTTAATATCTAGTGTTTTTGAGTTCTGTATGTATTTTAGATATTAGTCTTTTATTGGATATGGAGTGGCCTAAACATTTTTCGTATTCTGCAGGCTGCTGCTTTGTCTGATTGATAGTGTCCTTTGCCTTATAGAAGCTTTCCAGTTTCATGAGGTTGTAATAGGATTTATTTTATGTGTCTGGCCCTTTAAAGGACCCTTCAGTGTCAATTGCCTCTTGGAATTCCGGTAGCAGGAGAGGATATGAAAAGCCAGCAGGGGCTGAGAGAAGAGTAGGATTCAGGAAGAGCAGAGAGGAGGTTTCAGGAGACAGAAGAGTAGGGTCAGAGTGCAGAGTGAGGAAAGAAGACAGTTGGTGACATTTGAGCCAGGGAAGCTGAACTGAGCCCGAGAATATATTGTGGAGACAGGAGAAGAACCCACAGAAAATGCACAAACAAAATAGTGAATATAAAGAAAAAAATCGATTCAAAGTTACAGTTGGCTCTCGATGTGGTAGGCTGTTAATGTCGGGGAGCGGGGGCTGTTTGAAGGAAGAAGAAACATTAAAAGGCATAAGGGTTTATGTCTGAGTCTTCAATTCAGTTTCATTGATCTTGTCTGCTTTTGTGCCACTGCTATGTGGCTGTTGTTGTTGTTGTTGTTGTTGTTGTTGTTGTGGTTATTGCGGTTGTTGTTGCTCTTTAATAAGCTTGAAACCAGGGACGGGATGCCTCTGCAGTTCTTTTATTGTCAGGATTGTTTTAGCTGTCCTGGGTTTGTTGTTTTTCAAAATGAAGTTGAGAATTGTCTGTTAAAGGTATATCAATAATTGTCTTGGAATTTTAATGGAGATTGCATTGATTTGTAGGTTGCTTTTGGTAGAATGGCCAGTTTTTACTATGTTAATTCTATTGATCCATGTGCATGGTAGGCCTTTCCATCTTCAATTTCCTTCTTCAACTTCTACTTGAAGTTTTTAGCATACAGCTTTATCGGTTGCTTGCTTAGAAGTTTTTTTTTTTTTTTTTTAGCTTTATTTATTTTATATATGTGGGTACACTGTTGCTGTCTTCAGATACACCAGAAGAGGGCATCAGATCCCATTACAGATGGTTGTGAGCTACTATGTGGTTGCTGGGAATTGAACTCAGGACCTCTGGAATTGCAGTCAGTGCTCTGAACTGCTGAGCCATCTCTCCAGCCCTGCTTGGCTAGTCATCCCACGATATTTTATATTATTTGAGGCTATCGTGAAAGGTGTTGTTTCCTTGATTTCCATCTTAGTCTATTTGCCATTTGTACATAGGAGGGCTACTGATACTTTTGAATCAATATTGTATACGGCCACCTCACTGAAAGTGTTTTTATCAGATGTAGAAGGTCCCTAATGGCACTTTTAGGGTCACTTATGTATACTCTCATATCATCTGCAAATAACCTGACTTTTTCCTTTCCAATTGGTATTCCCTTGATCTCCTTCATTTGTCTTATTGCTCTAGCTAATACTTCAAGTACTGCTTGATTAGATGTGGAGAGAGCAGGCAGCCTGTTGTTCCTGATTTCAGTGGGATTGCTTTAAGTTTCTTTCCTCTTAATCGATGTTGGCTATAAGCTCGCTGTAAGTTGGTTTTATTATACTTAGGTATGTCCCTTGTATCTCCAATCTGTAGGATTTTTATCCTTGGGGGTATTGGATTTTGTCAAAGGGCTTTTCTGCATCTACTGAGATGATCATTTCTTTTTCCTTTCAGTTTGTTTGATGGTGAATAACATTTATTGCAGTTTTGCAGACCTGTGGTTTAGCAGGAGGTGGGGGCTGGGATGCAGCAACAAGTGGAGGAAGGGAGGTTAGGAAGGATAGTCTGGGGAGATGCGGGCAGGGGGAAGGGAGGATGCAACACACACACACACACACACACACACACACACACACACACACACACACACACGGGGAGAGGGAGGTCTATGTACAGACACCTGGTTTTGTGGGAGGCATATCCTCTCTCTCTCTCTCTCTCTCTCTCTCTCTCTCTGTCTGTCTGTCTTTTTTTTTTTTTTTTTTTTTTTTTTTTTTGCTGGTTTTGGTTTTCTGAGGCAGGGTTTTTCTGTGTAGCCCCAGCTGCCCTGAAACTTGCTCTGTAGACCAGGCTGGCCTGGAACTCAGAGATCTGTATGCCTCTGCCTCTTGATTACTGAAATTAAAGGTGTATGCCACTGTAGTGCCAGGGAAGTGTTAGTCATCCCCCCCAAAAAACCAGACAGGAGCTGATCTGGTGCAACTCACAGCAGGGTCTTCATTCTATTTGAGCTAGCTCACACTGACACCCCCCTCTCCCCCAGCACACCACTGTCACAGCAGGATGGTTTTGGGGGAGCCTTGATTAGCAAGGATTTAGAGTAAGGGGGGATGGAGGGGTTAAGGGTGGGGTGGGGGGGCTAAGTGTGCAAGTGTCTAATTGAAAAGCTACTGTGGCCTTTCATATGATTGGCTGGTGCTGGGAGTCATATCATAAACTTAATTTCTGTTCCTATCTGCATTGGTGGTTGTTAGGCAGGGGACTGGCTTGTACCTGGGGGTGAAGGTTTGGTGGGAGAATAACTTGAAGATGCTGGTCTTGTTGGTAATTAGCCTAGAGACTGGAGCTAGGCTCAGGTTTTATTGGGGGCAACTTGGAAACTAATGCTGTGCCTGTTAGTTTACCTGAGTTCAAACTTAGGTCAGGTTCTCTGAAATGGAGTCTGAACTAAAAAGATTTGGCCGCTCACCACCACCACCAGGCTTTTAATTTGGTTTTATTTGATGCTTGTAATGATTAAATTTATAATATATATTATTGGCAGGAAGATTTACACAAGTAGTTTTGTGGTCTTATCAGGATTTTTTTAAATCAATTTGCCATTTTTGTTATATTAATTTCAATTGGTTAAGACATTGCTTATCAAATTTTTTCAATGTAAAATTGTATTTTTTCTCTATAAAGCAAAGACATAAGTGGGAACATACACCAAGGCTCATCAATGTCCTATTTCTCACCAAAATTTTACCTACTCACTGACAAAAATGTGTTTAACACCCATTAATGAGTTTTGCCTGAAGCCCTTCTAAGAGGCGATTTCCAGAGTCCATTATATCTTAGCACTCTACCATTAAGTCTGCTTCCCTTTCCTATAGCCTCCCCTCTCACTGCCTTCCTACCTGCCTCTGTTCCTCCCCACTTTCATACTCACTTCCCTCCCTCTTTCATGTGTTTCTTTCATCTGTCTGTCTGTCTGTCTGTCTGTCTGTCTAATCTGTGCCGTGTAATTCATAGGGTCTAATGGATTTTTATTTAGTGAGTTACATTAACAGATTGTTTAAGGCTTGCTTTTCCCTTCCTTCCTTCCTTCGTTCCTTCATTCTGTGGTGCTGGTAATTGAACTTAGGGCCTATACATGCTAGGAAAGGACTCACCACTGAGCTATAAATCCTATCCTATCTCAGTTTTGTCTTTCTTTGAGTGTTTGATACTTTCTGATTTGATATGACCTAAAAGGGAGGGAGCTAAAAATAACAATAGGAAGTCTTTTATTTAGCACTCTTAGGGTGTAGGAGCAGGGTCAATCGCACACTTTGCCGTGGGAAGCTGAGCTGCAAGGGTGTGACAGCCGTGAGAATGCACAAATCTCAGACACTCGCCAGGCCTCAGGGGACCCAGGCAATGTGCAAGCTTAAGGGTTCCTGGGAAAGTCAGTTGTTTTTTTTTTTCGGAGCTGGGGACCGAACCCAGGGCCTTGCGCTTGCTAGGCAAGCGCTCTACCACTGAGCCAAATCCCCAGCCCCGGGAAAGTCAGTTGTGTTGGATGGTGTTTTGCTGGACAGACCTGTGAAGGACTGTTTTCCTGAAGCAGACACAAGTGAAAGGACATTTTGCTAAAGCAGACATGTGGAGGAATGTTTCACTGAAACAGACACAGGTGAAGGATGTTTTATTAAAGCAAGCATGTGAAAGGACACATGATAAAGGATACTTTCCTCACATGCATGTATTGGTTCACCTTATATTGTGTAGTTGAGTTCTGTTTGTTGGGACTCCATAGAGTGAAATGCACCAAAAACCTTCTGGTGATGTGCAGCAGCTTCTTGCTGCTTCCGCAGGCTCTGCTGATTGGCAGAGTGATGTCAGCTGAGACAGACTCACATGCTGACGTGAGAACTGTGGCGGACACGTGATGTTTGCAGTATAAATAGGACTGGACAGATGGCGGTGGAGACCTGAGCTTTGCTCGCTTGCATAGCTAAATGATTCTCGGTCCCACATCTCTGTTGATCTTCACTTTGCTGAGAGAGAGAGGTAAGGCAGAAAATGTCTCCTGACTCCTGCTGACTCAACCGAATCCTAGCTCTTTCTGCTAGGTCATGCCCCCGCTGCTGTTCTCTCCATTCTACGGAGCTGGACAGCTGGTATATCTGTGAAGTGTGTTCGAGTGGAGTGAGGTGCGGCTGCTGTCCTGTGATTTCCTGACAATGCAGATGGGATCTGCTCCAAAGAACCATTTCTAAACAGGTCCACTTCTCCCAAATCCTTCCTTTTCCATTACCTCTGGTTCGTAATGGGTGTAAAGGAATTAAAGTGTTTCAGAACCATCATTAAAAGTAGGCTTTGAAAAATTAAAGTTACACCCATGGGAAGTTGAACAGCTGAATAGGAAAACAATCGATGAATGTTAAGCTAGTCTTGAATTTCAGGTGATTATGTCTGGGTCTGGACTTCCTATGGGAACTACTTTTAGAAGTTCACAGACCTTATTGTAGGTTTCCATCAATAACTCAGCTTTTGGAAAACGTTCTACTTTTCCTGGTGTTGCTCTGTGGGTGTAGCCACTGCTACCCAGGGAGGCAGGGTTAGGAAGACCTTGGGTGTTGGCTGCTGTTGGCTGAGCCACACTTCCCTTCCAGAGCTCTTGTACTTTGCCAGTTTCCAGCCTTCTCAGATGTGTGTGCAAGGCACAGCTGAGGAGAATTACGATACCGAAAACACGGCAGGGTGATGGCATAGCCTTTAAGCACTCAGGAGGCCAAGGTGGACAGATCTCTGTGAGTTCAGGGGCAGCCGGGTCTCTACATAGCAAATTCCAGGCCAGTCTGGAACAAACCAAGCAAACAACACCCCCCCCAAAACAAAACAAAACAAAACAAAACAAAACAAAACACATATTACTCATTTTTGTGAAATATCTTTTGGCTTTCCATGTAGTGGGATAGGTGGGAGGGTAGTTTCTCCAAAAGCCTACTATGGGTAAGGTTGGCAATCTGTCTGTATCTTGTTCCTCTTTCAGAATATAGGATTAATGATTTATTTCCTGGGTAATTTTAGAATATTTATTTAACATTATTTTAAATGATGATATGCCGGGACAAGGATTTTTAGGAATTTAATACCCTATTCACTAAAATTATTGTAAAACCATGACAATTAAATCTGCCTTACTAAGTTCATCTGATTAAGTATAAATATATTTTAGTATTTTCTTTTTGTCTTTATGTCAGTACAGCATTATTATTTGCTGTTTTTCTTAAAAGAGCTGTTAGTCACTTTGATGGATGTTTGTGTAGACTGTAGACAATTTATAGTTAACATTTTTTAGAAGCCAATATCAGACTTCCCATAACACATAGTTTGTCTTTGAAAATTTCTTGCTTTGGATATCATTTGTTTGTGCTCTTACTCTTTTAATAAGAGTGAAATGTTAATAATGAATTGTTTAAAGTACAGTATTTCAGTTAATTCCATGTATAATTAAAAAATTTAAATACATTAACATTTCACAACATAGTCTGTGATTGGGATTAGGAATGTTTGTGTTTGCTGTTCAAATACTCACTGTAATATTTGATATTTGGATAAAATGCTGTTTTCATATCAAATATATTTGTTCAAACTTTTAGGGATATATACTAGGGTCTTGGAAAAAATTTTATTTAACATAAAATTATTTGTTTTTAGATATTAAAAGTGAGAAGCGTTTGGGAAATCTTTGTGGTTATATGACTATTAGGTTTGCATATTTGCCTCCTTTAATGATATGTCACTTGTTCTGTCATACATAAAACATTCGGTCTCCAAGTTGTGCAGAGGAGATGAGCTGCCTTTGCATCCACAGGGAACATGACCCTATCCCACTTCCTTAAGCTGACTTGCCAGATGAGGAGAGTGGAGCACGTTTCCCAAGAGGAAACACATCTTCATGTTAAAGCACAATACTTTCCTTTCACATTGTAGTGAATGGTTAAGGGTGTTGACATTGACAAAGCTGCCTGACTGAACCAACTATTTACAACAAGCCCAGGCCAGCCAGCCTGCTGAGAAGGTAATAGAAACTCACTGAAGTTAAAACCACTACAAGGCAAGATTACTCTAGAGACATGAAGTCTGGGTTTTAGCTTCAGGAAATACCACTGTGGAAATTACTCTCTAGGTAGGATTAAATATAAAAATTCTAAACATGCATCTAAAATGAGTTAAGCTACCAAGATAATTAGAAGTAATTGTCATAGGCTTTTCAAAGAGCATTTGTTTATCATTATTTGAAAAGTAAGAATGGTTAAAATTGTGAGACAAGCTTTTGGATACTGAAGAATATAGTCTCTTTTGGCTGTGAAATTTGACTTTATTATGACTTGACTATGAGAAGCTATTAACTAGGGGTTGGGGATTTAGCTCAGTGGTAGAGCGCTTGCCTAGGAAGCGCAAGGCCCTGGGTTCGGTCCCCAGCTCCAAAAAAAAAAAAAAGAGAAGCTATTAACTAATAGATATTTAATTTATGTATGATGTGGCATAGTATGAAATGCATATTTAGCTCCTGGGTATATAGGTTCTAAAATTCTTAAACTTTCCAAGATGATGTATTTTCACATACTAATGAGAATCTGGGTGGGTCCTGGTTGGCTTCTGGATAGAGGTATTGGTTGTTAGGTAAGTCAGCTTTCTTGAGAGTTAGGCTTTTGGCCACATTTGCCCCTTCTGTCCTGAGGGGAGATGGTCTAAAAGTTGAGCCGATTTCCCAAGATACTTTATATTATTTGTTACTATTGTGAAAGGTGTTTTTTCCTTAATTTCTTTCTTAGCCCATTTATTGTATGTGTAGAGAAAGGCTGCTGATTTGTTTGAGTTATTTTTATATCCAGCACTTTGCTGAAGTTGTTTATCAGGTGTAGGAGTTTTCTGGTAGAATTTTTGGGAGTTGCTTATGTAGGCTGTCATATCCTCTGCAAATAGTGATATCTTGACTTCTTCCTTTCTGATTTTTATCCCTTTGATCTCCTTTTGTTGCCTAATTGCTTTAGCTAGAATTTTGAGTAACATATTTAATAAATAGAGAGAGAGTAGGCAGCCTTGTCTAGTCCCTGATTTTAGTGGGACTGCTTCATTTAATTCATTTAATTAAATGGGATTTTTAAAAATTTAATGTTGAGTGTTGGCTTACTGTATATTGCTTTTATTATGTTTAGACATGTGCCTTGAATTTCTGATTTTCCAATACTTTTATCATGAAGGGTGGTTTATTTTTTTTATCATATAGTGAGATGATACTGTGATTTTTTTTTTGAGTTTGTTTATATAGTGGATTATGTTGATGGATGATCCCTGCATCCCTGGGATCAAGCCTACTTGATCATGGTGAATGATGGTTTTGATATGTTCTTGGATTCAGTTTTTGAGAATTTCATTGAGTACTTTTGCATTGATATTTGTAAGTGAAATGGGTCCGAAGTTCTTTTTCTTTGTTGGGTCTTTGTGTGGCTATGTATCAGCGTAACTGTGGCTTCATAGAATAAATTAGGTAGTGTTCCTTTTGTTTTTATTTTGTGGAGTAGTTTGAGAAGTATTGGTATTAGATTGTCTTTGAAGGTCTGACAGAATTCTGCACTAAAACCATCTGGCCCTGGGATTTTTTGGTTTTGAGACTTTTAATGTCTGCTATTTCCTTAGAGGTTATGGGACTGTTTAGATAGTTTATGTAGTCCTGGTTTAACTTTGGTACCTGGTATCTGTCTAGAAAACCACCCATTTCATGTAGATTTTCCTGTTTTGCTGAGTATAGATAGGCCTTTGTAGTAGGTTCTGATGATTTTTTGAATTTCCTCGGTTTCTGTTGTTATATCTCCCTTTTCATTTCTAATTTTGTTAATTTGGATACTGTCTCTATGCCCTTTAGTTAGTTTGGGCATATCTATCTTGTTCATTTTCTCAAAGAATCAGCTCTCTTAGTTTTATTGATTCTTTGTATAGTTCTCTTTCTTTCTAACTGGTTTATTTAGGCCATGAGTTTGATTATTTCCTATTGTCTACTCATCTTGGTTTGTGTTTGCTTCCTTTTGTTCTAGAGCTTTTAGATGTGATGTTAAGTTGCTAGTGTTGGTTCTCTCCAATTTCTTTACCAGGGCACTTAGTGCTATGAATATTCCTCTTAGCACTGCTTTCATTGTTTCCCATAAGTTTGGGTATGTTGTGCCTTCATTTTTGTTAAATTCTAAAAAGTTTTTTAATTCAGTTATTCAGTTTCCATGTTTATGTGGGCTGTCTGTTGTTTTTGTTGTTATTGAAGTCTAGCCTTAGTCTTTGGTGATCTGATAGAATGCATGGGTTTATTTCAATCATCTTGAGCCCTGTTTTGTGATCAATTGTATGGTCAATTTTGGAGAAGGTACCCCAAGGTGCTGAGAAGTTATATTCTTTTGTTTTAGGATGAAATGTTCTATAAATATCTGTTAAGTCCATTTGGTTCCTAACTTCTGTTAGTTTCATTATGTCTCTGTTTAGTTTTTGTTTCTGTGAAAAGTTGGTGAGAATGGGGTATTGAAGACTCCCAATATTATTGTGTGAGTTTCAGTGTGTGTTTTGATGTTTAGTAAAGTTTCTCTTACAAATGTGGGTACCCTTGCATTTGGAGTATAGATGTTCAGAATTGAGTATTCATCTTGGTGGGTTTTTTTCTTTGAGTATGAAGTATCTTTCCTCATCTCTTTTGATAACCTTTGGTTGAAAGTTTATTTTATGGGGTTGGGGATTTAGCTCAGTGGTAGAGCGCTTGCCTAGGAAGCGCAAGGCCCTGGGTTCGGTCCCCAGCTCCTAAAAAAAAGAACCAAAAAAAAAAAAAAGAAAGTTTATTTTATTAGATATTAGAATGGCTACTTGTTTCTTGTGATCATTTGCTTGGAAAACTTTTTTCTAGCCTGTTAGTCTGAGGTAGTGTGTGTCTGTCTTTGTTACTGAAGTGTATTTCCTATACTCAACAAAATACTGGGTCCTGTTTTCTTATCCAGTTTGTTAGTCTATGTATTTTTATTGGGGAATTGAGTCCATTGGTATTGAGAGATATTAAAGATCATTGGTGATATTATGTTTATGTGGTTCTCTTCTTTTGTGTTTGTTGTGAGATGGTTAATTTTTTGCCTTTTGTGGGTGTAGTTTCCTTCTTTGTCTTGGAATTTTCCTTCTATTATCCTCTGTAGGGCTGGATTAGATGAAGGATAGCATTTAAATTTGGTTTTGTAGTGGAATATCTTGGTTTCTCCATATATGGTGATTAAAGGTTTTGCTGGGTATAATAGCCTGGGCTAGCATTTGTGTTCTCTTAGGGTCTGTATGACATCTGTTCAAAATCTTCTATCTTTTAGAGTCTGTGCTGATAAGTCTGGTGTAATTCTGATAGGTCTGTCTTTATATTACTTGGCCTTTTTCCCTTACCACTTTTATTATTTTTTTTATTCTGTGCATTTATTGTTTTGATTATGTGAGGGGGGAATTTCTTTTCTGGTCAAATCTATTTGGTGATCTGTAGGCCTTTTGTATGTTTATGGCCATCTTTTCTTTAGGTTAGGGACATTTTCTATGATTTGGTTGATGTTTTCTGGCCTTAAGCATTGGAAATCTTCTCTCTTTTCTATTCCTGTTATTCTTAGGTTTGGTCTTCTCATTGTGTCCTGAATTTCTGGGATGTTTTGGTTAGAAGCTTTTTCCACTCTGTATTTTCTTTGACTGCTGTGCTAGTCTCTTCTATGGTATCCTTTACACCTGAAATTCACTCTTCTATCACTTGTTTGGTTGGTGATGGCTGCATCGGTAACTCCTGATCTTTTTCTTAGGTTTTCCACCTCCAGAGTTGTCTTCCTTTGTGATTTCTTTTTGTTTTTATTTCCATTTTTACATCCTGGACGGTTTTGCTCATTTCCTTTACCTGTTTGATTGTGTTTTCCTGTATTTCTTTAAGGGATTTATATGTTTCCTCTTTAAGGGCTTTTATTTATTTACCTGTGTTCTGTTTTTCTTTATGTCCTCTTTAAGGTCCTCTCTCATCTTCATGAGATGGGATTTTAGGTTGGCAGAGTCTTGCTTTTCAGGTGTCTTAGGGTATCCAGGGCTTGCTGTGGTGGGGGAACTGGTTTCTGACGATGCCAAGCGTCATTGGTTTCTGTTGCATATGTTCTTTCACTTGCCTCACCAGCTGGCTATCTCAGTGTTACATTCTGAGGTTACTCACCTACTTCTCAGCAGGTGATGGTGTTAACTGGCTTTGCTGCCACTGACTGGATCCTGACCCTCCTGTGAGCCTGTGAGCCTTATTGTGATGAAGCTCCTGGGACAGGTTCTGGAGTGGCCTAGGCTGAGTTGTGGGGTGGAAGGAATATGTTTCTCCAGCAGGGCAGGGTGAATAGTGTCTGCCTCTGCTGGGCTCTGTAGGGGTCCCAGTTAGACCAGGTATTGGGGTTGAGGGAGAGGGTATCACTTGTGAGCCTGGTGGTGTTGGAGCACCTGGGAGTCAAGCTGTCTCTGAGTGTAGAGGGGCCTGGAGCCCCAGGCCAAGTTGTGAGCCAGAAAGCCAAAGCTGAATTCTTAATACGTTGCAGAAAAGAACTTCAGGATGTGTTGAGTGATGCAGAGTTAGTAGGCTGATTAAGCAGAGATAAGAAATAGTATAGACTTTAGATTTAATTGTGACCAGAGAGGGTGGGGGGAAGGAGAGAAAGGAGGAAGAGGAGGAGGAGAAATAAGATATGAGTGTAACTTCTCTAGAAAGTATTCTCATTAGGTGTCTGTTAGCTTTTTTTGTCAGCCTGAATAAGCTTGAGGTGTTTGGGAGCACGGAAATTTAATTGAGACAATGCCTCCACTAGATTGACATGTTAGTAAGTCTGTGGGCATTTTCTTATTTAATGATTGTCTTAGGTTTTTACTACTGTGATCAGACACCATGATCAAGGCAACTCTTATAAGAACAACACTCAATTGGGGCTGGCTTACAGGTTCAGAGGTTCAATTCATTATCAGCAAGGTGGGAGCATAGCAGCTTCCAGACAGGCATGGTGCAGGAGGAGGTGAGAATTCTACATCTTCATCTGAAGGCTGCTAGCCGAATACTGACTTCCAGGCAGCTAGATGAGGATCTTAAAGCCCACACCCACAGTGACACACCTACTCCAATAGTCATGCCATTCCCTGGGCTGAACATATATAAACCATCTACATTCTACTCCCTGGCCCCCATAGGCTTGTTCAAACATATGTGAGTCTGTGGGAGCCATACATAAACATAGCATCATGCAAAATACATTTAGTCCTACTTTAAAGGTCCCCATAGTCTATAGTAGTCTCAACAACATTAAAAATCCAAAGTTCAAAGTCTCTTCTGAGATTCATCCAATCACTTAACTGTAATCCCCAAAGCAAGACAGGAAATCAGCTGGGCAAACTCCAAACTCTGCATCTCCATGTCAAAGTGATCGTCAGATCTCCAGTTCCTTTTTTATTTTTGTTGACTGCAACTAACTAACTTCTTTCTCCTGGACTGTTTCCACTCCTCATTAGCAGCTTTCCTCAGCAGATAGACCACATCCCTGGCATCTTGAAAATCTTGGGGTCTTTAAGGAAACTTCAACAGCTACAACTTCTTGTTTCAATGTCTGGTATCCACACATGGTCTTCTGGGCTTCTCCAGAGGGCTGGCGTCTCTTCTCTAGCTCTGACCTTTGTAGCACTCCAACCAAGCTCAGGTTGATCCACTCTACTTCTGCTGCTGTTCTTGGTGATCATCCCACTGTACTGGCTTTTCCAATATACTGGGGTTTTCTGCTGCAACTAGGCTTCACCAATAGCCTCTCATAAGTGCTCTTCATGGTGCTAAGACCCAGCTCCTTTGCATGGCCCCTTCAGTCTTGGACCATCAACTACAACTAGGCTGCACCTTCACCAATGGCCTTCCATGGCCTCTCAGAGTGCTAAGCCTCAGCTGCTCTTCATGACCCCTTCATGCTTTCAAAACCAGTACCACCTGGGTGACTCTTATACATTGTACAGCTGCAGCACAAAGTACAATCTTGGCTGCCTCTGGAACACAGTTTCTTTGTGCTCTCAGAAAACACTTCTCAGAAGATTTCACCTCAAATATGCTGGTCTCTTCTTAATCGCCACTAATTTCTTAGCTCCAGCTGACCAGCATCAGTAGTCACAGTAACACAAAGGTTTCGCTTTAGAAGTTCTGGTGTCTTGTTAATCACAACTAACTAAACCCAGCTAACTAAAACCACAGAATTTTCACAATCAAAACAGCAATGACTTTGATAAGAGTTGTTAATTTTCCTTCTGAAATTTCACAAGCCAGGCCTTCATAGTTTGTACTGTTCTCAACATTATCTTCCGAGCTCCTACAGAACATCCCACAGAGCCTACAGAGCCATTTATTATATTAGTCAGGCTTCTTAAGAACAACAGAACCTATAAAATGAAAAAATATTTTATAAGTTATATATTAGAATATATAAATGAATATAAAAGAATATAAATTAATAGTGAATTTATAAATGAGTGAATATTTGTTTGTTTGTTTATTTGTATGGAATTTATTAGAATGACTTACAGGCTGTGGTCCTGCTAGTCTAATGATGGCTGTCTGCCAGAGGGTGCAAGAATCTAGTAGTTGTTCTGTCCACGACATTGGATGTCTCAGCTGGCTTCAGTATATGTTGGAATCCTGAAGAAGTAGGCTCTAATACTTATGAAGAAATGGATTTGCCTGTGAGAGTGTAGGCAAGCAGGCAAAGAATGAGAGTTTCCTCCTTCCACGTCCTTTATATAGGCTGCCGGCAGAAGGTTCAGAACAGATAAGAGGTGGATCTGCCTGCCTCAACGATCTGGACTAAAGAATGACTTCAGATGACTCAGTTAAGCAAAAATCCTTCACAGGTGTTCCCAGATATTTTTGAATTTTAAATAATTGTAGATAGAGTCAAATTGACAACAGTGATTAGCCACCAGAGTCATGATGAACATATTAATGTACTCTTGAATTCAGTTTGTAAGTATTTTGTGAATAATTTCTTCATCTGCACTCATTCAGAAAATTGTCAGTAGGTTTGTTTGTTTGTTTATTTATTTATTTATTTATTTATTTATTTATTTATTTATTTATTTATTTTTACTTGTCAGGTTACTTTTGGCCCTTGGAGGAGTTTGGAAGCTACCTTTTCCTTTATCTTATGGACTAGTTGAGGAGTGTTGCCACTAGGTCTTATATAAGATTCAGCATTGAATGTATGCTTTCCTTTTTGTTTTTCTCCCCACGGAGGTGTTTTGTTTATATGTCAATTTTTTGTATATTTAGAATCAGAATCCCAGGACTTTCCCTCCTGTGTGTGACAGACTTGGTTCTTCATGTTCCATGATGCCAGATGAAGCTGTCAGTGCAATGAGACCATCTTGACAGGGAGCGGATAGATTATTCTGTCTTTTTCTATGACTTGAGCTGCACCTCACTTCTGGGGCTGAGCACTCCACACTTTGTTAGCATGGCTGTTAGTGCAGGAGAGTATTCCTTGCTCCTTCACCATCAGTGATTTCAAACTTAGCAAGGTTAGAGAAGCCAGGCAGTGACATTAGCGCAGTATGATACAACCAGTGTTTGTTCTCTTTTCAGCGTCATTGGTGACCTTGAGAAAATCAGCCAGGACACTTATGCACACTGTTATAGTGTCACTGAGAGACGGGGAGGGGCTGATGAGGCTTCCCGCAGTCTCATTGATTGTTACACATGTATATTAATTTAGTAAAAATCCCTTTGATTTAATATTGTTAGCTTATATGGGCCTACAAATGTATCCCCCCCCCTTTTTTTTTTAGATTTTTCCAATTTTCAAAGTATTCTGTAATGGTGATTTGTGCTGGTTGGTCTCTGCTGTGGTAACGCTTTATTACTCATTGTAACTCTTTTACTAATGAATCTGCTCATTCTTTTGGTTAGTTGAACCAGTGTTGTCAATATTATTTATTCCCAAAACAGCAACTTCTCATTCCTTTGACTCTACTATTCTTTCATGTCCTTCATTTATTTCCATCTACTAACTGCGTTTTGATTCATTTCTTGCCTTCCTAAGACTTTGTAGTATATCTTTAGGTTATTTATTTGAAATCACCCTGATTTTTAATTGTAAGTATTCATGGTTATAAAGATTTTTGAGGGCTGGAGAGATGGCTCAGCGGTTAAGAGCACTGACTACTCTTCCAGAGGTCCTGAGTTCAAATCCCAGCAACCACATGGTGGCTCACAACCATCTGTAATGGGATCCGATGTCCTCTGATGCCCTCCTCTGGTGTGTCTGAGGACAGTGACTGTTGAAATCAATCAATCAATCAATCTTAAAACAAAAAAGTTAAAAAAAATTCTTGAAGGTGTTCTCCTTTTTCTCTTGATCCTAGGAGTTTTTAAAATTCCTCCCTGAATTTTTATAGGGATCCACTTATTATTTAAAACTGCATTGTGTGAAAGCAAAGTATGTATGAAAATATCATAATGAAATCTATTAATTTTTATTTTAATTAAAAAATAATTGAGAGTATATTGTTAAATCTCTATGTGTTTGTATAGTTTCTCATGCTATTGATAATTTCATTCTGATATGTTCTGAGCACTTACTTAGAGTCTCTCCTACTTACTAAGACTTCTTTGTCCTAAAATATGATCTACTTTGGAGAAAGTTAAAAAAAAGTATGTTCTTTAGCTGTTATATGGACTGCAAATGTCTGTTAAGTTCATTTGATCTATGGTACAGTTTAACTCATTTTTTTTCTTAACTCTTTTTGTCTGGATGACTGATCTGTGCAGAAGTAGAATATATACATCAGTAAGGCACTGACTCTCCGAGTTGCCTTTTGTGGCCCTCTCCCATCTGCATCCCAATTTCTCTAGCTCCCTGTTTCTTCCTTTCTAGTCCCCAGATAGTCTCAAACAATGGGCCACATTTAAGATTGTGCTTGACTTTGTCCTTCTGAGATATAGGGAATGATAAATGAATTTCTTCTCCAATGCTGGTCTGCCATGCAGGAGTATTTGTCTAAATTGTGGCAAGTTGACCTTTAAATTGAACAGTCACACTACTCTTTTACTATATAAAAGTAGAAAACAAGACACTTTTCTAGTCTAGGATAACTGAGGGACAAGTTTATGAGATAAAGGATAGCAGAGTACAGAAAAAGTAGAGTGCTGCTTTGAAGAGAAGAATATTAACCTTTATTGGTACCAGGGTCTTAAAGGTCAGAATGTGGGCCCTGGCACTCCTAACATTGTAGACTAGGTGATCTGTCCGCAGTAAGCTAAAAGACACAAACAATGAGAGCCAATGATAATAATGGATGATGATGACGACGACAACAATGACAACAACAGTGATGATGATGATAGCTTATTTAATGTGACTGCCTTAAGAGAAGGAGCAAAGGAGAACAGAACCCCCAAGTTTATTTTCTGAATCCCGGCATAAGGTTTATGTTTAATAGACAAGAGGTATGCATAAGTAAGTAATTCTGGTTCAGGTGTGGTCTCCTCATCATTTGGGAGATTTCTTATTCAAAGTACAACATTCTGGCTCTCATAGGCTCATGGCCATCTCAAGATGCAAAATGCGTTTAGTCTTCAATAGCCCTCTTAGCTTCTTTAACATAAATACTATTCAGAAGTCCAAAATCTCTTTGAGACTCAAGGCAGTCTGTTAACTGTACCTCTCTGTAAAACTTTAAACATTATTCTTCCAGTATACAGACACAGAATATACATTCCCATTCCAGGAGAGAGAGAGAGAGAGAGAGAGAGAGAGAGAGAGAGAGAGAGAGAGAGAGAGAGAGAGAGAGATATGATTTGATCAAAACAAGACTGAAATGGAGTCTAGAAATCAGCAATATACATCTCTCTTTTGGGCTGATTCTCCTCCCTGTATTTGTATGTCCAAGAAAGAGAGGGCAAGGGGAAGGCCTGACAACAGACAAGGAGAGCATGGTAGTTGAAGTAAGATGTTAGATGATTACATTTTGATAGGAAGCAGAACAAAAAAGCAACATTTTATATGCGTATATATATTTTATAATTTCACATTAGAATATTTGCTTTGATTAAAGCAGTCTTTGAGAGTGAATGCTGCAGATGACCGTTGTAGATGCTCATTGGGATCTCTGCCTCAGGATCCAGTTCTTTCTGTTTTGTTTTACTCATTGGGAAATGTCAAGACTGCCTTTCTATTTGAAGGGTGAGGGAGTCATTCATTCCATTACAACTCCACTCCTTTCCTTGATATTTTTTTCATAGTTGGAGCACTTAAGGCTTAAGGGATGTGAGGAAGTCTGTGAAGATTTGTTTGTTTGGGGTGTTGGTTGGTGAAACCAGGAACTACCACATTGTAACCTGGCACTGATTGGCTAAGTCTTGCCCTCCACTCTGACCCTTAGAGGTCTTTAAAGGTACGAGTTAGAAGTACCTTTGTGCTGTTATAGGATAATCATCTCTGAAGAACTAACTAGACAGAGACTATGTGCTGTTATAGGGTAATCATCTCTGAAGAACCAACTAGACGGAGACTATGTGCTGTTATAGGGTAATCATCTCTGAAGAACTAACTTGACGGAGACTATGTCTGCTGCTCTATCTACCAGGATAGAGCAGACACAATGAAGACAGGGAGTTGGGGATAGTAATTATATGCTGTTAGTTTTTTTTTTTTTAAATGGAGTTTTGCTTATTCTGTTCTGACCCACTTACTCCTTGCCCACGTTAGTTAATGCTTGTAGTTAGTTAATTGTGGTGTAGACTCCCAAGAGAAATGGGCTCAGTTTCAGTTAGAGCAGCACTGACAATGTTTGGATCGCCCATCTACTCTGTATAGAATATTGATTCTCAGGGATTTCTGTATTCCATTAGAACTTCCTTTTTGTACTGTTGATAGTATAGCTCTATTTAGATATATACAAAAAAAATAATTTTAGAAGCTTGAATCTGAGTTCCAGAGCACTCTTACAAACTTTTAGGCTCTTGTGACCTAGGACACATTGGACTAGAGACACATGATTACAAATAGAAATACAGTTTACTAAAAGAGAAAGCACTTTCAAGAATAGGAATAGACAGAAAATAAGCTGAGGGGAAAAGCATGAAATCAAAAGTTCAAGGCTTATGAACTCAAACAAATCAGTAGCTTTCCTCTCCTCAAAGGATAAACAGGCTGAAAAAGAAATTAGGGAAATGACACCCTTCACAATAGTCACAAATAATATAAAATACCTTGGTGTGACTCTAACCAAGCAAGTGAAAGATCTGTATGACAAGAACTTCAAGTCGCTGAAGAAAGAAATTGAAGATCTGGAAGATGGAAAGATCTCTCATGCTCATGGATTGGCAGGATTAATATAGTAAAAATGTCCATTTTGCCAAAATCAATCTACAGATTCAATGCAATCCCCATTAAAATTCCAATCCAATTCTTCACAGAGTTAGAAAGAGCAACTTGCAAATTCATTTGGAATAACAAAAAACTCAGTATAGTGAAAACTATTCTCAACAATAAATGAACTTCTGGGAGAATCACCATCCCTAACCTCCAGCTGTATTACAAAGCAAGAGTGATAAAAACTGTATGGTATTGGTACAGTTTCAGGCAGGTAGATCAATGGAATAGAATTAAAGACCCAGCAATGAATCCATATACCTATGGTCACTTGATTTTGACAAAGGAGCTAAAGGACTGAAGAAGCTGAAGGGATTTGCAGTCCCATGGGAAGAACAACAGTATCAACTAACTAAAACCCCCAGAGCTCCCAGGGACTCTAATCCACTATCCAAAGAGAACACTGGGATGGACCTATGGTTCCAGCTGCACTATGTAGCAGAGGATGGCCTTGTTGGGCATCAGTGGGAGGAGAGGCCCTTGGTCTTGTCAAGGCTGGATGCCCCAGTATAGGGGAATGTTAGGGGAGGGGAGGTAGGAAGAGAGAGTGGGTGGGTAGATGAGAAATCACCCTCATAGAAGCAAGGAGTGGGGGGATGGGATAGGGGGTTTCTGGAGGGGAAACTGGGAAAGGGGATAACATTTTAAAATGTAAATAAAAAATATCCAATAAAAGAAAAAAAGTTAAAGTCACATGGCCCTTTTAGGTCATTTGTGTTGCACCTACCTCTCCCATGATTGTATGCTCGGGCTTTTCTTGAATATATGCTGATTGTTGTATGTAGTCCAGGTGGGAAGCGTTTCCAATCTTTCTATAATTGTCTCTTCTCATATATTCATTTTGATCCATGGATATCTCTGTCTGTCTGTCTGTCTGTCTGTCTGTCTGTCTGTCTGTCTCTACCCTCCTCTCCCCCTTAGCCACAACCTCTTCCTGAAAGATTTTTTTGGAGAACAGAGTCTATTTTCTGTCACTACTCCCATCCTGAACAGAGGCATAGTTCCTGTGAGGAACCACAAGCCAAACAAATTAATTGATAATTCTATAAGATGTGGCAAAACACAAAAGGACAGTTTTAAGTAGTAATCGTATGGTAGAATAGATGAAAAGGGGAGATGTTATGACATTGTAAAAATGAGTAACTTTTAGCAGAAACAAAAGCAAAATAGTGTAGTAAATCAGAGCATAAAGTAAGGTTCCGATGGGAACAGGAAATAGGAAGTGGACATGCAGCTTAGGTACTGGATTCTAAAGGCACCACTTTTAGGAATGGCATTGGTTCTCGGGCCAGGAAAGCCAGAAGGGAGTTCTGGTTTGTTTGGTTGCTTGCTATTTATTTATTTGTTGCATTCTTTTCTCATACAATAAATCTTGACTACAACCTCTTCTCCCTACAATCCTCAGAGATCCCCCTCCCCAGATCCATTACTCCTCTTTTCCCTTCAGAAAAGAGGCCCCCCAGGGCTGTCCACTGACTATGGCATAAAGATGCAGTAAGACCAGGACAAACCCCATCATCAAGGTTGGACAAGGCAACCCAGTAGGAGACGGGTTCCAAGAGCAGGTGACCGCGTCAGAGACATCATCACTCTAGGAGTCACACAAACACCCTGAGCTAGGCAGGTACAGCATGTATGCAGAGGACCTAGGGCAGACCCGGGAAGGCTCCGTGGTTTCTGCTTCAGTCTCTGTGAACCCAAGTCCTGCTTAGTTGATTCTGTGGCCCATGTTCTCCTGGTGTCCTCCATCCCTCTAGCTCCTACAGTTCTTCCTCACCCTTTTTCGCAGGGTTCCCCAAGCTGTCCCTGATGTTTGGGTATTGGCCTTTGCATCTGCTCCCATTAGTTGCTGAGGAAATCTCTCTGAAGGTGATTGGGCTAGGTACTCATCTATGAAAATAGCAGATGAAGTGATTAGGAACCATGATATCATTGACCGTTGTTGTTGTTGTTGTTTTAGTCAGTTGTGTTTGGTTATACCCTAGGTCTATGAGCTGTCCAGCTTCTGGTTCTTGGCCACTTAGGCAGTGTTGAACATAGGCACCCTTATGTGTCATGGACCTCATCTTAGACCAGTCATTGGTTGGCCACTCCCATAAGCTCTGAGCCACCATTGCCCCAGTGTTACATGCAAGTAGGAAAGGTGTGGGTTGAAGGTTTTGTGGTTGGGCAGGCATCTCAGTTCCACAATTGGAAGTCTTGCCAGCTTATTGAGAGTGGCCAGTTCAGGCCTCATATCCTCAATTTATTAGGGTCTTACCCTCATAGGTTCAGGAAGTTTCCATCCCACTAGTTTTCCACATTGACCCTTAAGTGCCCCACTATTTTAGTCATCGCTTCCTGTACTCTCTCCCTCCTTCTGTCTCTCTCTCCCCAACCTGGTCCCTCCTTTTCCCATCCCCTCCTGCTCTCCCTCCACCCTCCAACCCTGTAATATCTGTTCTATTTCTCCTTCCTAGGGAGATCTATGTGTCACCTCTAGAACACTCTTTGTTACTTCTTTATAAGCTATGTTAAAGAGATGCACTGTTAACTGCTAGTGTAGAACCTCTTCAGTTTCTTTACCAGGGCACTTAGCTGTGTGAGCTTGCCTCTCAGCACTGCTTTCATTGTGTCTCATAAGTTTGGGTATGCCGTGTCTTTATTTTCATACAATTTCATGGAGTCTTTAATTTCTTTAGTTCTTCGCTGACCAAATTATCATCCAGTGGAGTGTTGTTCAGTTTCCATGGATATGTGGGCTTTCTGTTGTTTTTACTGTTATTGAAGTCTAGCCTTAGTCTGTGGTGATCTGATAGTATGTCTGGAATTATTTCAATCTTCTTATATCTGTTGAGGCTTGTTTTATTACAGACTATAAGGTCACTTTTGGAAAAGGTACCATGAGGTGCTGAGAAGAAGGTATATTCTTTTGTTTTATTGTGAAATGTTCTGTTATGTATCTGTTAAATCCATTTGGTTCATAACTTCTGTTAATTTCACTGTGTCTCTGCTTAGTTTCTCTTTCAATGACCTGTCTATTGGTGAGAGTGGGGTGTTGAAATCTCCCATTATTATTGTGTGTGTTTCAATGTGTGTTTTAAGCTTTAGTAAAGTTTCTTTTATGAATGTGGGTGCCTTTGCATTTGAGGCATAGATGTTTGGAATTGAGAGTTTATCTTGGTGGATTTTTCCTTTGATGAGTATTAAGTGTCCTTCTCTGTCTCTTTTGATAACTTTTGGTTGAAAGTCTATTTTGTTGGATATTAGAATGGTTACTTGAGCTTGTTTCTTGTGACCATTTGCTTGGAATACTTTTTTCTAGCCTGTTAGTCTGAGATAGAGCCTGTCTTTGTCACTGATGTTTAATTCACACACACACACACACACACACACACACACACACACACACACACACACACACACTAATAATGCTGGGTCCTGCTTTCTTGCCTGTGCAGTCTGTTAGCTTCTGCCTTTTTTATTGGGAAGTTGAGTTCTTGATGTTGATATCAAAGACAGACTTTTGTTCGTTCCTTCCTGTTTGTTGGTGTCGTTGGTATCATGTGTATATGCGGTTCTCTCCTATTGGGTTTGTTGTGAGATGCTTAATTTCTTTTTTTCCCTCTTTGGTGTAGATACCCTCCTTATGCTCCTTATGTTGGCGTTTTCCTTCTAGAATCTTCTGTAGGGCTGTATTGGTAGATATTATTTAAATTTGGTTTTATCATGGAATATCTTGGTTTCTCCATCTATGATGATTGAGAGTTTTGCTGGGTATAGTAGCTATGTTAGCATTTGTGTTCTCTTAGGGTCTGTATGACATCTGTCCAGGATCTTCTGGCTTTTATTATCTCTGTTGAGAAGTCTGGTGTGATTGATAGGTCTGTTTTATGTGTATGCCTTATCCCCTTACTACTTTTAATATTCTTTCTTTGTTTTGTACATTTAGTGTTTTGATTACTATGTGTAACAAAATTTTCTTTTCTGGTCCAATCTATTTGGATTTCTGTAGACTTCTTGCATATTTAAGGTCATCTCTTTCTTTAGGTTGGAGAAGTTTTCTTCTATGATTTTGTTGAAGGTATTTTCTTGTTCTTTGAGCTGGGATTCTTCACTCTGTTGCATTCCTATTATTCTTAGGTTTGGACTTTTCATTGTGTTCTGGATTTCCTGGATGTTTTAGGAGCTTTTTGTGCTTTGTACTTTCTTTGACTATTGTGTCACTGTCTTCTATGGTATCTTTTATGCCTGAGATTCTTCCATCTTTTGTATTCTGTTGGTGATGCTTGCATCTGTAGCTCTTGAACTCTTTCCTAGGTTTTCCAATTCCAGGGTTGTTTCCATCTGTGATTTTTTTTATTGTTTCTACTTCCATTTTTAGATCTTGGACTGCTTTGTTCAATGCCTTCACTTATTTGATTGTGTTTTCCTGCATTTCTTTAAGGGATTTATTTGTTTCCTCTTTTACCTGTTTGCCTGTGTTTTTTTGTATTTCTTTAAGTGAGTTTTTTATATCCTCCTTAAGCATCTCTCTTATCTTCATGAGATGGGAATTTAGGTCCGCATCATCCTTTTCAGGTGTTGTTGGGGTAGTCAGGGCTTACTATGGTGGGAGAATTGGGTTCTGATATATTTATTGGCTTCTGTTGCTTATGTTCTTGCACACTTGCCTCCTGCCATCTGGTTATCTCTGGTGTTAGCCAGCCTGGTTGTCTCTGTCTGGAGCCTGCCTCCTGAGTCCCTGGTTGTAGCAGATATCCTGAGAGACCTATTGTCCTGGCTGCAGCAGATCTCCTGGGAGTCCTGCACACTGTTGGGGGTAGGAGTGGGGGAGTGAGAGGGACAGACAGACCAATCTACCCTTGCAAAGGTGCAGACTGGAAGGTGTTCTTTGGTGATCTTAAGAATAGAATTAGAAATTCTATCCTTTGAGTCACTGAAGCAGCAGTGGGCCATAAGTGTTCATCTGTGTATGTGTCTATACATCTAATATATTTATGATCTATGATACTATGAGACTTGGCAGCAATAGCAGTTTAGTAGTATTGAATGCACTCATGCCAAAATTTGTTTCTAATATGATTGCCATTAAGAGGAATAAGGGCTTTCCTTAAAGCAATGGTATGCTGTGACAAAACAAAGAAGTATTGAAAGAATGAAAAAAATGTTCAAATCCTATAGGATTCAGGGAATCCCACTGGCCAAATTGTGGGTATTTTCAGTGTCAAAATAAACAATAAATGTTACTCATTGAATAAATTGAAATTCATGAGTATGTACCATATAATACAAGCAGAAGAATGAATAAAGAGAGCTGGACAGAAAATAAGAATATGGAAGACATTGTTGTTGAGTGTGATTTGAACTGTGCAGACCTGGCCCAAGAGATTTCAGTGGAGAAGAATTTCAGTATGTGGCCTAGAGACTGTTTTTGTGGTATTTTGGTGAAGTATGTGGCTGCTTTTTGCCTTTGTCCGAAGAGTCTGCCTGAGGCTAAAGTCAATATATTTATACTAATTGCATTAAGAAAGGAAGTCTCAAAAAAGCCCAACAGAGACTTTGTTCTCTGGTTTAGTCTTATGAAGCCCGTTTTAATGAGAAGGAGAAAGCCAAGAAAGGAAAATTACAAAATGTATCATTCAAGTATTAAAGGAATGGAGCTAAATCCTGTGTGTGTGGGATAACAGATTAAGGGACTGGGACTTTGGTGCAAGATGCCAGCACCCAGCTAAATTTAGGTCCAGGTATGGTGGTTCACAGCTTTAATCCAAGGAAACAAAGCCAGGCAGATCTCTGAGTTTAAGGCTAACCTGGGGCAGAGCAAGTGCTAGGTGAACCAAAGCTTAAGTCTAGGCAGGATGGTACACACCTTTAATCCCAGGACATAGAGGCAAACAGATCTCTGAGTTCAAGGCCAGTGTGGTGCAGAGAAAGTTCCAAGTAGAGAAAAGCTTAAATCGAGGAAGGGTGGAATATATCTTTAATCCCACCACCACGTAGGAGGCAAGCATGCAGACCACTGAGTTTAAAGTCAGTCTAGAGAACAAGTTCCAGGATAACCAAGCTTAGGCAGAGAGTAAATTCATTGAAAACAGAAAGCTAGTGACAATGTAATATAACAAGGGGATCATGTTCCAGCCCTAGCCAGCAGCTTTAGCCATGTGGCTCTGGCTTTAGAGTCCAGAATAGAAGGGACTACTGGGATAATTGATCCTGGTTAGCTGGCGATAAGAGATTAATGGTGATTAAGAAGAGAGCATCATTGAGATGAAATTTGGGAAATGTTTCCTGAGAGCACAAAGAAGCCACGTTCTAGACATAGTCAAGGTTGTACATTGTGCTTCAGCTGGACTTACAGTTAAGTGAGGTGATTACAGTTAATTGATTGGATGTATCTCAGATGAGACTTTGAACTTTGGTATTGGTTTTGAAGATATGAAGGGGTCATGGGTAGCAGCTGAGGCTTGGCACTGTGAGAGGCCAGGGAAGGTGCAGCATCAATAGCAGTTGATGGCCCAGGACTGAAGGGGTCATGCAAAGGAGTTGAGGCTTGGCACCATGAGGAGAGCCTATGAGAGGCTATTGGTGAAGCCTAGTTGCAGCAGAAGACCCCAGTGTATTGGAGATGCCAGTGCCATGAGATGACCACCAAGACCAACAGCAACAGTGGGGTGGATCAACCTGAGCTGAGAGTGCTACAGAGGGCAGAGCTGGAGAAGTGACCCCAGCCCTTTGGAGGATCATGTGTGGATGCCAGACATGGAACAAGAAGCTGTAACTGTTGAAGTTGCCTTGGAGACTCCAAGATGCCAGAGTCATGCAATGTCTGCTCCTCAGCTAACAAGGAGTGGAACCCAGCCCAGGAGAAAAGTTTGTTGCAGTCTACAAAGGTGAAAAAGGAGTTGGAGATTTGAAGACCACTTTGACGTCAGACATGGAGACACAAGAGTTTGGGGTTTGCCCAGCTGGTTTCCTGTCTTGCTTTGGTGATTACAGTTAAGTGACTGGATGAATCTCAGATGAGACTTGAACTTTGGTCTTTTAACATTGTTGAGACTGCTATAAACTATGGATACCTTTGAAATTGAACTAAATGTACTTTTAAAAAAAATATGCCATGTCAGGGTATGACCCCCATAAATTTATGTGTTTGAACAAGCCTATGGGGACCAGGGAGTGGAATGTGATGGTTTGAATATGCTTGTCCCAGGGAGTGGCACTATTAGGAGGTTTGGCTTTGTTAGAGTAGGTGTGTCACTGTGGGCATGGGCTTTAACACCCTTGTCCTAACTGCCTGGAAGCCAGTCTTCTCCTGTTTGCCTTTGGAACAAGATGTTGACCTCTTGGCTCCTTCTGCACCATGCCTACCTGGGTTCTGCCGTGCTTCTGCCTTGATGATAATGGATTGAACCTCTGAACCCGTAAGTCAGCCCCAATTAAATATTGTCCTTATAAGAGTTGCCTTGGTTAAAAAAAAAAAAAGAGTTGCCTCGGTCATGGTATCTGTTCACAGCAATAAAACCCTAACTAAGGCAAGATGGGTCATATGGTAGATTTACTTTTGGCTTTTTGTGGATTTTCCACACTGATTTCCAGAATGGCTGAAATGAGTCCGACAAGCAGTCATGAGGGTTGTTCCGGTCCCTCATATCCTTTCTACCGTTCGCTGTTGGTTGTATTGTGGATCTTTCCATTCTGACAGGAGTGATGTGTTGTTGATTTGCATCTCCCTGATTTCTAAGGACAAAGAGAAGTTCTTACCTATTTTTATTTCTTCTTTTGATAACTTCATTTAGATCCCGAGCCTGTCATTTGTAAGCTACATCTACTCTCCAATAAATATGAGAAAAACCCAAATTAAGAAATCTTCTGTAAAGTTATCAGCTTAAATGATGGCTGAGTCAAGAGAGGACAGAATTGTCCCAGGTTGAAGAGGCCAAGGAGACATTATAGTGCAGTGTGGATGAGCCTGAGGATATTCTGACCCTGGTCACAGTGGGCCGGTGGGGAGCTTAGGCGGGCGGGTCTCTGTGACCATTGTGCTGTTCTAGTGATTTTGATTATTGTAGTCTGGCTAATAGGGTAGAACTCTTAATTTTTAGGAAACGTACACCAGTATTAAAAGGTACATGGGCATTAGATGACAATTTCCATTAGTTTGGAAAATATTAGTATGTGTTTTTATGATTAGATAGTGCTTAGTTTAGTGAAGTAAAATGTTAACAATAGGAGAAACTGAAACAAGAGACTACCAGAGTTCTTTGCAGTAATAGTATAATTTTTAAATTCATTTCAAATTATTTCATAATAAAGTTAGAACAAAATGCTGTCTTTTCCTCAAATGCTGAGAGTACCTATATATTTCACACTCAAAGCTCTGCTTACTAAGAAAAAAGTTGTATGTGAGGTCTGTCTGTCTTTTTTTCAGAGTGATGTAAAAGTGATTTTAAATATTTACACAAAATAAATGAATGGGAAATTAGGCCTTAAATATAACAATGTAAATATGGGACTTGATTGTTTTTTTTTTAATTTCTGCAAAAATACCCTACAGTCTAAAGTGCATAAATCATTTCTTAACAGAGAAGAATTAGGAAAAGCAGCATGCTGGAGGACAGTCACCCCAGGCGTTCATCCTCTTACCTAACCAAATGACAGACCTTGAAGCAACTTCAAAGCTTCAAAAATAACTGGCTCTGACATGTACCAAGATGGGGGAACCATTCCCACAAGCTCGAAACAAATCCTTCACCTTTAAAGAGGACAAAGAAAAGGCAGTATCATGTTTCGTAGGTGGAATTTAACAGTTGAGCAGTTCACTATTTACCCATGACTTCTCTGCTACTCAGGAGAAGCTGGGGAAGGGAATCAAGCTTGTTCTCATGTTTGCTCTTCCCTTCCCTCCCCTCTTATGGTGTTGTGTGAAGAACACTTACAACATTGGGATGTGCCCGGGTGACAACCAAGGTCTCAGAGGCTTTCTTTCAGAGCTGTTATGGCCGACAGGTTAAATTTCATTCCACGCTCTTTAGTCTGACATTCAAGGTCTTACATAGTTTGGTGGTAGCATATTTTCCTTATTGCTTGGTAGAAATCTTTAGACAGGCTTCTATTTATTTTAGAATGAAGAAACTGGTTATAATCACATAAAATTATCTCTATTTTCTAAATACTTGCTAATACTTCTCTTTCCCTCTGTGCGTGCTCACGTGCATGTGTGCGTGTTTGTATGCTATGCTTATGTCCTCTGGTGCGTATATGTTCTGTTGTTGGAGTTGATTCTCCTCCTACCGTGTGTCCCCCAGGCATGGATCTCAGGTCCTCTGGTGTGGAGGTAAATGTCTTTACTGGATGAGCTATTCAGTTTGACCTAGGAAGCTATTTCTTTAATTTTTTTCAATAATAGATTTAATTTTATTTTTAAAATGCCTATGAAAATCCCATAGATGCCTACCAGTGGCCACCCCACAAAACAAAACAAAACAACCCCCAGTGACTTTCCCTTCCTCAGTAGCCATCATCTGCCAATAGTTCCTCAGCTTGGGGTTAGGCCTCAGGGGCCAACCCTTTTTCAGCTTTCATTTTGTAGAGTTGGCCGATAGCTTTATGTGTGAGAGAGCTCTGACAGCATTTCACACGTATCGGCTCTATTCTGTACTTCTTCCATCTCCTCTGTCCCAGTTATGCAGTGTTTCCTGAGTCTGGGGTTGGAGGACATGGATAAAGACGTCCCATGTATCACTGAACACTCAGTCATTTATCCTCAGCTCTTTGATTAATTTGGAATCTTTTTGTTAACATACCCACTGCAAAAAGCTTTTCTGATCAAGATTGAGAGTGTAACCAATCTATGTGTCTAGACATAAATATTTAGAAGGTAGTTTGGCATAATCATTTAGGAAAACAATAGTAGGTTTCCCCTAGGCATCTGACCTCCCTAGCCATAGGCTTTTGAATAGGTTTACAAAACTGGGCATATGAAGTAGATCTCAAATCCAATCAATTGGGGTTGATTGCCCCAATAACTATCATGCCAGTGTTTCACCAGTGGGCATCTCTCACCTGGCAGGTACTGGAAGGTCAGTATGTTAGCAGTAGAACCCAGCCCTGGGTAAGATCTTCCTCAACAACTTGCATACCACTTTCTGGCAGCTAGCCAGCAGGTAGTTTCCAAATCATTTGGAAATTGATTTATCTATGTCCTATAACCAAAGTGTGCGATATCTTAAAAAATAAGGTGCCAAGAACTAGCTTCAGCTTGGAAAGGAGGTCCTGAGGAAGGGGGTGTCTGGGAGCAGTGAAAAGAATGTCTCAAAGTCAGTCATGGTACAAGCTGACAGTTTTCTGTTCTGCTCCTGTTGGCTTTCTAGACAGTTCATCAAGATAGTTCAGCTCTTGAAGACCAAAGCCCAGTCTTTTGTTTACATATCAGTTCAATTGTCCACCCCAGGTTCCCTTTTGATTATCCCACAAATCAGCATTTTATGACTTTAGCTCCTTGATTCTTTTTTTTTTAAGATTTATTTATTATATATAAGTACACTGTAGCTGTCCTCAGACACACCAGAAGAGGGCATCAGATCTCATTACAGATGGTTGTGAGCCACCATGTGGTTGCTGGGATTTGAACTCAGGACTTCTGGAAGAGCAATCAGTGCTCTTAACTGCTGAGCCATCTCTCCAGCCCAGCTCCTTGATTCTTAGAAAAGGCAGCAAGTGCATTTTTCAACATAGCAATTGAAATCACAGATCTGCTTGCCTCTGTAAGCACAGACAATAAGCTAGCTCAGTAGGATACTGCCCTGAAATTACCATTTCCATCCAGGCTGACCTTGAACTCAGAAATCTGCCTGCCTTTGTATCTTTTTGACAAACTGACTCATAGTGCAGTTGGTTCTGTTCTTTAAGGTTTGTGAAGCCCTTCATGTAATTCATATTGCATTCTAATATTTTGCATAGTTGAGAAATCCTATTTATATATTTTTGAACTCATGTTCTTAGAGTTCTTTCCCACGGCCTTTACCATTTTGCTAAGGACATCAGACACACCCTTGCCTCTTGGGCTTGTGCTGTCTGATTATCATGGAGTAATTCATTAACCTTGGCAGAAAGGACATTCCCTATAACTTATGCGGGGAGAATATTTTCCGAAGGAGGAACATAAAGTAAAATTATCTATATCTCTATATATTTATTTATTCAAACAAGCCTCACACCCAGCAACCACCAACACTTGTGGAGGCCCATGCTTGCTAGCTGTGCTCCAGTGGTGGGAACTGTGTCACGTTCTCCCTTCCACAGTGGCCGTGCAGGACGTGGCAACAAGGTCTTGCTATCTAGTTCTTACTATGTAGTTTGGTGGGCAGCTAAAAGCAGTGGCAATAGCCTGTGCTGTTTTGGTGGCTCTTACTACTTCTCAAACCAGTAACTCACAGTGAATGATCCTGTATGTGGCATGGAGATTGTCATTTGCTAACCCATATGTTCTGAGGGCAAAGTTGCCTTCCAGCCAGGACCCTCTGTTAAAACTCCTTTAAAAAAGGCTTGTTTTAATTTTTGTGTGTGTGTGTGTGTGTGTGTGTGTGTGTGTGTGTGTGTGTGTGTGTGTGTGTGCCACTTGTCTGTGGCCTGTGAAGCCCAGAAGAGGACATTAGCTCTCTTGAGCTTATGAGCCACGCTCCATGGGTACTGGAAATGAAAGTTGGGTCCTTTGGAAGAGCAGCAAGTGCCCTACACTGCTGAATCATGTCTCCAGCCCCCAAAGTCCCCCTTTAAAACGCATTAGCTTACAAGCTAGTATGTTTCCACAGGGCTGCTTCATACCTCCTTGTTCTGATTAGCCCGCCTCCTCTGCACTCTCCTCTCCCACCCCTTACTTTCCTCTCTGCATAAATCTTAAACTCTAGCATACCCTCCATGTTGCTTCATGCCACTTGTGTTCTGCTAAGTTCTCTAACTATATTTTCTGCTCAAGTAACATAATTGTAGAATTCTATAAAGCTTTTACATACACTCTTTACTTTGGCTAACTCTCCTCCTGTTCCCTTATTATCCTCCCCCCCCCCCAAGTACCTGACCCTTTCTATCTCTAGGATTTAATTTCATTTAGACTTGACTTTCCTTTTTCCAATCTCCAGGATTTACTTTTATTTTGCCATTATTTCACTATTTCCCATCCTTTAACGTGTCTCTTTTAAATGGTTCTTTTCTAGTTTACTGGCTTCCTCATATACTCACAGTTAAACACATAAACCAAAAGATTTGAAACTAAGATACATATATGGGAGAGAACACATGGCATTTTTCTTCCTGAGCATGTGCAACCTTATGTAACAGTACAATTGTCTTCCTTTTCATCAATCTGTGGATTTTATGAATCCATTTTCCTTTATAGGTTGGTACACTAGGAAGCCATTTCTAATCCCCTGTGGTTCACATACTTCCTGTTTAACATCCTGCATTTTTGTTTTACTGTTTCAGTCTGTGCTTTTTGTCTTCCCAACAATCTATAAACTCTGAAAGAGGAGCTACTATGTATGTTAGAGTCTAGCCATTTAAAGGTGAATTGTCTTTTAGTATCCTTTGAATGTTTGTTACCCAATATAGATAGAACATTTCAAATTTTGCATGATTACTTTCTTAAACCTAGTGAAGATTGAAATAATTGTTAGCACATTGATATGGATGTATTTCTTTTTCTAGGAACAATTGAAAAAAAAATAAAGTGACTAAATAGAAAAACATTATCAGTTTTTACTATGTATATGTGGTGTACATGTGTTTATATCTTTATGAAGAGCCCAGAGGTTAATGATGGGTGTCTTCTGTTGCTTTCCCCCTTATATTTTAAGGCAGGATCTGTTGCTGAACTGGAGCTTGCTGCTTGTCTATGCTGGCTGTCCCTGGGTTATACATGTTTACTGCTGTGCACGGTTTTACATGTGTGCTAGGAGTCTGAACTCAGTCCTCATGCTTATGTAGCAAGCAGTTTACTTCTGAAGCATTTCTCCAATCTGTAAAAATAATGTTTCTTTCATAAACAAAATTATCAGCTCAACTTAATAATGTCCCTAATGAGCTGGAACTCTAGCTCAGTGGACGAACACTTGCCTAATATTCTCATGTCCCTGGGTTCAGGCCTTACCACTGTAAACATATCACCCTAACACACAACAGAAAAAAGTCAGGCATGGTTGGTTACAACTAAAACTTGGGTGTTCTAGGGTTATCACAGGAAGATTGTGAATCTCAGCCCTGGTTGGACTACATAGGAAGATGCTATCTCAAGAAACCAATGATAACATAGAAAACTGTTTGGGAAGAAGTTGGGGGCAGATAGGAGAGGGTAATAGAGCAATCAGGGAATCACTGTGATCATGGTCCATTTATGCATGTATGAAATTATATAAGGTATCCAAATAATTCATATAATTACTGCATACTAGTGAAGTGGCTGCCCTAATTAAATGTTGATACTAATGAAATAACTTTTCACAGTATTTTTTGGGTAGTTGGCAGTTTTGTTGTTAACTTGACACAGTCTGGGATCACATGGGAAGAGAGTCTTACGCCCCTGTTGTCTACATAGGTTGTACTTTGCTTATTTCTGCAGGGGATTGTCTTGACTGCAGTAATCAAGGTGAGAAAACACACTCTACTGTGGTGGCACCGTTTCCTGAGCTTTGGGTCCTAGAAAACATTACAAAGGAGAAGGCCAGCTGAGCATTAAACATGTGTGCATTCACTTTCTTCTCTGAGTCTAAATGTGATCAGCTGCGTCTACTGTGCCCTCGTCTTCCTTAAAATCATGGATTGTAACCTAATAAACCCTTTTACCCCTAAGTTGCTTTTATTAATCTCCCCTAGCATCTGGAAAGGAAGCTTAGGTAATATAATAAAACACCTGTCATTTTTAATAGACTATAGGATATGAAATACCATTGCACAGGAAGGAGGTTTTGATTGTTTTGGTCCATGACTGATCCTGTTGCTGTGGGCCTCTAGTGAGGAGCATGTCATGACAGAAGCACGAGGCACAACAAAACTATTCACCTCTTGTCAGAAAGGAGGAAAGAGGGGAAAGGTCTGGGACTCCACACATCTTTCATAGTCCTGAAGACCTCCTCCTAGACCGCACCTCTTAAAGGTTGTACCATCTTCCAGTGGTACCATGTATGGGGACAAGCCTTCAGCCGCCAGGGGTCGGTTGGTCTAAGCTCTACCGCCTAGCACAGATCGCTAGGGTCACAGTTACTGTCTCTCTGCACATGCTCCTCTTAAGCCGTTGAGATCAGCAACTCATATCACTGTCCGCTCTTTGAAGCCCTTCTGTCTGTCTGGCTTTTGTCATTGGTCTTCTGCAATTTCATTGAGATATGTCCAGCATACATTTATTTTTGCTTTTAAATTCTGCTTTGGATTTTTTGAGCTTCTTGAATGTATATTAATTTTGAATAATGTGTAAAATTCTTAGTGTAATTTTGAATTTTGACTTTACTTCATCTTTTCCTTTTAAAAAAGTATTGAATAGTAATCAGACAGACCGTAGGGCATCTCACCCTACAAATTCTAAGCCGATTTAAAGTATCTTGGATTGTCTTTTAAACGGGCTTACTTCTTCAATTTGTCTAACCTTTTAATTTGTAATTATTTCATTTGACTCCTAAATTTCAAGCTTTATTTTCTCTAAAACGTATTGTCTTTTCTTCAGTAGAGTCATATGTCCCTTAACAATGGGGATATATTCTGAGAAATGGGAGTGATTCTGTCCTTGTGTGAACATCATATAGTGTACCTTCATGAAGACAGCTAGCTAAGCTTGACTAGGCTATAGGACAGTGTTTGGGATCACCATAGTATATGTGGTCCATTACTGACCAGGACATATACAATATAGTTTTCCCCTCTAAGCAGTGTTTCAAGCTTAGTTTTCATTTTTTAGATAGAAGTTGAGCAGTTTTTTACTCTGTGCCTGATGATTCTAATACTGTCTGAGCTTGCTACTTTCAATTATTTTCCTTTTTTAAAATACTTTGTTTCCAGTACTTTTTTTTTTTAAATCAGAAGTAGACCCGGTCCAAAAAAGATCAGTTAGAATACCTGCATCTGGTGTTTAACTAGGAGATTAGACAATCAATTTGAGTTCAAGCACTCTGTTTTCATGTTTGTCTGTTTCGCTGTCTCCCTCCCCATTTCTCCACCCGACCATAACCTACATACACATTAACACTTAGGACTACTAAGTGACTTCTAAGCTAAATTGGCAATCTTGACTTTCAGTACTGGGTACTTCTGATAAGTTGGAGAACTGGTGTGTGTTTGTTTGTTTGTTTGTTTTACGAATCTACAACCATGACATACTGCTGCTAGAAAAGAGATAAGGTTGGCTTTCTCAAGTGTCAGTGGTAGAACATAAAGCCTTCAGAAGGGCGTTAGAATACCTTTCTGGGTTCCCTCTCTCTCCTTCAGGTTATGAGTGTTTAGTTTTAGCTAGATAATGGCAGTGTTGATTATAGTAATTCATATGAGCAATTGATCACTTATAGACAGTAATACCTTAGAGTCATTGTGTATATTATTAAATGAGTGTCGTGATAATGTTGGAAATTTAGTATAATCATGGTTGTTTACCTTCCAGTTATGGATCAACCTTTGAAGAAATTATTGCTTGATAAATAGTGTAACAAGTATTGGTTTTTAACACATCTGGCCGTTACTGAAGGAAGTCCAGCAGTAAGTCTTTCTTTACTGACAGCTGCCTAACTCTTAGGATTGTGAGTGGAAAACAGGAGTGAGAACATTCTCTGCTACCTCAGAAGCCCTAAGTAGAGAGGAGGAAGCATCAGTGAAAAGGATACCCTCAATTTCTTGTTTTTCTCTGTTTGTTTTGACATTCTAGATTTTAAAATGTGACCATTGGGCTGAGGAAGATAAGATAGCCCCGTGTATCAAATGCTTGCTGTGCAGCATGAAGTCAATCCCAGGAACCCAGGTGAAAAGGCCAGGGGTAGTAGCTCACACTCAGATTCTAGCACTCGGGATAGAGACAGGTAGATACCTGGAACTTAGTTTATTGGCTTGTCAGCCTAGCTTATATGGTGAGCTATGGGTCCCAGTGAGAGATCCTGTCTTTACAAGGAGCACAGGTCCTTAGGAACAACATCCATGGTAGGCCTCTGGCTTTCAGACATACACCACACACACAAATGTGCCCGCATACACATGTACAGCAAGTTTGTCTTTTTGAAGTAATATCAGTTCAGACATATTGGAAATATGCACTTCAGCACAGATCTAATAACTCAAATATTAAAACAATTAAGTGTTAATAAATCTCAGACAATTAATTTTTTATAAGCAGAACAAGGGTAACAAATTGAACTTTGAATGGTTAATATATTGTGGTGGTATCAGGGTGATAAAGAGGTTTTAATAGGGAAACTTGTATTTAGTTTGTATGATTATTGCTTTGGAAACACTAGGTGGTGCAATTGTGCAAGGACCATAAATGACTTATTTTTGTTTGTTTGAGATGTGTGTGTGTGTGTGTGTGTGTGTGTGTGTGTGTGTGTGTGTGCGCGCGCGCCAGGATTATAGTTTGAAGAAATTTTGGAAATAAGAATTCTCAAAATTCCCAAGTAGAATTAGAGAATATTTCTCTTCTACTGATTGTTCAGGGATTCAGGTAGGGGCTCTGTCTTTTTTTTTTTTTTTGTTTTGTTTTTGGTTTGAGGCCTTTTTTAAAAATTTTTTTTTAATTTTTTTTTATTAACTTGAGTATTTCTTATATACATTTCGAGTGTTATTCCTTTTCCCGGTTTCCGGGCAAACATCCCCCTCCCCCCTCCCCTTTTTTATGGGTGTTGCCCTCCCCCCAACAATCTAGTTCACTGGGGGTTCAGTCTTAGCAGGACCAAGGGCTTCCCCTTCCACTGGTGATCTTACTAGGATATTCATTGCTACCTATGAGGTCAGAGTCCAGGGTCAGTCCATGTATAGTCTTTAGGTAGTGGCTTAGTCCCTGGAAGCTCTGGTTGCTTGGCATTGTTGTACATATGGGGTCTCGAGCCCCTTCAAGCTCTTCCAGTTCTTTCTCTGATTCCTTCAATGGGGGTCCTATTCTCAATTCAGTGGTTTGCTGCTGGCATACGCCTCTGTGTTTGCTGTATTCTGGCTGTGTCTCTCGGGAGCGATCTACATCCGGCTCCTGTCAGTCTGCACTTCTTTGCTTCATCCATCTTGTCTAATTGGATAGCTGTATATGCATGGGCCACATGTGGGGCAGGCTCTGAATGGGTGTTCCTTCTGTGTCTGTTTTAATCTTTGCCTCTCTATTCCCTGCCAAAGGTATTCTTGTTCCCCTTTTAAAGAAGGAGTGAAGCATTCACATTTTGATCATCCGTCTTGAGTTTCATTTGTTCTAGGCATCTAGGGTAATTCAAGCATTTGGGCTAATAGCCACTTATCAATGAGTGCATACCATGTGTGTTTTTCTGTGATTGGGTTACCTCACTCAGGATGATATTTTCCAGTTCCAACCATTTGTCTATGAATTTCATAAAGTCATTGTTTTTGATAGCTGAGTAATATTCCATTGTGTAGATGTACCACATTTTCTGTATCCATTCCTCTGTTGAAGGGCATCTGGGTTCTTTCCAGCTTCTGGCTATTATAAATAAGGCTGCGATGAACATAGTGGAGCACGTGACTTTTTTATATGTTGGGGCATCTTTTGGGTATATGAGGGTTATGATTCCGATAACATGTCTCCGGGTATCTGTGTATTGTTTATCACACTTGAAGGTCTAACCACTTCCTTTAAACATCTGGCCCCATTTGATTCTCCATGAATAACTATTGTGTGCCCTTTATCTACAATTCTATTAACGTACTCTGCTACTCCAAATAATTCTAAGATATCCTATGATCTGAGTAATTGTTATAATTACTCAATGTAAAATTATATTGTTAGATATCACTGTATCAAGTAAGTCATCATCAAATCAGATTTGTAACCTAGCTTTCTGTTTGGTAGATTTGTTGTCTTTCGTTCATGATCAAAAGTCTTGCTGGACAGGCATGATGGCACACACCTTTAATCCCAGCAGTCAGGAGGCAGAGACGGGTGGGTCTCCGTGAGTTTGAGGCCAGCCTGGTCTCATAGTGAGTTCCAGGATAGCCAAAGCTACACGATAGAGAGACCCTGCCTCAACAATAAAAAACCAAATGAAAAAACCAAATAAAAATTTGCATTTCTATATAAGTTCAGGACATTGTTATTAAATTGAAGAGGCACTTTCTAAAGTGAAGAGTAACTTGTTAGTTTATTTATGCGTGGGACTAAGGAGAAATGAAGACGATGTTGCTGCCTAGATAATATTAAGCCTTTAGTCTTAAATTTGGATTTCTTTTAAGTTCCTTTTCCATCTTCAAATGTAGTTCTATTTTTAAATTAAAAAGTTGTATATATCTCCCATTGATTTCATGAATGATGTATTGGTTACATTTAGATGTTTTTAATATTTTGGAAGCACAAAGTGAAGTCATCTTTCCTCTTACTTCTGTCATTGGGTTGTTATTTTTGTCCATTTTTCTTGAAATAGTCTTATTATTCTGGCTTGGAGCTTGAAATAGTTTGTCAGTCTCCTGACTGTGGAATTCCAGGCATGCTCCGTCTTGACCTTGCTATGTTAAGGCACTCATTGATAAACATGAGCCATCAGAGCCAGTTTATGTAAGTGCTTCAGTTAGCGTCATAACTGACAGGGTCACACAAGTGATGTCTATTATCATATTGTTTCTGTGAATCAGATGCTCTGCCAGATACACAGTCAACACTGGCTTGACTTATCTTTCACTGGTGAATTGGGTTGCTGGGCACCAAAGCTATGGTTAGGCTGTGTAGGCGTGTATCCTACCTCCAGACCTCACTAATGCAGTCAAACCACATATAGTTCCGTTCCCAGAAGCCCCTTGGAAGAAGGAAACAATTCCTGTACGTCATTCTCTGACCTTTACATATAAGCTATGGCACGCAGAGCTACACACAAATGTACCTCTTATTGCAGACAATATTCTAGCTTCTTTGAATGATCTCATTAGTACATTATTCCCATAATTATTGGAGGAGACTCAAAGGAGAAAGTTATTCTCCTTCATTCTGTGACACAAATGTGTGTTTGTACAGATGCAGACACGTTGATCAGAGATGCTTTAGCAGTACTTTTAAGTCTACACAATTAGGACATGGCTTATTTGGTGTTATTTTAATTATATAATTTACATAAAATTATTACACAATTGTTATAACATTAATTTAATTTTACATTTATATCAATTTTGTTGAAACTTTTGTGATATAATGCACTTATAATTTCATATAATTAATATTTTATTAATTGGTATTGGTTTGGTACTTGAGTCATGCAAGCCACTTTAGACAAAACATTTCAGAAACAGTTGTGGAATTGAAAAACCCCTCCTTTTATAGTAGTTGGCAGCCTTTGTAAAGTGACTGGATGTTTCTGCAGATATAGCCATCATCAAAATTACTACTGTTTAATAGCACCCATGTTAGCTACATTAGCCAGAGGCTGAATAGCCATGAAAATGTGAGTAACCTCTAACCTCAGAAATCATTCTGTTAAAAGAGGATTGAAGCATGGTGATAGGAAATTTGAATTGCTCTTCCAGCTGCAGTGTTTGTTCTGTGAATGCTTAATTTGGTTTAGAGTTATACTTTTGCTCCATTTTTTTGCTACAAGCTGTCAGTCTTGTAGAGCATCAATTTCACCTGAGGAAGTAGAGCCAAAGCCTCCTTTTCAGGCTGTATTACTGATGCAGTACTCAGGCTTCAAATAGTTTCATTTAGGTAGCACATATAGTGTGAGAATGGGAATCCTCACATTTGACATGCTCTGTTAAATATATAGCTCAGTCCATCTCCATCCCTGAAGTGCTCTGCAGCCACTTGTTTCGGTGATCCTTGTAATCACTATAGCTTGTAGACTGTGGAGCAGCGCGCGCATGCATGCGAGTGTGTGTGAGTGTGTGTGTGTGTATGTGTGTGTGCACTCGCGTGTGTGCGTGTGTATGCGTGTCGTGTGTGTGAGTGTGTGTGTATGTATATGTGTGTGCGCGCCCGCGTGTGTGTGTGTGTGTGTGTGTGTGTGTGTGTGTGTGCGTGCATGTGTGTACATGTTTGATGTAGGGGTATGTGTAGATGTATATACATATTCAGGTGTGGGCTTTGTGAAGAATTTGGGTTTGCATTCTGTATGTATGATTTTCTCTGGCTATTTAGAAGCTAATCTGTGCAAGCTGCACGTAGGAGCTCAGTAAGCCTTGTGTTTATGTGCAGGGAGTTGCACAGAGAATACGCATTAAGAGGATAGACGGTTACTGCTGATCTCACATGCTGACTGAAAAATTAAACCAAAGAGCTTTGAAAATAACATAAAAAGCAAGTTGGTTTGTAGTCTCACTAGTTTGAAGTTATGAGCTAGTCTGTATTCTTTTGGTTTTTTTATATGAACCTTATAGTCTTGTCTTTAATAGTGATTTGGTTGGTCAGAGAGAGAGAGAGAGACAGAGAGAGAGAGAGAGAGAGAGAGAGAGAGAGAGAGAGAGAGACAGAGACAGAGACAGAGATAGAGACAGACAGAGACAGAGAGAGAGAGACAGAGAGAGAGACAGAGACAGACAGAGAGAGAGACAGAGACAGAGAGACAGAGAGGCAGAGAGAATAGAAACCCAGAACTTGTGAGGGGAAATAAAGGCATTTATTCTGGAGGTTTAATATGTGCTGTTCTATTTTTAACAAAGATCAACAATTTCTATAAACAAGATAGGCTGTTGTTGTGGTGTAGGTATTTGAGAAAGTTATCAGTAAGTTTTTAAACATTATGTAATTAAGAATGTAGAATGAAAGTCTGTGATCATAACTTCATTATATGCTGTATTGTGTTACACATTTATTTTATGTGGTTTTGAAAATCACATAACTATATATCCTGTTGTTTTGTTTTGTAAGTCTTGTTAATAAGAGCTTCATGCTCTTATGGCATTAAAGAAAAAAAAATCACAAAATATAACCGAATCCTCATTGAATTAAAATGTTTTTCCAGGGACTAAGCCACTACCTAAAGACTATACATGGACTGACCCTGGACTCTGACCCCATAGGTAGCAATGCATATCCTAGTAAGAGCACCAGTGGAAGGGGAAGCCCTGGGTCCTGCTAAGACTGAACCCCCAGTGAACTAGTCTATGGGGGGAGGGCGGCAATGGGGGGAGGGTTGGGAGGGGAACACCCATAAGGAAGGGGAGGGGGGAGGGGAATGTTTGCCCGGAAACCGGGAAAGGGAATAACACTCGAAATGTATATAAGAAATACTCAAGTTAATAAAAAAATAAAAATAAAAAAAAAATTAAAAAAAAATTAAAAAAAAATGTTTAAGTCTTAGTAGAACCAATGAAAAACAAATACAGAATTTAATCATGTGTATTTAGGAAAGCATATAATATATGTTGTTCTAGATTGACTCCCTTTTGTATTTTGTATGAAACAGATACCTGGTTATTAGCATACAGAATATAAAATATCTACTTTTTTAATGGTCAGCCTTTAGCATTTCTTTATGTGTGAAGGTTTGAAATATGTCTTTTCAGCAGCAAGTCTGTTTCCTTAGCCAACCATAAGAGGGGGCTTCTACACCAGCAAGCTACTTTCTTTGAACAGCACATATAATTATTTGCTCTGAAGGTGAGCATTTTGTGCAAAGAACTTTATGATTCCATTCTTTTTAAATTCATTTGAATAATTTTATTTGTACTGGTGGTTAATTCTCTGACCTCATAGGAGTTTAAACAATCTAGTTACTAAAAAGCCAAATATTTTAAAGATCAAGAGAACAAATATTTGTGTCTATTCATTATATATAAGTGTAATTAGTAAACTAATGCTATTTAATAAACTAAAGAATGTTTCTGTTTTATTTTTGTTGTCTTAAATACACTTCTGCAGACTATTCTTTCAGCCACTCCAGTAACGCTACAGAAAGTGGTTCCTATGTGCTCTATAAAGTGTAACGTTTCAGGCTGTCGTGTTGGCTCGGCTGTTACTCAGTGCACTGCTCTTGCAGGTGACTGTAGTTTACTTCCTAGAACCCATGTGCTGCGGCTCACACTGCCCACACCTCCAGCCAGGGAATCAACTGACTTCTCCAGGCAGTTCACTCACATGTACAACCACATGCATACAGAGGCACACATGTACATAACTTGTAATAAATGACAGTGAAAATGCTATTATTTTAAAACTCAATTCTCAAAATTCACGATGCAGTTCTTAGAATATAACCGTTTACTAGGATATTTGTGTTTTTAATGCCAATGAAAATAGAGACAGTATTTTACTAATAAAATAGAGATCTGGATAGCTCAAGCAAGGACTTAACCATTCATTCACGTGTCTATAAATAAGAGATATGCTTACTAGACCTATTCATAGTCTTTGTTGGCTGTAGGCAATAGTTGTTTAACTACCAAGAAGGAATGCACTACGAGATAAAACATTTGATGATAACGCAACTTAGGAATGACTAAGATTTTGTCTGATTTTTTTTTGTTTGCTCTGTTTTTTAGCTGTCATTTTCGAGACAGACTTTACTTAGCACAATCCTTTTATAAAAGCTTTGACAATGCAAGAGGATCCATTCCTCTACCTCTTAATGACTTTATAGTTTTTTTTTTCAAAAAAGATAATCTTGCTGGGTAGTCCATTTAGCCTAAACTCTTGGTTTTCCTGCCTCCCAAGTGCAGGGATTAAAAGAGTGAATTTAGTGTTATATACAGAACTTTAACTGTATACTATAGGGGAGGTTTCAGATCAGAGGCCCAGAATCTATTGATAGCATTACAGTGATTTCTAGATTAGTGGAAGTTGTAGGTTATCGTAGCAGAAAATACACATTAGTTCCAAAAACAAATTGTTAAATAAATAATTATAAATTATATAACATTTTGGAATTCACATTTAGTCAAGATATAATTTTAATAAAATCTTTCTTATAAGTATTTTAGCAATAGACATTTAATTAGTATTCTTTAATAATGTCTTAAAGTTATGTGAGATTTGGCTTCAAGAACTACAAAAACAGAATTGAGTAAATCTGAGAAATTACATGAATTCCGGTGACTAGTATTGTAATGTTTTGAGAACAATTTTGCTCACCATAGAGTTATATAAAACTCAGATTATGTGATTTTAATAGTAAATAAGAGATATTGACTTCTAGGAATAACTTATTACTACACATCACCATCATCATCATCATTATCACCCTCTTCCTCTTCCAGTCATTGCCCCTCTTCTACAGTTCCTCATCCTTCCCCCTGTCTCTGAGAGGATGTCTCCCTCCCACCAGCCCCATCCCCCACTCCTTGGGGCCTCAAGTCTTTTGAGGATTAGGACTCTCCTACTGAGGCTAGGTCAGGCAGTCCTCTGCTGTATGTGTGCCAAGGCCTCGGAGGAGCCCATGTATGCCGCTGGTTAGTGCCTCAATCTCTGGGAGCTCCCTGGGGTCTGTTTTAGTTGAGATTGCTGGTCTTTCTGTAGAGTCTTCCTCCCCTTCATCTTCTTCAATCCTTCCCCTAATTCAACCATAAGGGTCCATGACTTCAGTCCTATGGTTGGGTGTAATTATCTGTTTCTGTCTCAGTCAGCTTTGTTGGGTCTCTCACAGGACAGCCATGCTAGGCTCTTATCTGTAAGCACATCATAGCATCAGTAATAGTGTCAGGCAGGAATAACTTTTTAAAGGTTCCTTCATTGGAACTGTTAGGATCCTGGCTAATACAACTCCTGGGCAGTGAAATTGTACCAGACATGTTTCATCTCTTTGGATACTGTATTACTTTAGAAAACATAAACTCATGACTGGTGAGTTCTTGTCAGTTTGAAAATACATGTCAACATAATATATGCTTTAAAATGTTTTCCTTTAATGATATATGAATTTTTAAAGGAGGTGTTGACATTTGATGGTCATATTAAGCTATAAAGAAAATATATAGTGTGGTAGACTTAAAACATTTATGTTGGTAATATATGCAAAAAGTGTTAAGTATAGAAGTGGTCTTCATAGCTGCGTAATTTTGTGTGCATGAATTTCTCTTCCTTAGAGTGCCCTAAGCATTTTGTTAAGTACAATTTTAAAATTATGGTATAGTTTAAAATATTTTAAAACTATAAAAGCGCTGGAGAGATGGCTCAGCCGTTAAAGGCTAGGCTCACAACCAAAAATATAAAACTATAAAAGCTCTACTTCAGGCTACAGAATTTTGTTTTTACTGGGCATCACATTTTCAGTGTTTTAAAAAAATACACATGAGTATATTAATTAATTGATTCTGATCTAATTACCTTTTTAACATCTTGTATGTGGTGTGCCAGCACATATGTATATAGGTGCACTTGGCTGCTCACTTGGGCAGATGTGTATAGAGCCAAAAGGTTGACTTTGGGATCATTTCTAGGTTGAGCCTCTACCTTCTTTTATTGAAAGGAGCTCTAACTGAACCTGAAGCTTGCTGCTTTTGCTAGGTTGGAAGACCAGAAAGTTTTGGGGACCTGAAAAGCATGCATATATATATAACTTTAAGTCCCAACTGCAGTTTCCTCTCCCTCCTCCCCTCCCAGTTCCTTCCCCTCTAACATCCCTCTCCCTCCCCCCATCCACTTCTCCTTGGTTTTGCTTCAGAAAAAGGATGGCTTTCTGTGGAGATCAAACACTGGCATATCAAGTTGTAGTAAGACCAGGCACCCCCTCTTCTATTACAGCTAGACAAGACATCCCAGTAGAAGGAAGGGTCCCAAAGGCAGGCAACAGAGTCAGAGACAGCTCTTGCTTCCTTTGTCCCAGGAGAAGACCAAATTATACAACTGTTATATTGTGTGGGGGACCTAGGTCAGTCCTCTGAAGGCTTCCTGGTTGGCAGTTGAATCTCTGTGAGCTCCTGTGGATTCACATTGGTTGATTCTGTGGGTTGTCTTTCAGTATCCTTGACCCTTCTGGCACCTACAATTCTTTCTTCCTGTGTTCTCTGTGATTCCCCAAGCTCTGCCTAATGTGTGGCTGTGGGTCTCTGCATCAGTTTCCATCAGTTGCTGGGTGAAGCCTCTCTGATGACAATTGTGTGAGATGGTAATCTACCAGTATAGCAGAATACCATTAAAAATCATTCCATTGACTTCTTCTCCCATTTGTGTTTGGTTCTATCCTAGGCTACTAGGCTATCTAGCCTCTGGCTTCTGGCCCTGTAATTTATTTGTTTAATACTAAGGCCTGGACTATGGTTCTTGAGGTTACTTCTCCAGTTTATGAGGAACACTTTTATCCTTACTACATTTTTTGAAAAATTAAGCCTTATTTTGACCTACATACAATGGGAAGCAAAATAAAAAAAAAAGCTTGTTTTTGTTCTGTGTACAGTATATGATCATTGTAAATTTATCAAGTGCGTGTGTAGGCATTGGGGATTGTTTTTGTTGGCAGAGATAAGACTTTCCTTTGTTCATTTGTTTGACAACTAATTCTGTCTAGAACGTGTTCTCTGTTTAAGAACCTCAGTAAAAGAGAGCACATTATCTATCTTGGTCTGTGTTGTTTACAGAGGAGGGCTGGGAGCAAGCATTAGCACTGATGTGTAAGTCGTGAGTTTGGTGGCTGAAGAAAGCACCGGGTAGGCACTTCTAAATCACCATTGCTAGAGATGGTATGTAGTCTTTTAACCAAATCTTAGGTGCTGGGAAAGTTCCCCAGAGAAAGGCAAATTGAAGCCCAAGGTTAACAAGAGAAAGAGTGGACCGGGATAGCCAACGGCCTGTGGAGCAACATGCCCAAGTTTTATTGTGACTGCTGTGATACGTATCTTACCCACGATTCTCCATCTATGAGGAAGACACACTGCAGTGGTCGGAAACACAAAGAGAATGTGAATCACTGTTACCAGAAATGGATGGAAGACGGGCCCAGAGCCTGACTGACAAGACAACGGCTGCGTTTCAACAGGAAAGATCCCTCCAGCTCGGTTCTCTGTTCCTCCGCCTGCAGTCACCACGATCCCGCCTCCCCCCAGTCTCCCGGGTCCTCCTCTGCCTGGCATGATGCCTGCGCCCCACATGGGAGGCCCTCCCATGATGCCAGTGATGGGCCCTCCTCCTCCTGGGATGATGCCTGTGGGACCAGCTCCTGGGATGAGACCACCCATGGGAGGCCACATGCCCAGGATGCCCGGGCCTCCAATGATGAGACCTCCCGCCTGCCCTATGATGGCGCCCACACGGCCTGGCATGACCCCGCCAGACAGATAAGAACAGAAGCGCTCTTTATCCTTTTGTATTTCTTGTTGTTTCGCCAGGGGATCTTGGTGCTGACCCTGAGTGTTTCCTAGGTGCATGACGAGGAATTTCCCTTCCTAAGAGAGAGAACGCTTCTGGAGGGAGAAGTGGTACAAAAAAGTGCGGTTTTCACTTACATTGTGAAATGTAAAAATAAAGTCGTCAGCTCTTTTAAAAAAAAAACCAAAAAAACAAGAGAAAGAGTTGGAAGGGAAAAGTGAAGGTGAGGTAGATACGTGTACTTCAAATGCAGTTGTGTGCTAAAAGCAAAGGCATTAGACAACTCACGATCGTGACGGTTTCCGTGTTCACAGGTAGGGATGGAATGATGGGTAAGGACCTATTTGACGCATCACTTGTGTTTTGTTGGGTTTACATTCTTGGTGCAATCAGAAATCATATTAAGGCCTTTCTGATAGTGACATAATTATCTTTGTTATTTATGAGGGGAAAAGTCTCACATAAGTGTGGAAATGAACTGGAAAGAGTTTGACTAGAAACAGGGATACCAAGTGAGGACTTTTTAAGTAATTGGTTGAGAGATTCCTGGATTATAAACTACAGTGGTAATAAAAAGGTTGCAGAAAATATATGAGCTTGGAAGATAATTAACCAACATTCATAGCTAAGTTACTGATTTCATGTGGAGGTTTCTAGAAAAGCTGGTACTGGAAGCAACACCAGCGTATGGCTTATATAACTAAGTACTGGATCTTGTATTCACTGTGCTTGCCTCTCTGTTTGCACTCAGCTCAGCTGACGAGTCTCCTCATTAGTGGAAAACAAAGTGTGAGCATTGTCTCATTGTCTTCTCAGTTTCTCATTAGACATGTGCGGTGGTTGAGGGTTTATTCTTCTTTTAATAAGAGTCTTCTTTTTCTTTTTACTGAGTATTTTTTAATTTATTCACATTTCAAATGTTATTCCCTTTCCCAGTTTCCCATCCATAAATGCCCTAACCCCTCCCTTCTCCCCCTTCTTCTATGAGGGTGTTCCCCTACCCAACCATCCACCCCTTCACACCTCCCCACCCTGACATTCCCCTATACTGGACTTGACAGGACCAAGGGCTTCTCCTCCAGTTGGTGCCCAACAAGGCCATCCTCTGCTACATATGGAGCTGGAGCCATGGGTCTGTCCATGTGTGCTCTTTGGATGGTGGTTTAGTCCCTGGGAGCTCTGGGTGGTTGGTATTGTTGTTCATATGGGGTTGCAAACTCCTTCAGCTCCTTTAATCCTTTCTCTGACTCCTCCAATAGGTACCCCGTTCTCAGTCCAATGGTTGACTGTGAGTATTTTCCTCTGTATTTATCATGTTCTGGCAGAGCCTCTCAGGAGACAGCTATATCAGGCTCCTGTCAGCATGCACTTCTTGGCATCATCAATATTGTCTGGGTTTGATGGCTGTATGTATATGAGCTGAATTCCCAGGTGGGGCAGGCTCTGAATGGCCATTCCTTCAGTCTCTGCTTCAAACTTTGTCTCCATATCTCCTCCTATGAATATTTTTGTTCCCCTTTCTAAGAAGGACTGAAGCATCTGCACTTTGGTCGCCCTTCATCTTGGGCTTCATGCGGTCTGTGGACTGTATCTTGGGTAATCCGAGCTTTTAGGCTAATACCCACTTATCAGTGAGTTGGGTTAGCTCACTCAGGATGACATTTTCTAGTTCCATCCATTTGCCTAAGAATTTCATAAAGTCATTGTTTTTGATACCTGAGTAGCATTCCATTGTGTAGATGTACCACATTTTCTGTATCCATTCCTCTGTTGAAGGGCATCTGGGTTCTTTCCAGCTTCTGGATATTATAAATAAAGCAGCTATGAACATAGTGGAGCATGTGTCTTGGTGGTATTTTGGAGCATCTTTTGGGTATATACCCAGGAGGGTATAGCTGGGTCCTTAGGTAGTGGAATGTCCAATTTTCTGAGGAACCTCCAGACTGATTTCCAGAGTAGTTGTATCTGTTTGTAATCCCCCACCCCCAAGAATGGAGGAGTGTTCCTCTTTCTGTATATCCTCACCAGCATCTGTTGTCACCTGAGTTTTTGATCTTAGCCATTCTGTCTGGTGTGAGGTGGAATCTCAGAGTTGTTTTGATGTTGAACATTTCTTTTTTTTTTTTTTTTTTTTTTTGGTTCTTTTTTTTGGAGCTGGGGACCGAACCCAGGGCCTTGCGCTTCCTAGGCAAGCGCTCTACCACTGAGCTAAATCCCCAACCCCTGAACATTTCTTTAGGTACTTCTCAGCCATTCATTATTCCTCAGCTGAGAATTCTTTGTTTAGCTCTGTACCCCATTTTTTAATAGGGTTATTTGGTTCTCTGGAGTCTAACTTCTTGAGTTCCTTGTACATTTTGTATATTAGCCCTCTATCAGATGTAGGATTGGTAAAGATCTTTTCCTAAACTGTTGGTTGTCGTTTTGTCCTAATGACAGTGCCCTTTGCCTTACAGAAGCTTTGCAGTTTTATGAGGTCCCATTTGTCGATTCTTGATCTTAGAGCATAATAAGCCATTGGTGTTTTGTTCAGGAAATTTTCCCCAGTGCCCATGTGTTCGAGACTCTTCCCCACTTTTTCTTCTATTAGTTTGAGTGTATCTTGTTTTATGTGGAGGTCCTTGATCCACTTGACTTGAGATTTCTACAAGGTGATAAGAATGGATCAATTTGGAGGCTGGAGAGATGGCTCAGTGGTTAAGAGCACTGACTGCTCTTCCAGAGGTCCTGAGTTCAAATCCCAGCAACCACACGGTGGCTCGCAACCATCTGTAATGGGGATCTGATCCCCTCTTCTGGTGTGTCTGAAGACAGCAACAATGTACTCACATACATGAAGTAAATAAATAAAATCTTAAAAAAAAAAAGAATGGATCAATTTGCATTCTTCTACATGCTGACCTCCAGTTGAACCAGCACCATTTGTTGAAAATGCTATCTTTTTTCCACTGGATGGTTTTAGCTCCTTTGTCAAAGATCAAGTGACCACAGGTGTGTGGGTTCATGGGTCTTCAATTCTATTCTATTTATCTACCTGCCTGTCTGTGTACCAATACCATATAGTTGTTGTTTTTTTAATCACTATTGCTTTGTGATACAGCTTGAGGTCTGGGCTGGTGATTCTTCCAGTCCTTTTATTGTTGAGGATAGTTTTGCTATCCTGGGTTTTTTTGTTGTTCCAAATGAATTTGCAAATTGCTCTTTCTAACTCTATGAAGAATTGAGTTGGAAATTTGATGGGGATTATATTGAATCTATAGATTGCTTTTGGCAAAATGGCCATTTTTCCTCTTCGTTTCTACTTGGTTGATTTCAGCTCTGAGTTTGATTATTTCCTGCCTTCTACTCCTCCTGGGTGTATTTGCTTCTTTTTGTTCTAGAGCTTTTAGGTGTGCTGTCAAGCTGCTGACATATGCTCTCTCCTGTTTCTTTCTGCAGGCACTCAGCGCTATGAGTTTTCCTCTTAGCACAGCTTTCATTGTGTCCCATAAGTTTGAGTATGTTGTGCTTTCATTTTCAATAAAGTCTAAAGTCTTTAATTTCTTTCTTTATTTCTTCCTTGACCAAGTTGTCAGCGTTGTTCATCTTCCACGTGTATGTCGTCTTTCTGTCATTTTTGTTGTTATTGAAGATTAGCCCTAGTCAGTGGTGATCTGACAGGATTCATGGGATTATTTCAATCTTCTTGTATCTGTTGAGGCCTGGTTTGTGACCGATTATATGGTCACTTTTGGAGAAGTTACCATGAGGTGCTGAGAAGAAGTTATATTCTTTTGCTTTAGGATAGAATGTTCTATAAATATCTGTTAAATCCACTTGGTTCATGACTTCTCTTAGTCTGTCTACGTCTCTGTTTAATTTCTGTTTCGATGATCTGTCCATTGATGAGAGTGGGGTGTTGAAATCTCCTACTATTATTGTGTGAGGTGCAGTGTGTGCTTTGAGCTTTAGTAAGGTTTCTTTTATGAATGTAGGTGCCCTTGTATTTGGAGCTTAGATATTCAGGATTGAGAGTTCATCTTGGTGAGTTTTTCCTTTGATGAATATGAAGTGTCCTTCCTTATTTATTTATTTATTTTTGGTAACTTTTGGGTGAAAGTCGATTTTATTTGACATTAGAATGGCTACTTCAGGTTGTTTCTTTGGACCATTTGCCTGGAAGATTGTTTTCCAGCCTTTTACTCCCAGGTACTGTCTGTCTTTGTCTCTGAGTGTATGCAGCAAAATGGTGTGTCCTTTTTATATATCCAGTCTGTTAGTTAACGTCCTTTTATTGGGGAATTGAGTCCATTGATGTTAAGAGATATTAAGGAATAGTGATTGTTTTTTCCTTTTCCTTTTGTTGTTAGTCTTTCTTCTTTTGTGTGTCTTTCTTCTTTTGGTTTTGTTGCAAGGAGATTACTTTCTTTTTCTAAGGTGTAGTTTCCTTCCTTGTGTTGGAGTTTTCCATCTATTATCCTTTGTAGGCCTGGGTTTGTAGAAAGTTATTGTGTAAATTTGGTTTTGCCATGGAATAGCTCAGTTTCTCCATCTATGTTAATTTAGAGTTTTGCTGGACATAGTACCCTGGGCTTCCATTTGCGTTCTCTTAGGCTCTTTATGACATCTGTCCAGGCTCTTCTGGCGTTCATAGTCTCTGGTGAGAAGTCTGGTGTGATTCTGATAGGTCTGCCTTTATATGTCACTCTAAGGCAGTGAAGACCGCAGTATACTCCACAGTCATTTGATGTGAGCGGATCTCGCTCCTGGGAGATGGCGATGGGCTCCCTGTTGCTGACAAGCTTCCCGCTCTCAGCCTTGTCTGTGTCGTTGATTCTGTCATGGTAGAGTCATACTCGAACAGGTAGACCATGTAGTTGAGGTCAACAATCTTCACTCTGCCAGATGCAGAGGAGAAGGCAGCCCTGGTTGCCAGGCGCCCAATACGGCCAAATCCGTTCACACTAAGCTTCACCATCTTGTCTGCGGGACAAGGCTGGCACTGCAGGAGAAGATGTGGCTGTTTCTGGAACAGGGGGGGAGCTGAGAGCCTAAACTTGCTTTCTCCCTAACAGGTTATCTTGCCTATTTCTTGGATGCTGGTTGGAAACAGGAGCCTAGATCAGAGAGGATAGTGGCATCGAGAGAGAAGCTGCAGTATTAGCCTGCTTTCCCTGATTCTCTGGATTCCACTTGCTAAGTGACAGAGACAGTGACTAGATGACACATGCATTATGATAGAGGAAGCTTGAATGAATAAATGACTTTGGACAGTGTGTGTGCTGGCTTTTTCTCTAAAATGTATTATCTGATTTATATGACTAATTGAAAAGAGAAAAAAAAGCAGTGTTGTGCTTGTGGAAAACTGGAGACTTAGGAATCCATCTGCTAATTCCGCAAAGATTACCTTCATCCTTGCATGGCTACCATCAGTCTCAAATCAAAATTATTTCTTTTTGTAGCTGATACCCCAAATTTCTGTATGTTAATTTTTCTTGCTTTCTTGCAATCTTGGGTCATTGGTTGCATCTTTATTCCCCATGGAATACCTCTTGAGTCCTGGGTTTATTGAATAGTGGGTTCATTTGACATCTATGCTAAAATTCAAATATTAAGACACATTAACAAAGAAATAATGAAGAGGTGATTTCAGAATAAAAAACTTGGGCCAGGTTCAGTGGCTCATGCTGTTAATTCCACCAGTCAAGAATTTGACCACTTCCACAGCTTTGGAAGCAAGCTTTGTGAAATATTGGCGGGGAGAGGAGACACTGGCCAGGCCCTACCCAGGATTCACAAGGGTAGGGAGCCAAATTATATTAGTCGCACTTCCAGGAAGTTGTCTGTCCTTGGGCAAGTGCAGCTTACAAATTAGAGGTATTTTTGTTTTATAGATCTCTTAAGTACGGTAATTTAAACTTAAAACATAACTTATCCCTCACATTTACCTCCTGAATTATATCCTGAGTCAAATCCTTGACTCTGTGGTAGGTAACTGTGTATATCGGGATATAGTAACCCCAAGATGAGAGTTTACATATTTAGTTACTGAATTACTGATGCAAGGGCCAATGGTGATTAGCTGAAACAGAAAGGTCAAAGGTCCCGTGGTTGCTGACACCAGAGTTGCTATCTATGAGGAAATGGAAGGTGAGCATGCGGACTAGTCATTTATTTCATCTCAGGTTTCTTTGTTTGCAATTTGTTTTAGTACAACCAGGTCGTCTCTAATGACTGCTGAGCAGTTTGTATGGAAACAATACTTTTCTCTTAAAGCCATGCAGTAACCTTGCTCTACCTAGAACAGATCGAGTGCCCCATCATAGTGTGGAACTGCTTCAGCTAAGGAAGCTACCTGTTCAAAGAGCTTAGTCTGGTTTGAGCAGGTGCCTTTCCTGGCAAGCCAATAGATACTGTAGGTAGCCATTTTGTCCTCTTTGCCATGGAGTTTCCATTCAACCTAACAGTCTAGCCTTTTGTAGAGGATAATGGGTGACACGATCTCTTCTGTAACTACTTCCTGCTGAAATTAGGATATTGTTATCAGGGCCCTGGAAGGCTGGAATGCCAGCCAAAGGCCAGGAGGGGTTCAGGCTGGTCATTTGCCAGATGCATCTGGTTGGCTGACCCAGCTGAAGAGACAGGGAACACTCACATCAACTGAACTGGTTCACTTGGGCTTTCCGCATCCAGGGCTCACAGCCATTTGGAGCAGTTTGTACTGCACAGATGATTTCTGGATGGTGTTTGCCAGCTAAGTGGGAGGCTGCTGGGACAGATATAGACTAGGGACAGAAGTTAAAGGTTAGGAACTTAAAGAAAATTTAACATTTAAAACTTTGCGGCCCATATTCCTGGTAATTGGAGGAGGGAAGAAGATCCAAGACTAGGGTTAGAGAGAGATGGTACCCGGAGGAAATGTCGGTAGGGAGACTTAGGCAGTTCTTACCAGTTCTGGACCTGCGAGAGGTGGATCCAGGCTTAGGACTCCCTAAACTCCCTGGGACTCTCATGCATTTCTTACGAAAAGAGATGAAAGTTTTAGATGTATCAGCATTACCACTGTTTGTAATCTGTACTGAACTCTACATTGCAGAAAAGTAGCTAACAGGCGTCTGTGAGACAGCTGGAGTAGATTCACGCCTTTGGGTTGTAGCAAGAGCTCTATGGCTTGGGTTAAAACCATGAGCACTCTTTTCTGTCCAGGGGGCTGGAGATACAGATCAGATATAGATGCTCTTAGCTTGATGAGGAGGAACACCTTTGAGTTTATACTTCAAGGACAATCAAAGGAAATTTGACTTGTGACTGATAACCGTAGTCAGTGTTTTACCAGTTTATTAGAACTCCACTGATCAAAGTTAAATCTCTGACCTTTGCAATCTTAGCATAACAATGGCATAGCAAAGGAAAGAATCTGAAACAGTTGTCATTATCTTAATCAGTTTTTATAACCTTACAACTTTCACTTCCATATTTTAAAACTTTTTAGACCCTTAGAACTTACTTTAGGCTTTCTCATCCTTAGACCTTCCCATACCTTAGAGCACTTCCTCAGATCCTCAGCGCTTACATAACTGTAGTTGATTACTGAGACCAGTCAATGCAAAGCAAGTTCTTTTAAATAAGGGTGTAGTAAAAACTTACATCTGAAACCTATTTATCCTTTAATATGAAGCCTGTTAACAAGGCAAACCTGTTTGTCTTTCTCAGCAGGAGAGTTGGTGACTCTAGAAAAGGAAGGCCTGATTATCATGTAAAAATGAACTAACCAGGCAGCTGCAGCCTTGGGGACTGAGCTGTTAAACTACCCAGGTTCTGTCAGCCTGGTCATCGGTGCCCTCAGAGATGGAGGATAAATACAGCAGAGGGTATAAACCAGATGGCCGGTATTACTTAAAGTGGGAGATTTAGCCACTGTGTAGATACTTACCCCAGGCTCCATGGTCTTGATGGCTTAGATGGGGGCAGAGTTCTCAGGGCAAGGCCAGTCTTCGGCTGCTAGACCCCAAAGACTTGAGGAGGAGGAACTTGGGACTGGACTACATGTCTAGGCAAAGTGTGGCAATCAGCTAGCTCTCTAGTGTCCTGCTTGTCCCCAGTTTGCACAGGGTTCTGGTGGTGGGCAAGGCATTGATGCAGTTTTCCCCAGTGGTTAGTGTCACCACAGTCCAGGTCAGCACCCTGCTTGTGTTCTGAGGAAACTTTAGGGCTGCTTCTGGGAGCTGGCGTATCTCTCCATCACAGGAGCTTTATCCAGTAAACATTTTACATGCCGGATTTGCACTTCTCTGAAGAGTTTGAGAGCTGTGTTAAACATACCCGATTTTAGGCTTAACCTTGAAAGCACATACAGGCTAAATAAAGCTTGTCATTGTAGATGAATTACATTTAAACTTAGCATGGCCACAGGCCTAGTTCTGAGAACATTAAATAATTTTATCTTTTATGAGGTGATCATTAACTTACATGTCTTAATCGTCCTTAACAGTTTATAATAAATTAATAACTTTTGTAAGATTAGGATTTGCATTTTTATCCCTGATAGGTTCAGCTTTAAAAAAAAAAAAAAACCCAACAGTTTCTAACTGAAGCTCTCTTGGTATAAGACTAAAACTCTGAGTCGTAACCCAGTCCATAGGAGACTGACATCTTTACTTCCCTGGCCCTTTCATGGTGCACCATGGCAGAATATCAGTTTCTTGTATGACTTAGTTTATTAAAATACTTAAAGTTGAACACAGCAAAGCTAGGCAACTGAACTGAAGTCGGTCTGTTAGCCTGGCAGAGCTTGGTAAGGAGAGTTGCCGGAGGCTCTTTGCCGGAAGGCTCAGGTCCTGCTGCATCACAAGGCAGGAGTGTCCCTGTGTCTGCTGCTTAGCATTTGGTGCTCATAACCGTGCCCCAACTCTCTAGTTCTTTATTTGTTAGATTATATATTAATAAAGACCTTATAAAACATTTTCATAGACTTAAAATGTTCCACAGCCTTATAAATTTAAATATTTTTAAAGCTGTTCCTTTAAAAAAATCTAGTTTAAATTTTCTGTAAAAATTCAAATTAATCCTCTTAAAAAAGTTTAAAATCTCCCAATAGTGGGTGGGCATCGAAAATCCTAAAAAATAAGTTACGTACCCTTTCTTACCAGACAGGCAAAGCAAACAGTACAAACAACTTAATGCCCGATATCTGAGAATTACTCACAAAGAAGCTATGATAACTTTCCTTCTCCGTCCGTGGTGACAGATGCTTCCTGTCTTCTAGGCTCCAGCTGCCCCCATTTTGTTGTGGCTGTTGTTTCTGTTGGCCATTCCATGGCACCGGCATCTGTAAAACTGCTGGGGTCCCTCTCCTGGGTGACCCTTTCTCATAGTGCCAAGCCTCAGCTGCTCCCCATGACTCTCTCATGTCTTTCAAACCTGGGTGAGTGACTCTTACACGACAGAATTTGACTGCCAGCACGAGGTACATCTTGTATATAAACACATGAAGGTACTTTAAAACCTTATTAAACAAGCATTATTTTTAAATCCTATCTTTCATATAAACTTTGTTTCTATGATTTTGTGTTCAGGACAGGAATTATCAAACAAAAATCCATCCTTATCCAAAATAACCTAGGACCTGTTGTTGCTTCCTTGGTTGGTTTATACCATGTGACCCCCTTTAATCAAACTGGTGAAGTCACATGACATCCACTCTCTTCAACCTTACCAAAGCCAGCCACATGGATGCCTTCAAACCCATGAGGGACAGCAGCTAAGATGGCAGCAAGCCACATGTTGTTATACCCCAAGGTGCCACATGTTACTATACCCCAAGGTGCCACATGTTGTTATACCCCAAGGTGCCACATGGTTCCTTTAAGATTAACTCTGTGTAGATTTTTAATGGCTGCCGTCATTCATACATTCAACTGAGCCTGACCCATTTCTGTCTCAGCTTCCATGTTTGCAACAAAACTTACAAATAAATACACCAGAAAACACAGACCCATCCACACCCAAAACAGACAACTAGATCCCCAGTCTTAAGAGTTTTAACATTTTTTTGTTACAAATTTTTTAACCACACCCAATAAAATTCTAAATCTTGAGATGTGGAAGATTTACATCTGAGGCTTACAAATCTTGAGATGAGGTTTATGTCTTAGCAAACGTTTTGGAGAGTTAAATGGAAGCAGCAGGCTACGTCTTGGGGAGATGTCTGCTTTGCTTTCTTTTCCCTGTCACGGAATCAGTGGGCCCGCCTGACACAGGGCAGTTGGATGTTGAATAAGCTTGGGTATAGTGGAGGGAGAACCGTAACCCAGCTCCAGAGCCAGGTTTTCAATAAAGCAGAACCGCATAAAACAACTTTACTATTATCCACACCCAAAAGTCATTTGAATCCCTGTTAGACTAAATCCAGTGACCAGAGAGCTCAGAGTTAAATTCTGAGCCCTAACGATCAAGGCAGCCATGACAAGAAGTGTCAGCTGTGGTGGTTGGCAGCTGGTGGTGGCTGAGATAGTCAAAAGAGAAATAAACACAAAACACAGAAAGCTCACACACTCCAAGGAGACCAGTTAGAAACAAAACTTGGCTGCCGTCATTCATACATTCAACTGGGCCTGACCCATTTCTGTCTCAGCTCCCATGTTTGCAATAAAACTTATGAATACACTAGAAAACACAGACCCATCCACACCCAAAACAGACAACAAGATACAGGTGGGCAGGTGACGACTTGCTTTTTGTCCTGGACTGGAGAGTATTGGTTCTCCTTTAACCCTTCCATGTCACTGATTTTGGTCCCAAAGAACAGAATCAGATGCCACAGAAAATTACGGTGACTTACCAGGGGAGACCTCTGTAGATCAGTGGTTCTCAATGTTTCTAATGCTGTGACCCTTTAATGCAGTCCCTCATGTTGTGGTGACCTCCAATGATATAATGATTTTCATTGCTACTTCATAACTGTAATTTTGCTATTGTTATGAATTGTAGTGTAAATATCTGATATACAGGATGTATTTTCATTGTTACAAATTGACTGTAATTAAAGCAAAATGATTAGTCATAAAAACAATGAAGTTATATATTGTGAAATATTTATTTCTAATTACAAATAAATCAGATTTTATATTGAAGTATGGTGTAGCATGAGTGGCAGTCTTAATATAACAGCAGAAACCTACATGGCTGCATTTTGCGACAGTATGCGTAAAGTGCCATGTCAATGGGGAGGTTGAGATTGCTTCTTCCACACCAGATCAGAAATGCCTTTCCAGAGCACAGTGAAGATCACCATCCCCAACAATCTGCGTTGCATTTAGACCTGAAAACCAACAAGGTGGGAACCTCAGAGATATGTTGTTGGAAATGGAGAAGGTGATGCAGTGCAGTCTCAGAACAGGGCATGACTGCAAACTCTTGATCCAGAGCTGTGAGTGGCATTGTGGGAAATCAGCTCTCCCTGCACTGCTGTTAGTAAGCGCAATGAATTCTTCTTGTGTGGTCCCAGGAATATCTTCACTTTGACTGTGAATGGGCTCTGGCAACTGCAAGTGGAGTGTTAGGGAGACTTGGAAAATAAGATGAAGTTTGTCTGCAGTCATGTGCAAGTGTTCTTTCACAGACATTACCATCATCCTTTGTCTGCTTCAATAGCATATTCCTCAGAGAAAGCAGATGAGGTAAATTTTATTTTCATCCAGTTTTTTTTCCAAAGCTGAAGTTTCATTTGGAAAGACTATCTTTTCAGACAAATCGAGGCCTTTTGCATTTGGTCCTTGCATTGATAAAACCAACTCATTTAAGCTGGCAAAGATGTCAACCAAGTAAGTCATTTTCTGCAGTTCCCTTTTATTGCTGAAAAATGCTTTGAACTGTGGTCAGATTAAAAATGTTTTGAGTTCATCATTAAGCTCAAAAAGACATTCTAAAAACTTCCTTTCAGCATCCATTTCAGTGTGAAACAGCGGAGTTTCGTTTGCAGTATCCAGCTCATTGCACACCTGTGAAAATAGTCTACTGTTTAAAGTGCTCACCTTTACAAAATTGACAGAACTTATGACACTTTTCATTAGTTCTTGTGACTCCTGTGGCAGCACCTTCCTTGCAAATATCTTTCAATGAATCATAAATGAGTCCCAGTGACTTTTGGTGACTCATTCTGTACCAAACATCTAAATGCCCATTGACATCGTGGCATAGCTGGAGCATTGGCTGCGCAAACAGCACAAATCTTTCCCGAGATCTGATGCTCCTTCAGAAAGGAGCCGACTGTGTCAAGTGCATCACGTGCTCTTTCTCTGAGTTCGTAAGCGTTCTGAAGGTCATGTTGATTCAGATGTCCCCATCCTGAGCTCTGGTTTTCTTCCTGTCTCCCTTCCTGCAGTGTTACCTGAGCTTTGAGGAGGGAAGAGAGACATCTCACGTAGGGCTGAGTGTTCCAAGGGCTCTCACTCTCTGTCTAATGCTTGGATGTTGCCCTCTGTGTTTGTTCTCACCTGTTCTAGGAGGAAGCTTCTTTGATGATGGCTAAGCAGGGCACTTATAGACAAATGTATAGAAGAATGTCATCAGGAGTCATTTTATTGCTATGTAAAGCTTTCCTTTAAAATAATAGTATTTGGTTTTATTCTAGAGCCCTTTGTAGTCTAGTCTCAGGTTCTCGGTCATCCAAGCAGTGTCAGGTGTGGGCTCCATCCCAGAGAGTGGCCTTGTGTCACATCAGGTGTCGGTAGATTGCTGCCACAAGTGTTGTGCCACTGTTGCCCTAGAGTATCTTTCAGGTACATCATTGTTGCTCAAAGAGTTCGTGGCTGGGTTGGTGTTTCTGTTCGGTAGTGTATTTTTTGTAGAGTACCTCCCTGTTCAAAGATTCTAGAATGTAGTGATTAAGGTTCTATGTGGGTATCAGCTGGACTTCTCCATGTTCTGTGAACTGTGTATGTGCTGTTTTCTGCAGTAGGGTCTTTCTTTCAGTTTGTGGAGAGCAACTTATAGTCCTGACAACAGCCTGAGTTATTTTGGATTCCCATGGGACCCCTTTGGCTAACAACTCAATTAGATATAACATATTCCCAGGACTGGAATCTTCATTTGGTGACAAGAGGTGGCCAATTGGAGCTCTGTTTCCCCCATTATTTGGTGATTGTATTTAATTACCTTCGTATCTGAGTCTTCCTTCCTCCCTCCCCCCACCCCCCTTTCTCTCTTTCTTTCTAAGCGTCTACTGTATTAGGTTTCTATACTATTTCTCAAATGCCCCTTTATTTTAGCTATCTATCTCTGTATTCTCTCCCTTTACCCTCCCCACTTGATCCCTTCCAGTGCCCCCACTTAATAACTATTCTATTTCCCTTTCCTAATGATATTTGTCTCAGTTTGTGTTTTATTTATTGTATTTCCATTTTGAGTTCCTGACCTGTTTTATTTATTTCTTCCACTGTTTGTATTTTTGTAGAGGGTTCCCCTCTGGATTGTTTACTCTTATTTTCACATGAGTTTGGATGTGTGTCAGAGTGACTACACGTCCTCTCCCCATCTCTATTCAGACATGTTGCCAAATCGCCTGGAGCTAGTTTTTCTACCTTCATTCTGATTTACCATTGGCAGTAAGGTATTGTTGCAAGTTCTGATGAAAATCTACACTATATTAAACATACACATTATTATAAGATATGTACATTTAAAAAATCTATCAAGTGTAAACAGTAGCCACAAGAACTTGGGAGATATAATGAATTTATATACATTATGTGATTTGTTTTCTTTGAAGAAATAGCAGGTTCTGAAAAACCTGTATATGGTTTCTGTTTTTGTGGTGACTGAGATGGTGTAACCGTCTAGGAGTAACTTTCTGCCTACGTCCCTCCTGGCCAAGGCTTTGTTTTGTTTGCTCTACTGTGATGGAATTGCACATTGTTCTCCTTACACTCTCCCTCACTAAGGTGGGTCTTCTTCAGGCTTTCACATCCTGAAGGTGCCTTAGCTCTTAGCATTAGCAGACTGTGCAGCCATGTGTTGTGCTAAACTTCAAATAATTAAAACATGAAACGAGACTCACGAGACTGATAACCTTTTGCTTTTCCTTACCTGGTATTGAAGTCAGACTCATAACTTTATGGCTACTGAGCACTGACAGAGGGGAACTGACATGCATTGAGTGGCTGTCACTGCCACAGACTTCCAAAGACGTTTGCTATTACACTTTGGAAAGGTATAGAGCACAGGTTCCAATGCATAGGAAGTTTTTATTGATCATTGTTGGGGCTTTAGGTCAAAACATGATCATAATAATTTCCTAACTTCATTAGGAGATTCTTAGCGTTTGTAAGCCCCGATGATGTATGCCTGTGTTAAATCTGTTAAGGTGAAATTGATCTCTTCTAGGGAACATTGTGGTTATTCATGGGCATTCATTTCAGTAAGAAAAGACTGTTCTTTTCTAAGTTATCTAATTTAGTTCCCTATTGAACTCATGAAACAAAATACTAAAAGTTTTATTTAAGTAAGAATCCTGTGACAAACCATTAGTAAAAACAAAAATCAGCCAATCAGGGAAGAAAGAGAAGAAAGAAAGATCCAATCAGGGTATTGAAAGATTCACTTAAAAGAATTTAGGGTTTGTTTGCATTTCCTTAGAAATTGTCACAGAGGCTGATGGGCAGCAAGTTAATAAGAGCTACTACCAAACTAGGGTAGTTAAAATAAGAAAACTTCTTTCATTTAATAATCTAATTTACCAGTTAGCTATGAAATTACGATCATTTACATTGGAGCTTTTAAGAAACATTTTGACTCTTTGAGAATTTCATACCATATGTTTTGATCATATTCACATTCCCTCAGTTTCTCCCAGATTCATCCTGAGCTTCTGTCTCAACTAACAGAGTACAAATTGTGTTGTGAAAATAGTCTTGAGTATGGGGCCTGCCCTAGAAAGTATCACGCTCTTAAAGAGAACTGACCCATCTTCCTCTCTTAGCAACTGCCATATGCCAGTTGTAGCTCATTTCTAGTCCATCTGTAATATTTGCTGTGCAAATAATAGTGAAGATTCTTAGTGTCTAAAAAAATACCAGTTATAATCACATAACTTAGTTTCATTAATTTATTTATAAGCAAAGTAATTAAAATAGTTTGTAAATAGACATATATATTACTTTTTCCAAGAGCTTTCTAAATAAAATAAAAATTGGTAGAGAATCCTTTTTCATTTCCTATATATTTTAAATTTTATTCTTTGAGAATTTCATACATGTATATATAATGTATTTTGATAATATCCACCTCTCTACATACCTTACCTTTAACTGCTTTCCTATCACCCTCACACCCCTTTTCAGCTCCATGTTTCTTCTTATTAGTGCTATGCAAAGTTCAGAGAGAGAGAGAGAGAGAGAGAGAGAGAGAGAGAGAGAGAGAGTTAGAGTTAGAGTTAGAGTTGAAAGAACACCATACTGGGAGCTATGGAGTAGACTTCCAGTCTCATGGCTTCTTCTAAGCAGATGGAGCTTTGCTCTTCCTCCACTGCTTTTGTTTGTGCATTAAGAGGTTTAGGGTACAATTGCATGTAGAAGAGGACTCTTTGGAAAAATCCCATTCCAGGGGAAGGTGTTTCCTCGCGCGCACGCGCACACACACACACACACACACACACACACACACACACACACACACATACACACACACAGAGCAAGTAATTTCCGAGGGTTAGCTCCTGTGAGGGTTAAATGAAATAATGGCCACAGAGTGCATTCAGCACTATCCGCAAATGCTATCCACCCTTTGCCCCACCATGTTAGTAGAGTTCTTTATCTTCCAAGTTTGACAGAAGCACAGGAAAAAGTTTTAAAGTTTTTTTGCGTGTGTGAAGCAAAAGATTTCAAAGTACACAACTATCAAGTTGCATGAGCTACTCCCTTTTTTATAAGAAGCGCATCTTTCAGCAGCTACTAGGGTTTGTTTTTTAGAGGAGGGGGTGGCAATCTGTCATCGAAGTGTTGACAAGGGAACCGACAGGGTTGAGCAGGCGTAGCTGCAGGGCACTTCAGTACTTTCAGTGTCTCTCCTGTTTGCAGAGAAAGGCTTTCTGTATTTCTTTCATTTTTTTCCCTCACTTTGATTTATATACTTTTTAAAACAGTAATTCTGAATTGACAAATTACTTCAGTATTTAAGCGTTGGTTTAGATAAGAGCTTTCAGTGTTCTCTTGTCTTTAACTGAGCCTTAAGAACTATTTCTGAAATTTAATTTATTTTCTCTTCAAAGCCATATTCTTTCTATGTATTCAAGTATAACATAAAATTATATTTATAGTTATAATTTAGAATTAATTACCATTATCGTATAGCAAACACTTCTACTTTGTCTTTTTATTGTTGTGATTAAGGTACAGTCTTGAAAAGCACTAGGAAGTCCACATCTGAAGTTTAGGAGGGTGGGTGCCTGCATCCGGCTGCTGGTGGAGGTTATGGTTCTCCGTGCAGCCATGTCCTTATGCAGCGTCCTTTTTGTCTTCCTAAGATGCCTAAGGTAAGCTTTGCCAATAATTTTGCAAGGTCATGGAAAAAAGCGCTTGAGCTGGAATAATGGAAAACTGTGTGTAGCAAAATATTTAAAATGAGCACCAGCAAACAAGATGTTTGTATTAATAGGAACCTAGAAAATGGCTGTGCAAAGGTCAGCACTGATCTTTAAATATTAGTGAAATTTAATTTGTTGCATGTAATGAGTAGAAAGAAGAGGAGGCAGGTTTCAGCGAAGAAGCCATTGATAAATTGTCTAAATGTCAAAACTGCTTACCATGTGGAAAATGTTAAATTGACAAGATCTATTTAACTAAGTGAATTAAACAGTTTGAAGAATGCTCTAGAGAAATATTTTCCAAATTTAAGTACAACAGGAGACTTAGAAAGTTTTTTTTTTTTTTTTTTTAATTTGGCCATAGTTTATTTCATGGAAGTAAATGGGATTCTTTTCCTTCAAGGAATAGACTTTCCTTTGCTCTCTTTCAGTAAGACTGATGTACAGGTTTCTTAGAAACAGATCACTGTTTGCTTATTCAGAAATAGCAAGTGGCCTGCGGTTTGTGCAGTAAGGAGCCATTCATGGCCATGGCCTGATCTTTTTGGCACTTCGCAGACCTTTAGCTGAATGGAGTTCAGAGAGCTGGGTCATGACCCGTTCTTTATTTAAAAGGGAACTGTATTTTCTCATCATCTTCATGTATAAAGCTTATAAGATTTAAGTGGTGAGTATCTCCAATGTGTGTAATGCCATCAGTACAGGGTGGGAAGAAGAAAGGCGGGCATAAGATAGGAATAGGTAGTTCCTGGAGGAAATAGAGTTATTCGAAATACATGAAAGATGCTTAATTGATGAATAAGAAAATAAAACCAACAAGTAAAAGATTATATTTTTTTCATTTATCAGATTGGAACAGTGTAAAACTTTTGACAGTGCTTCAAAGTGTTAAAGATGGGGAAGGGGAAAGAAAGTCCTGTGTTGAGTGGCAGTTTTGTATGATACGGTCATTATGGATGCTACCGCAGCAAAACATGTTAGTATCATGGTACTATTATTTGTAAGACACACGCTAGAAATACGTTGCTGTTTAGTAAGGGAATAATCAAGTCAGTTATGGAACATGAGTATCCTTCCTGGGCTATTCAGTGAAAAGCAGCAAAATGTATGCACAGAAAAATCTTGCTTTAAAAGATATGAAAGGCGCCAGGCATGAGTGTGCATACGTGAATACGCCAAGGGATTCTGAAAGGACGCATGGCCACTATGCTCAGGCTCCTCTCGGAGGGGCTTCATGTTTGCATCAGATGCTTTTACTTTGTTTGCTTTAGAACAGTCAGCACTGGAGGTGGTTTCTTCAGGTTCCCTCTCTCCACTGTTGGGCATTTAGGCTAATGTCATCCCCACCAGGTCCTGGGAGCTTCCCACATCCTTGGTGTCTGGGACTTTCTAGTTTTGCCCCTTTGCCCCAGCCCACACTGCTCCGCATTTCTACTCATTGTCCTGGCCCTCTGGGATTCTCTGCTGTCTCTTCCCCTATCTGATCCTGCCCCCTCCTTTTCCCTGTCTCTCCCCTCTTCCACCCAAATCCCCCCATCCCCCATCTGCTTCCCATGATTATTTTGTTCCCTTTTCTAAATGGGATTGAAGCATCCACACTTAGGCTTCCTTCTTGTTAATTGTCATGTGGTCTGTGAGTTGTATCATTGGTGTTCTGAACTTTTTGGCTAATATCCATTTATCAGTAAGTTCATACCATGCATGTCCTTTTGGGTCTGGGTTACCTCACTCAGGATGATATTTTCCACTTCTATTCATTTGCCTGCAAGATTTGTGATGTCCTCATATTTAATAGCTGAGTAGTATTCATTGTGTAAATGTACCATATTTTCTGTACCCATTCTTCAGTTGAGGGACATCTGGGTTGTTTCCAGCTTCTGGCTATTACAAATAAGGCTGCTATGAACAGAGTGGAGCACGTGTCTTTGTGATATAGTGGAACATCTTTTGGGTATATGCCCAGGAGTGGTATAGCTGCGTCTTCAGGTAGAACTTATTTCCAATTTTCTGAAGAATCGCCAGACTGATTTCCAGAGTGGTTGTTGTACCAGCTTGCAATCTCACCAACAATGGAGGAGTGTTCCTCTTTCTCCACATTGTCACCAGCATTTTGATTAGTGTTAGGTGGAATCTCAGAATTGCTCCTGACTAAAGGAAATGCAGGGACAAAAAATGCAGCAGAGACTGAAGGAAAGGCCATCCAGATGTACAGACATCAAATCCAAATCCCAATATTATTGCTGATGTCAAGATGTGCTTGCAGACAGGAGCCTGGCATGGGTGTCCTCTTAATGGCTCTACCAGCACCTGACTGAGACAGATGCAGATACTTGGAGCCAATCATTGGACTGAGCACAGAGATCACATGGAAGAGTTAGGGGAAGGACTGAAGGAACTGAAGGGGATTGAAATCCCATAGAAAGAACAACAGTGTCAACTAACCAGACCCCTCAGAGCTTAAGCCACCAACCAAAGAGAATACAAAGGCTGGTCCTTAGTCCTCCACTACATATGTAGTTCAGGACTACCTTGTCTGGCCTCAGTTGGGGCGGGGAGCTTGATGCCCCAGAGAAGGGGGTTGCTAGAGGGTGAGGTGGGAATGGGTAGGTGGGGGAGCACCCTCTTAGAGGCAAGGGGAAGAGGTATTGGGTGGGGTGTTCATGGAGGCGGGACCTGGAAGGAGGACAACATTTGAAATGTAAATAAATAAAATAATTAATTTAAAAAAAGAAAGAAGAGGGCTGGAGAGATGGCTCAGCGGTTAAGAGCACCCGACTGCTCTTCCAGAGGTCATGAGTTCAAATCCCAGCAACCACATGGTGGCTCACAACCATCTGTAATGGGATCTGATGTCCTCTTCTGGTGTATCTGAAGACAGCTACAGTGTACTTACATATAATAAATGAATAAATAAAAAAATTAAAAAAAAGAAAGAAGAAAGAAAATTATTTTCTTTTCAACATTTTATGAGTCAGAGAAAGGAATTTTAAGGGGTACTTGGAAAATACTACATTGGCCTTTTTGGTAACTTGCATGCCTATTTTAGACTTGCTTTAAGACAATTCCTCATGTTAAATTATTTGCATTTGTTGGATAAAAGTTCCAGGAAAATTGCTTAATAATAGCATATGAGGAACCATTATACTTGTTTTTGTAGGTGACTTTATGTGTTTGTGGTTCTCTCCCTTTGGCTTCGTTGTGAGATGCTTAATATCTTCTCTTTTCTTTGGTGTAGGTACCTTCCTTGTATTGGAGGCATAGTAGCCTGGGCTGGCATTTGTGTTCTCTTAGAGTCTGCATGACCTCTGACCAGGCTCTTCTGGTTTTCATAGTCTCTAGTGAGAAGTCTGGTGTAATTCTGATAGGTCTGCCTTTATATGGTACTTGTCCCTCTTTGCTTGCAGCTTTTAATATTCTTTCTTTGTTCTGTGCATTTAGTGTTTTGATTATTATGTGATGGGAGGAATTTCTTTTCTGGTCCCATTTGTTTGGTGTTCTTGTACCTTTATGGCCATCTCTGTCTTTTGGTTGGGGAAGTTTTCTTCTATGATTTTGTTGAAGACATTTTCAGGTCCTTTGAGCTGGGAATTTTCATTCTCCTCTATTCCAGTTATTCTTAGATTTGGTCTTTTCATTGTGTTCTGAATTTCCCAGATGTTTTGGGCTAGGAGCTTTTCATGTTTTGAATTTTCTTTGAAAGTTGTGTCAATCTCTTCTACAGTATCTTCTATACCTGAGATTCTCTTTTCTATCTCTTCTTGTATTCTGTTGGTGATACTTACACATCTGTAATTCCTGACCTCTTTCTTAGGTTTTCCATTTCCAGGTGTGTACTAAATCTAAAGTTTCAGAGCTAAAAGCATTTGTGATTTTGTGCCTGTGTGCATCCATGTGGAGTCCAGAAGCCAACCTTAAGAGCTGTCCATCTTGTTTTCTGAGACAAGGTCTCCCTGGGACCTGGGGCACAGCAATTACAATATACTGATTGGTCAGGAAGCCTCAGAGATCTGCCTGTGTTACCCTCCCCAGATACTGTGTGTCAGCATTTTATGTGGGTTCTGAGGATTTAACTCAGACTCATGCTTGTAGGGTAAACATCTCACTAACTGAGCCCCAAGTGTTTATTACCTTTTGACCCTTACGGGATACTCATTATTAAGCAGATATGCCTTTACCATTTAAGTTAGTTTTCCAAAATGATCTGGAGCTTTCTATGCTATACTAATTTTATGTAACTTTGACAGAGCACCGATAGAAATAGCTTGAAGGATGAAGGATTTATTTGGCTTACAACTTGAGGAGCTCTAGGTCCATCATGCCAGAAAAAAGCATGGTAGTCAGCAGGTTCCAACCATGGCTCTGAGAACCTGGATACAGGTTGCTCACATTTTGGTGGATTAGGAAGTAAAGAGCTCTTGACAAGAATTGGAGGCAGGTACAACTTTAAAGTTCTACTAATGTGGCCTGTCCACCAGCTAGGCCTTGAAGCTTTATACCTTCCTTTAAAAGGGTCCACTTGTTGAGGAGCATCTGTTTTACAGCACACGAGTCTGTGAGAAACATTCTGCATTCTGTGCATGCTGTAGGACACCTTTAACACAGGAAGCATCTAGATATGCCTAAAATAATACTTTGAAGCATTAGAAGGGAAATATCACTAAGGCAGCTAGTTCATTATTTGATAACTGATGCTTGAATAAAATTAAAGGATAAAATTCTCACATTATAGGTAGTTAGTTATGTAATGCTCATTTATAAGGCTCAGCCCTTTTCATCTTCAAAGCATTATACAACGTTAATTAGTGCTTACACCATCCTTGCCCATGTAGGTCAATATCATTACCCCTGTTTGTGCATGTGGGGAAATGGAGGCAGAGAGGGTAAGGGATTTGGGTACATTTATCACAGTAGGATTAGAATAAAGGCATTTTTGGCTCAGAGCCCAGAAGTCAGAACAGTGGAGCCACACCCTTTTGTAGCAGGTTTAATTTCTGTGCTCCTGATAAAACATGATTTCTTATTAAATCATGTTGAGATCATCTCTGCATTTAAATTCAGAGCTAACAAGTTTGATCACAGTATAACCCTCCACATGCCTTACTTCTATAACATTCCTGAGTCACTATTAATTAAATTAGTTTTTTCCATGATCATCTTGTAAGATAATTGTTCAAATATTTATCTCCATGTTTTTCATCTGGAATTTCGCTCAGTGACTTTCATTTGCAGTTTGTAAATTTTGAATAGTGTTTATAATTCTGGTTTTTTTTTTTTTCCTAGCCAGACAGACATGCATACCTAGATGGTTCTTTCTCAATCTCGAATTGGGTCTAGAATCCCACTTTTGTTCTAACACAGGCAAATCTCACTCCTCTTAAAACCACCATTGCTGTGGGTCTTTTGGTCCAGCTCCTGCTTGTTAGATAAGGTAAGCCAGTAGGAACTGGTCTGGGTAAGGGGTTTCTGGGAACCATGTGTGGCTAAGAGTCCTTTGTTCGAGTCCTTTGCTGTGGTAAAACATGTGGGTCACAACCTAAGTCACATGCTGAAGGGAGAGGATGACAAGACACCAAGTAGCGGGGTTAGCAAAACTCAAGTGTGTGGACTGAGTGGTAGAACCACTCACCACAGTGGTAGGCAGTTCTGGGCCACTGCTGAGCTTGAGATGAGCAGGCAAGCCTCCCCCCCGCCCCCCCAGGGCTCTGTGGAAGCATAATAATCTAGCAGTCAGTCTGCTTGGGAGTGCTCAGGGCCTTTTGTCTTTCTGCAAGATCACTTGAGTTCCATACCCCCTCCCCCATCTCTCTCCCTTACTTACCACCCCAATTCAAGTCCCTTATGTATCAATACTTCCTCCTTTCTCCTTGCTATCTCTCCAGGTAACCTTAAAATAATTATAACCTGAAACACTTCGTTATTCCACTCTTTGGCCATTGTTTAGTAAGCATAAGTCCAAATTCTTTGACATTCAAAGACGTCCTTTGTTTGGCCTGATTTCTCTGTGCTGCTTGCTTACTAAATCAAGAGTCTAAGAATAAATATAAGCTTGTATTTTTCTTCTAATTCTTTATGTGTTCTGTTCCTTCATTATGTTTAACCTGTATTTCCCTCATGCACAATCTACCAGTCCTGAGGACTTTATATGATCATTTCTTTAGCTGGGTCTAGTGGTGTATACCTTTGATCCCAGCACCCAGGAGGCAGAAGCAGGTAGACTATTGTGTGTTTGAGCTCAGTCTGCATAGAGAGTTCCAGGACCAGGGCTGCATGGCTGTATAGTGAGACCTTGTTTCTAAAATAATTAATAATAATAACAGCAATAATAAAGAACAGTGATAATTTCTTTACCAAACTGTACCATGTACTTAGTATTGGATGGCTTTGTTTCTTTTGCTAAAGTGACATGCATTGCAGATTTCATATTCCAACTTGTTTTGTCTGCTGTGGCAGATTAGATACTGTTTGGTAGTTGAGACCGTATGTCTGAGACAAGAGCTTTTTATGGTCAGTTATTTAGATGCAATACGCCTCTGGGATCATGAATGAGTTGTGGTCCCTGGTAGTCTAGTGCAGTACATTGAGCCCAAGTTTGGAGTCTTGTTATTTTGAGACTCCCCTGCCCTTTTGCATAAACTTTCCTTTTTTGTTCAGTGTTGAAAGTTTTTGGAAAAAATTTTGTGGCAATATGTCTACAATCAAATGTGTTCCTGAATACACATAGCAGGTGTTTAGTGATACTCTGTGGTAATGATATTAGAGACGTAATTATATAGTAACTCACTGAGTTTATATGATCGAAAGAGAATTATGGTTGTAACAATGCAGTGAACCAGTGTTCATGTAAATTTATACTATTTGGTTATCTCTCCTTTTAAACCTTTTCAATTAGACTCCTCAAGGAAGTACATGGTAATAAGTAGCAAGTGTATGTCCTACTTTTATGCTCAAGAAAGGTCCCCTGAGGCTCCTGCAGTGTTCAGCTACTACATATCCATTTTAAATGTCTCCTTGGCGCCGTGCTGTCCTAGCACTGGTTTTTCTTGATTCATTATTTTTCTGCTATCATGTCTTACATTAGAGTTTTATTTGCCCTGAAGCGTTCTTTCCTCCACACAGCAGTCAAAAGAGCTGGCTTCAGAAGATGGGAACTGCAGAACTAACTACTTTGGCAGATGACAAGTATTTTGCAACTTAGTAAGTTTAAGTAATCTCTACCTCTCAAATATATATTTATTTTCCAAAAGAACATTATTGGCAGCGTGTGGCTGGAAAGATTTCTATTCTGCATGTCGCTGTGGAAAGTAGTAATTGTGATGTACAGTGCTGGACGGAAGTGAGGGAAGCCTGCCTTCAAGTGGGACTCTAGGGATGGATAGGAAGAGGGTCCTCTTACCTGCATGCACTCCTCTTACCTGCATGCACTCCTCTTACCTGCATGCACTCATGGACTCAATATCTGTGCCCTCTCCACCTCGTCCTCAACATTACATCACACTGTGTATCTAGTCATGGAGCCTAGATGTTTGGGTTACAAAATGGTTTTGTGTAGCAATAGAAGCTGACTGTATTGTATAATTGAAATAAACAGCATAATGTTAAAGGTATTTAAAAATGAGTGAAAATTTAAATTATGGTTGTCATTTATTCTGTTATTTTTGAGGCATTATTTTCAAAATCCTGCTCAGCACAGATCTTTTGTTGTGGTCCAGGGTGCTTCTGAAACTCTTTCCTACTTCAACAGCGATTTCTGTGCTGATATAATACTGGGTGGAACAGGCTCCGTCTTGGCTACTTCCTGCAGGCGGAGTCGGCACACCAGGAAGTTAGCAGCGCTCCTCTCTCCCTGGTAGCATTCTTGAGTAAGATGCGAGCTGTTTTAAAAGTGTTTAAAAACCCGTGTAGGTTTAAAGATGCCAAGGCTCTTGGAGGTTAAAGGAGCCACTAATTCGGTCTCTTTCTTCCCTTCCCATCTAGTTACACTGTAGATTTTATTTATTCCATTTATTTAGTCTTTGATTTTTTTATGGTTTTCCTGACAAATCATTGAATTTTGAGAAAAAAGGATGAATACCCCACACCTGGCTGTTTCTCCCCCTCTCTCCATTGATGCAAAGCCCCACTTAAGTTGAGGATTCACAGGATTGTCCCGTGTGTCTGTGTGGGAGGCTAGTTGTGGCCCCCGGCCGTTTTCTCTCCGTGTGTGTTACTTGTATGCACTTCGGCTTCTTGCTGCCTCCTTTCCCAGATGCTGCGGCTCCTCCCTGACCCCGTATCTGCTGTTACTGGGTGCACTGACCCTGGGAGTTCCCCCATGGGAAATCCAAAGGGTGAGCGGGTTTGTCCTTGGCATCTGTGCTCTCTACAAAGCTCATGTTGCCAGTACCACAATACCATTATCTTAATACTTCAAATCATATGTACTTAAAAACATATGTAGCACATAGCAAACATGTAATGTACACATATGTGTCTATATGTATAGACACACATATATACGTGTATATATGTACACATATATATGTATTACTCCAGTGTGTGCTGCTGCCAACAATGTCTTCTACCCTCCATTTTGTTATTAGCAGAAAGCTGTGGCATGTTTATTCCTATTGAATTGACTTAAAATGGAATTTCAAGGGTTGTTTGTTTTTAGTATGTAATTAATCTTTTAACTTTTGTCTTGTAATAACTTACAGTCTTTATGCAACTAGGCAGATTAATCAGCCTTGTCTTTGCCCTCATTGCTATAAATGATTGTTATTGGCATCTGAATAAACTGAAGTGGGGAATCAGGTTTTTATTTTGTAGTGTAGTCCACAAGTTGGTGACAACTAATACTCAGTGTCAAAGGGAGTGTACCTGCTTCGTCACATCCGTGTTTAACACAATGAATGTCAGCCCATTATGTGTCCTAACTCACATGTCCTCTCTGTGCATGGCCTTCATGTAAGGATGCCTTTCCTTCACAAACCGCCTGTTGTTTCCTACTTACTCACTAAGTTGTCCCTATGCAGGAGACACCAGCATCCGGTCTCCGCAGGTACAGACACTGAGGTGTCCTCTGCTTCATCAACTGCCTTTGATTGTGACACAAGAAGGAAATAAATTTAGGATCATTTCAAAAATTAGTGTAGCCCGCTGTCCTTCTTACCCCTTCTTTGCTTGCCTGCCTCCCTCCTTTTCCCTCCCATCCCTCCCTCCTTCCTGCGTGTATTGTGTATGGTGCATGCATGCAAGAGTGTAGATATGTGAGCCTCTGTAGTCCCATGCATAAGCCCACACAGGACCCAAGAGTGCCTTTCCTTTCTCCTCTGACTTGGGACAGGGGCTCTAAATGAACTGGGAGTTGACCCTTTGGCTAGCCCAGCTAGCCAGTGAGCTCTTGGAATCTGCCTATCTCCACACTCCAAAGCTAGGAGTACAGGCCTGGGCAAGCATTCTTGTTTTCTTTCGGTGCTGGGGATTCCTACTTACGTTCTCATGCTTGTCTCACTACACTAACCTACCAATGGAGCCACCTTCCTAGTTCTCTTTCCTACTCATTTCAATTGATCTATCATTTTATACCTTTCCACCTATATCTAACACTGACTCCTGGGGCATGGAATCCTTTTCATCAAACTACCATATGCACTCGTGCGCTCCAGCAGAGCACTGGTGCAGCCCACAGAGCCTCTGGAGCAAGCCTGAGCGGATTCCAAGTTTGCCTTCACTAGTGGACGGCTGTGTGACTTCCGTTCCACAGTGTAGTCCTGGGGTTGCCACAGAGAACTAGGAGGATAAAATGAGTTGAGATTTGCATGTTTAGAACAAGGTTTAGTGTTACTCACCACCACCACCATCTCCTCCTCCTCTTCCTCTCTTTTCTTCCCCTCCCCCTCCTCGCCCATCATGATCATGATCATCGTCATCGTCATTGTCATCGTCATCATCATGAAACTATTGAGATTCTGTGCTTCTCTTGAAGACCCATGGGACATTTTAGAACTTCTCTGAGGTTTCTCATAGCTCTGCTGTTTAGGCAGAATTGGGTCCCGCTTTTAAGTTACCACACTTTTCATTTTTCCTCTGTAGTCCATGGAACGTTGTGTCTCTTTAACAGAACACTTGTTTCTTGATGGTTGTAATTATATCCTGGTTCTGTGAAGGTAAAGTGAGGGTAAGGGAAGTTTCTATTAAGTCTAAAATTACTTTGTATTATTACCCATTTGAATAATGTGGGAAATATTTTAGCCACTCCTAATGTTAGAGGAGCTAAAAAAGTCTTTTCATCTGTTAAAAGTTGTCCTAAATTTTTCACACTTGTTTTGTTTTCCAGAGGTTTATTGAAATGAGCATTTCTTTTACAGTTTCTATAATATGCTTAGTTTAATATATAACATGTCTAGTATGAATTTCTAAGCAAGTATTGGAAAGTTGTATAAATTTATTTTAATACTTGCAAAATGTGAGTTTTTCCAGAGTCCCACTAGCTTTCTCCTAAATGTCCAAATTGATGAGGTCCTATAGTTTTTTTTTTAAAGGTATCAATAGTGTATGTTACTTGTCCCTGCTACTAAACTAGGAAGAAATCCAGGAAGTGTATTTTAACTATCCTGATTTTTAACATGTGCTTGGATTGTCTATCGTGTTATACAGATCAACACACTGTATGAATAGTAATGTAGCTTTATACAGTTTATGTATGAGTAACTGTACCTCATATGATAGACACTATATGCCGTTTACCTTGCACGTTCCACTGTAGTCTGTGTAGGTCTAGGGTATATAAAATATTCACTTCATATATTAAAATGTATGCACTTGTACTCAGTAACCACATAACATACCTACTTCTCCTAAAACTTATGACTTAGAAGATGTTCATATACTAAATAATTCTTAGTATGCTCAGAGCTGTAACCAAACATATGTTATTGAACACCCAAATATAGATAGTCTCCTTATCACAGTTCTCAATGTGATGACATAGTAAATTCAGGAAAAGAAGTATATTTTTCTTTTTCTAGAGCTTGTTTCTGTATGGCTAACCAAATATATGAGGATGTGTTTAATCTAATGGACCATATCTCAAATATTATTTTTAAAGGGGTTTGGATTATAGACAATAGAGAATAGTTAATTGGCACCCCCTTTCCCCTAATTACTTTGAACAGGACAGAGATTTCCTCCGCTGTCAGATGTCTTTCTGCTTGACTGAACTGCACCTGTGGTCTCTGAAAAGCACCTTACACATTGCGGGTAAGTGAGCTCTGCTGTATGGGCTCGTCGGTGGGCCTCAGTCTGTGCACTCTCACCAGTGCTGCCAGAGCCGGGCCTGGAGTTACCCTGTAGACTTGCAGTCTTCTCACCCTTAGGGAAAAGCTGGGTAAATGAGAAAATTTCCCTTAAATATCCATATTAACTTACTTTTTGGTTTGAGTTATGAAATAAATCTTACTAGCCTAATAACTCATCCTAAAGAGACATACCTTCAATTTTTTAATCGGGCTTATTCAACTGGTATATGGTCAGACAAATTTTGCAGGCTAGTTCATGAAGACATTTCTGTCTGATATTAAAAACATTCCAAACATATTCCTGAGATGTGTATTTATGTTCTTTGTGTTTTGTATGTATTTCTTGAGTGGAAATAATATAATTTTCCTCTAACAATGTTTATTAATATTATAGGTTAAGATATATTTTATTAGAAAACAACTAGCCTTCTACTTTAGTTATCCAGATTAATTTTTATTTTTAGAAATATATTTTTATTTGCATTACTTTTATATCTTATAAAGTACTATTTTTTAATATTGAATGCTCGATAACATGAATATCATGTTTCAGTTTTTCCTTAAGGTATGTAGAGATGGAATTTCTAGTTTAAAATTTGATACATATTTGCTTCTTCCCAAAACTCTTTTAAAATAAGATTAACTGAAATAAAATAAAGATGCATAAATGCACAGGACCCGACATTAGGACAAGGACACCTGCAATCCGACACCTTTTGGAAAATAGAAGCCTGAAGGAATTAGCAGAGCTAAAAATCTGAGTATCATTTGCCTGGAGAAGAGAACTCCAGTGACAGCCATTGTAGATGAAAACTTTGGAAGGAAACTTGAGGAGCATGTAGTACAGAGATGAGGACAGGCACCAGGCTCTCAGCCAAGGGGATGCACGCCTGCAGAAAGTGATGAGACACCTCCGTGATGTGGAAATACTTAATTAAGGAGGCTCGTACCCTAGGACAGCAAAGCCACGGGGAAGACCTGCTGAAGTGCATGCAGAAGACCTGAAGCTGACATGCGGGTGGGCGAGGTCCTCTTCATCACCGCGCTCCCAAGGATGTTTTCTGACCTCTGTCTATTTGCCAAGAAAGAGGGAGCTTGGAAACAGGATCCTTTCCCGGGGTAACTGCATGACCCGAAAGAAAACATCTACACTGATGTTCTAGTGGTCTAGGGCGAATCACTGTGGCCCTGGCTGCTCAGTGGAGCGTACTCAGTGAAACCTGTCTGGAAGGCATCAGTGGATGTCCTGAGCATCATGTCAGAGAGCCGGGGAATCATCAGACACCTGAATGTTTCTGCAGGAAAGAAGACAAGTAATAAAAAGAAGACAGGCGAAAGGATTTCTGAAGAAACAAAGATGAAGTAGAAAAGGGAAAGAAAATACACAAATCTAAGGAAAGGGCTGAATTCATGAAGCAGAAACCAAATACAGACGCTAAGAAATGGCAAATCAATCTTTTGAAAATTGAACGTGTATCACAAGAAACAAACTTTAACATTAAAAGTGAAAAACTATCTCAGAAAAAAACTTTCTGCCTTTTCATGTGCAGATGCTTCTCGGGACAGAAGGAATCTCATTGCTTCCACGACTGCAGTTAACCAGTAAATCCCTCTTCGGTATTATTCTTCCACTTGTGTTTACTCTCCGTATGTGGACACCTCCCTCCATGTGACCCTAGCACAGGCAGATGAGCTCCTTGTCTCGCTCATCTGCACGCCAGGCTGCTCTTCCCCAGTGTGTGCTCTCTGTGCCTGCAGAGGCTCTGACAGACTGCATCCTCTGCGTACTGCATCCACATCTTCCTCTCCCAGCCCTGGTCCTTCTTGGACAGGTCCTCCCATGTGGATCCCCTGTCCTGCTTACGTTCAGTCCCACTTAGCCAGGTACAGTAAGGCCAGATTTGTGCATGGAATTCAGAGTCCCTGAGGATCTTCCTGGTTCTATGTTAGAGTTGTAAATATATTGATGTAGGAAATGATGTTATAATTATAAGCTGTGGTGTCCTAATAGGAAATATTGCTTGCATATATAACGTCTGCAGTTCTTAACTCATAGCTTTAAATAACAAGAAACTTAAAATTGAAGTGTAACATATGTACTGAAAAGTGTACAGATTGGAAATATGCTGCAAACTATCAAAAAGTGAGCATACTCATGAAATCACTACTGAGCCTAACAAGTGTTGTAAGTACTCGAGGGGCCACCGTCTCCTAGTCAATCTTTGTTAGATGTTTTCCATCTAACTGACATCCAGTTGCATTCTTTAAAATCGTGTCTTAATTTCACGATCAATGAAAATGCATCTTTAGTATGTGAGTATTAAGCATTGAGCATATCAGGTACACATGACTGTTACCTGTTTGTAGACTTAATTAGAGCCGGTTTACTAAGTGTTTTCCCTTGGATTTGCCTTTCAGTTTGATGAAGTTTGGAGGCACGGTCACTAGGGGGCAGCCTGTGCTGCTGCACTTCATGAGAGACAGTTGTGGTCTCCTTATGTTAGTGACTGAGAACTACTTTTGCATGGGAGAAAACAAGTGTTACTTCAATAAAGGAGATATCTTATTATTCATAGACATGGGAAAATTATTCTGCTCTCTTGTTTAAATTGCAAGAACAGAATCCCTTGGTTAAACCAATCTCAACATCTGCGTGTCTCACTTGTCTCTTACCTAGCCCAGCAGAGCGTCTGAATTTGAATAGGTTTTGGAAGCCTTTTGACTCTAAACAAGTTTCGGATAATAATTTATCCACAGCTCTCGGTAATCCCCCCTTTCTCCTTACAGATTTCCTCCCAAATGCTATAGGATAGGAACTAGACTTCTGAGCTAAACTGGAGAAAAAGCAAGCCGCAGCTCGGAATCCAACAGCTAGGGCATTTTCTCCCATCCACTGACTTCATTTGGCATTGCTTAGTGGCAGTTCCTTTTGGTAGCGCCCTGTGAAAAATATCAGAGGAAGTGTGAAAGAGAAAACTTGGTCTTCCTTGATTTCAGTTCTTTACTAATCTTCCCCATGCCATTCTAGTTCTGTGTGGTTCCTTATGCCATTCTGATTTTCTCATTAGATCGATAAACTTTCCAGTTTCTGCATATCCCTAGAATAGATGAACCCATGTCCAGATGCTTTTGAGCTATTTTATTTCTAGTAACATAAGGAGGCTGTTTCTGCTCCTTTCCCCAGAATCCCCTCTGATATAGTATGATTTGGCTTCATACTCTCCAGAACTTTTACCATAATTTAATGTTCTTTCTTTTTCTCTATAGATAGAGACATCGGCGTCTACCAGTACTATGACAAGAAAGATCTACCAGGTAAAGTACTTACCTATTCTACTTAACTGGCTTTATAAATGAGATATTCCAAGAAATAGAGTACAACATTAACAACTCTGTGTTTGCAAGCTTTAGATAAATTCCAAACTTTTAAGAGCAGTCGTTTCAGGTTTTTTAAAGAGAAAAATGCTAAGGTTGATATCTGATCAATCAAAAATAAAGCACTACTGAGAAAGTGCTATAGAAGGACGTGGAATTTTCATTTTGTTGCTGATCAGGCTGATAACAGGACAGTCTATTCACATTATTTATTGGTGCCCCAGCAGAGGGCATTGTTAATGCATTGGTCCCCGTGATGCTGGCCTCCCGGATCCTCACCTGATATCTGAAATAGACATTTCTGAGTGAATGATCAATTTTCTTTATCTGATTAATCCTGTTAATCCCAGAAGTTTTATGATGGGCCAAAAGGTCTGCCTAGCTAGAGTTACTTCCTGTGCTGTTCTTGGTTGGAGTGGAGGCTGTGTGGGCGCCCTGTGTGCTTAGCATGGCGGTTAATAGGCTGACTTCAGAGCTCCGATGACAGATGCGTCAGCCTCTCTTCTGGGCTCGGTTGCAGCTCCCTTTCCTGTCTGATGAGATTGGAAGCTCAGGATGTTGGCCCACCTGTTGTGCTGCAGCATAAGCCTCTCCCTGCACAGTAAGGAGATGGCTGTCTGACATGCAAGCAGACATTGTGACATCCCTCTCAACTGTCTTTTTAAAGCTTAGCATCCTGTATTAATCTCATGCCTGCAACAACCTATTGTCTGTGCACCCATTAAAAATACAAGATACTTTAATAAAAACAAATCCCACCTCTTTTCATCTTTCCTTTCCTACAGTATCAGCAGCAGAGCATGGTAACTTAGAAGAAAAACAAAGGCTGGCAGAATGTAAGTTACCTTATGTATATATTTAAATTATTGGAAAAATAGAGAGTATTATGCTGCCACTGAACTGTTTTCTGCACAAATTGTAAATGCTACTTTGTCCACATTTCTTATAATTACTAATTTTTATTGTTTCTATATCAAACTCAATCATAATAATTGTATGTTAGGCTTTTCTAACTTAAATCATTAAAATATTTACTATGTAAAATTTTGGTAAGATGTATGCTTGTGTAAACACAAACTTAAAATTAAATGTATTTGCATTTAATATTTTTAAATAAATTATTTTTATCTCAAATATTTAGTTGGCTAATAAAAATATAAATGTTCAAGTTATGCAACGTCATGACTTGATTAATCAATCACGCAAGTTCTGTAGTAAAATTTATATATCTGTCACCTCATTTTTGTGTGACAAAATGATTATAAATCATGCCCAAATTCTGGTTATAATTATTCATATTTTGCCTAAAGTGTTAACATATTTTACTAATTTTTCACATTTTATATTGTTATTATTATATGTGTGTATATATGTATGTGCATGACTATGTGTTCTTATGTATTCTGTAGCATGTGTGTGAAAATCAGAGGAGAATTGATTTTCTCCTTCCACCATGTTGGTCCCAAGAATTGAACTCAGGTTGTCAGTCTTTGCAGTGGGCACTTGTACCTTCTGGGCCAACTGGCCAATCCTGTTGTGCTTATTTGTAATAAAGTGAGGTTTGTTATATCAGCATTTTGTTTAGTAGTTGTCAGTACCAAAGGTACAAGTATGTTGTATGTATGACTATATCACGATGTGGGTTTAATGACTTAAAGCTAATGTAATTTAAAGTTTTATTTGGAATATGGCTAGATCTGAAAAGCCCTCCCTCTTTCCTTATTTTAAGTGATTAAACTGACATTTAGTTTTTAGAATACTGCATTAGTATCTGCAACACATATCTTAAAATTTATACATATGTTCTTCACATCAGAATTATGTTTATAGAGCCAAATTAATTTGCTGAAATAAGATACATAGCAATTTCTACTTTTAAATTTAAATGTCTATATATGCTATATATTATTTGTATGTGCACACATGACATGTGCGTTTATATGTACAGTTCTCCTTAGAATTATTAGATATGAGACTATAAAGATTAATTCGTATTTTCAATGAGTTTGCTATGCTATTAGTATTATCTGTGTACCATGTACTCATGTGTATGTGGAGGATGCTGGAGATGGGGCCCAGGGCTGCACACACTAGGCAAGTGCCTTATCGCTGATTTAGACCCCTGCCCCAATTTTGTTAATTTTTAAAATATATTTAGTTTTAGGTTCACTTTGTACCTTTCCTAAATAACGTTTCAATTGAAATTATCTAAAACAAATTAAAGGCATATTGTTAATGAATTCTGGCATAGATTTTAGAATTATCTTATTTTTCATTTTATTGAAAGTGGATTTTTTTCCACATGATGTATCCTGATTACTGCTGCTTCTCTTCTTGCTCCTCCTGGCTGCACCCACCACTCCTCCCATATGGATCCATTCCCCTCTGTCTTTTATTAGAAAGCAAGCAGGCTTCTAAGGGATAATAATAAAAGAAAACACAATAAGGTAATATATAATAAGGTAAAACAAAAGCTAGCACATTGGAATTGGACAAACCAAACCAAACAGAAGCAAAAGAACCCAAGAGAAGTCACAAGAATCAGAGACTCACTTAATCACACACCCAGGAATGCCATAAACACACTAAATTAGAAACCATGAAATATGCTCAGAGGACCCAGTACAGACCTGGGCAGGCCCTGTGCATGCTTGCCACCTTAGTCTCTGCGTTCATGTGACCTTTGACTGTGACGACTTAGAGGGCCTTGTTTTCTTGTTGTCCTGCATCCCCTATGGCTCTTAGACTTCTTCACCTCCTCTTCCGCTGGGTTCCTGGGCCCTGAGGAGGGATTTGATGGAGACACCCCCATTTAAGGCTAAGTGTTTCAGAGTCTCTCACTGTCTGCATAATGTCTGGCTGTGGGTGTCTGTATCTGTTCCTGTCTGCTGGAGGAGGAAGCTTCTTTGATGATGGCTGAACAAGGCACTGATTTCTAAGTTTAGCAGAATGTCATTAGGAGAGCTTTGCTTCTTCCCTTTTGTAAGAACAGAGTATTTAGCTGTCTCCTCATTCCTTGAGGTGTCTGGTCTAAGGTTCTTGGTCATCTAATCCTCGGCAGCAGTGAGTTCCATCTCATGGAGTGGACCAGGTCAGACCACTGGCTGGCCAGTCCCCCAGCGTCGTTTCTCCCTCGTGCACCAGCCTGTCTTTCAGGCAGGACACTCTTGTAGATTAAAGGTTTGTAGCTGAGCTGGTGTTTATGGTTGAGAGAATTATTTCAAAGAGCATCTCTATTTTTTGTTTGTTTGTTATTGATATTTTGAGACAGTGTTAATCTGTGTAGCCCTGGCTGTCCTGGAACTTGTTCTGTAGACCAGGTTGGCCTCAAACTCATAGAGATCCACCTGCCTCTGCCTCCCAAGTGCCAGGATTAAAGGCGTGCACCACTACTGCCTGACATAATACCTATTTCTTAAAGTTGCATTCCCCTTTTAAGAATTGAAGTCTTTAGTGCTTTGGTCATATTTAAGGTAATTTCCTGTCTATTGCTTTATGTTCTGCTTCCTCCCTCACCACATTTAACTTCTCCATCAGAGGTTTCAGGTCGGAGTTGGCCACTTGCATGAGCTGGAATTTCTTTTGGGTTGAACTTGACTGTTTTCACACACAACACAAAAAAAAAAAACACCCAAAAAAACTACTTAAACTATAAAGATGAGGCCATTTGCTGCTGTATAATGCTAGACCCTTGGCCTACGGAAGCGTCTGAAGGGTCTCTGAGTCCTGATGGTTGTCATCACAGAATTATAATCAGGGAGATTAGTTTGTGGTAAAAATCCTGTTTCTGTAACCAAGCCTTTTGAAGACTGTCATTTAGTGATAGAGCTGAAGTCTACTTCCTCTCAATTACAGGGTGTCTTGTTTTAATCCTCCAAGCCACACTGCTGAGCAGAGGTTCCTTATTTAAATCATCTTTAACTAACTGTTGTATATGTTTTATTTGCCAGCACGAGATTATCCTTGGACACTCAAAAATAGACGCCCAGAAAAACTTCGAGATTCACTGAAAGAGTTGGAGGTATCTTTCAAAAGCTTTCGAAAATGGGAACAAACAAATTTGTTTTAAAACATCTTTCGACAGATGTAATTTTTATAAAGGACCAGCTCTTGTGGCGATGATGGCTGTGCTTTTGTCTAGAGAGCACTTCCACACACTTGGGTCTTTGTGTGGCTGGTCGATTGCCGTCTTTCTTTTTCTTGCAAATCAGAAGCACTTTAACTGACAGTGACAGCGTGTGTAGCCAACTGCACTCTCTCTCTCTGTTGTCCTTCAGGAACTGATGCAGAACAGTCAGTGTGTGCTGTGCCAATGGAAGAGCAAACACATCTGTCAGGTAAAGCGCTTTGACAATTGGTGGCACCAGAGGAGAGCTACGTAATAATTGATATTCTTGTGTTATGATCGATAGTGGGAAAAACTTTTCGGGAGTGGACATTTTGTGGTTTGAATTTTAGTCATTCTAAAGTAAACGTTAGACAGACTGATACAGGCCACCAAGCCGCTCATTAGCTGGTGTGCGGTGTTGGCATACCACAGACACAAATGCCAATCTCTGCAGGGCATGCTGCTCACTTGGGGCTATCTGGGTGTGATATTAAATATTCACGGGCACGTTTTTATTAAGTGACCCCCACCACCGCAGGACAAAGCATTTCAGCATGGTATTTTATAAACATTTATGAATAGAACGTTTATGGAAATGGATAAGCAAATAAGACTGAAACCTAATTGAACAGATTTAGCCTTGCATTTTGACCCTCTAAGCTATATGTGTTAATGTGATAGACACTAGTCATATGTGGCTATTTTAAAATAAAATTAAAATCTCAATCCCTCAGTTATAGCTCTCCCCAGTTTAAGTGCCTGGCACTCAAGGATGCATATATAGACCATTTCCACGGCAACAGGTTCTATGGGACAGCCTTGTGCTCAGTGGGCCTAGATTTAGAACATTACCAGGACAGCATAACTAACGTGCAGTGACTGTAGGATAAGGGATGCTTGTCTTCTTAGCTTTGCTAGTATACATAAGATACCATGTGCTCGGGAAAATATGCTGGCTTTTGAAAACAAGGATAATTAAGTCATCTGTATGTGTACAGTGTATCACCACTGCCAATAATTATAATTTATTTTTAGGATCAAACTGTTTCAATTTTTATTTTTTGTGCTTTCCATTACAATGTTTTAAATGTGTGAACATTCTTTTTTTATCTTTATTAAATTGGGTATTTCTTATTTACATTTTTCCATCTTTATTAAATTGGGTATTTCTTATTTACATTTCAACTGTTATTCCCTGTCCCGGTTTCCAGGCCAACATCCCCCTAACCTCTCCCCTTCCCCTTCTATATGGGTGTTCCCCTCCCCACCCTCCCCCCATTACCGCCTTCTCCCCAAGAATCCTGTTCACTGGGGGTCCAGCCTTGGCAGGACCAAGGGCTTCCCCTTCCACTGGTGCTCTTACTAGGATATTCATTGCTACCTATGCGGTCGGAGTCCAGGGTCAGTCCATGTATAGTCTTTAGGTAGTGGCTCAGTCCCTGGAAGCTCTGGTTGCTTGGCATTGTTGTACATATGGGGTCTCGAGCCCCTTCAAGCTCTTCCAGTTCTTTCTCTGATTCCTTCAACGGGGGTCCTATTCTCAGTTCAGTGGTTTGCTGCTGGCATTCGCCTCTGTATTTGCTGTATTCTGGCTGTGTCTCTCAGGAGAGATCTACATCCGGCTCCTGTCGGCCTGCACTTCTTTGCTTCATCCATCTTGTCTAATTGGGTGGCTGTATATGTATGGGCCACATGTGGGGCAGGCTCTGAATGGGCATTCCTTCAGCCTCTGTTCTAAACTTTGCCTCCCTATCCCCTCCTAAGGGTATTCTTGTTCCCCTTTTAAAGAAGGAGTGAAGCATTCGTATTTTGGTCATCCTTCTTGAGTTTCATGTGTTCTGTGCATCTAGGGTAATTCAAGCATTTGGGCTAATATCCACTTATCAATGAGTGCATACCATGTGTGTTTTTCTGTGATTGGGTTACCTCACTCAGAATATTTTCCAGTTCCATCCATTTGCCTATGAATTTCATGAAGTCATTGTTTTTGATAGCTGAGTAATATTCCATTGTGTAGATGTACCACATTTTCTGTATCCATTCCTCTGTTGAAGGGCATCTGGGTTCTTTCCAGCTTCTGGCTATTATAAGTTAGGCTGCTATGAATATAGTGGAGCATGTGTCTTTGTTATATGTTGGGGTATCTTTTGGGTATATGCCCAAGAGAGGTATAGCTGGGTCCTCAGGTAGTTCAATGTCCAATTTTCTGAGGAACCTCCAGACTGATTTCCAGAATGGTTGTACAATGGGTGCAATCCCACCAACAATGGAGGAGTGTTCCTCTTTCTCCACATCCTCATATCTGTTGTTACCTGAATTTTTGATCTTAGCCATTCTGACTGGTGTGAGGTGGAATCTCAGGGTTGTTTTGATTTGCATTTCCCTTATGACTAAAGATGTTGAACATTTCTTTAGGTACTTCTCAGCCATTCAGTATTCCTCAGCTGTGAATTCTTTGTTTAGCTCTGAACCCCATTTTTAATAGGGTTATTTGTCTCCCTGCGGTCTAACTTTGTGAGTTCTTTGTATATTTTGGATATAAGCCCTCTATCAGATGTAGGATTGGTAAAGATCTTTTCCCAATCTGTTGGTTGCCGTTTTGTCCTAACCATAGTGTCCTTTGCCTTACAGAAGCTTTGCAGTTTTATGAGATCCTATTTGTCGATTCTTGATCTTAGAGCATAAGCCATTGGTGTTTGGTTCAGGAAGTTTCCTCCAGTGCCCATGTGTTCGAGATGCTTCCCCACTTTTCTTCTATTAGGTGGAGTGTATCTGGTTTGATGTGGAGTATGTGTGAACATTCTTGTTTAAAGGTTAGGCCCATTGGTCTATCCAGAAACCTCCTAACATCTTATTCATAGTAATTATAAGCATAACTTAATAGTCTTTTATTTTAGTTAATTCTAATTTTTCTCTTAGAACATTTCATTGTTTGTCTGAACTGTCCTCTCTTTAGTAATGGCGGTTAACTGTTACCTTGTCATCTGGCATCAATTCCTACTTTCTAGACTTTTTACAAGACTGAATGAATATTTTCAGAACCATAACACTTGTAAATTTCTCCTTAGAATACTTTTCAAAAGGATGACATTGTTTAAAGTCATAACTAATTTGCATAGGAATGTGTGATGAGACCTTCAAGCTTGAATATCAGATGTGCTCCAGTAAGTTTCAGACTTAGCTCAGTTTAAAGTTGGAGTTCCTAACGCCATTGCTCACTGCAAGAAGAGGCTCAAAATGATTTGACTGGAGGGCAGGCCTCCCACCTACATTAGGATGTGTGCCTCCTGGTCTCCTCCTTCACCATCATGTGGGATGAGTTAGAACATATCAGGTCTTTAAAAACGCAGTATAGCATCCCAGGTAGACAATCGTTTCTACATAGATTTCAGTGCTTTTTAATGACCAAGTTTTTGTGTGTGGTTCCCGTGTTACAGGAAGGATATCTTTTATTATTGAGTACATTCAACTCAGAAAAGTCCTTTTTTTTTTTTTTTAAATTAACTTGAGTATTTCTTATATACATTTCGAGTGTTATTCCCTTTCCCGGTTTCCGGGCAAACATCCCCCTCCCCCCTCCCCTTCCTTATGGGTGCTCCCCTCCCCACCCTCCCCCCATTGCCGCCCTCCCCCCAGCAGTCTAGTTCACTGGGGGTTCAGTCTTAGCAGGACCAAGGGCTTCCCCTTCCACTGGTGCTCTTACTAGGATATTCATTGCTACCTATGCGGTTGGAGCCCAGGGTCAGTCCATGTATAGTCTTTAGGTAGTGGCTTAGTCCCTGGAAGCTCTGGTTGCTTGGCATTGTTGTACATATGGGGTCTCAGGCTCCTTCAAGCTCTTCCAGTTCTTTCTCTGATTCCTTCAACGGGGGTCCTATTCTCAGTTCAGTGGTTTGCTGCTGGCATTCGCCTCTGTGTTTGCTGTATTCTGGCTGTGTCTCTCAGGAGCGATCTACATCCGGCTCCTGTCGGTCTGCACTTCTTTGCTTCATCCATCTTGTCTAATTGGGTGGCTGTATATGTATGGGCCACATGTGGGGCAGGCTCTGAATGGGTGTTCCTTCAGTCTCTGTTTTAATCTTTGCCTCTCTCTTCCCTGCCAAGGGTATTCTTGTTCCCCTTTTAAAGAAGGAGTGAAGCATTCACATTTTGATCATCCATCTTGAGTTTCATTTGTTCTAGGCATCTAGGGTAATTCAAGCATTTGGGCTAATAGCCACTTATCAATGAGTGCATACCATGTATGTCTTTCTGTGATTGGGTTAGCTCACTCAGGATGATATTTTCCAGTTCCAACCATTTGCCCACGAATTTCATAAAGTCATTGTTTTTGATAGCTGAGTAATATTCCATTGTGTAGATGTACCACATTTTCTGTATCCATTCCTCTGTTGAAGGGCATCTGGGTTCTTTCCAGCTTCTGGCTATTATAAATAAGGCTTCGATGAACATAGTGGAGCACGTGTCTTTTTTATATGTTGGGGCATCTTTTGGGTATATGCCCAAGAGAGGTATAGCTGGATCCTCAGGCAGTTCAATGTCCAATTTTCTGAGGAACCTCCAGACTGATTTCCAGAATGGTTGTACCAGTCTGCAACCCCACCAACAATGGAGGAGTGTTCCTCTTTCTCCGCATCCTCGCCAGCATCTGCTGTCACCTGAGTTTTTGATCTTAGCCAATCGCACTGGTGTGAGGTGAAATCTCAGGGTTGTTTTGATTTGAATTTCCCTTATGACTAAAGATGTTGAACATTTCTTTAGGTGTTTCTCAGCCATTCGGCATTCCTCAGCTGTGAATTCTTTGTTTAGCTCTGAACCCCATTTTTTAATAGGGTTATTTGTCTCCCTGCGGTCTAACTTCTTGAGTTCTTTGTATATTTTGGATATAAGGCCACTATCTGTTGTAGGATTGGTAAAGATCTTTACCCAATCTGTTGGTTGCCGTTTTGTCCTAACCACAGTGTCCTTTGCCTTACAGAAGCTTTGCAGTTTTATGAGATCCCATTTGTCGATTCTTGATCTTAGAGCATAAGCCATTGGTGTTTTGTTCAGGAAAAATTTTCCAGTGCCCATGTGTTCCAGATGCTGCCCTAGTTTTTCTTCTGTTAGTTTGAGTGTATCTGGTTTGATGTGGAGATCCTTGATCCACTTTGACTTAAGCTTTGTACAGGGTGATAAGCATGGATCGATCTGCATTCTTCTACATGTTGACCTCCAGTTGAACCAGCACCGTTTGCTGAAAATGCTATCTTTTTTCCGTTTGATGGTTTTGGCTCCTTTGTCAAAAATCAAGTGACCATAGGTGTGTGGGTTCATTTCTGGGTCTTCAATTCTATTCCATTGGTCTATCTGTCTGTCTCTGTACCAATACCATGCAGTTTTTATCTCTATTGCTCTGTAATACTGCTTGAGTTCAGGGATAGTGATTCCCCCTGAAGTCCTTTGATTGTTGAGGATAGTTTTAGCTATCCTGGGTTTTTTGTTATTCCAGATGAATTTGCAAATTGTTCTGTCTAACTCTTTGAAGAATTGGATTGGTATTTTGATGGGGATTGCATTGAATCTGTAGATCGCTTTTGGTAAAATGGCCATTTTTACTATATTAATCCTGCCAATCCATGAGCATGGGAGATCTTTCCATCTTCTGAGGTCTTCTTCAATTTCTTTCTTCAGAGTCTTGAAGTTCTTATTGTACAGATCTTTTACTTGCTTGGTTAAAGTCACACCGAGGTACTTTATATTATTTGGGTCTATTATGAAGGGTGTCGTTTCCCTAATTTCTTTCTCGGCTTGTTTCTCTTTTGTGTAGAGGAAGGCTACTGATTTATTTGAGTTAATTTTATACCCAGCCACTTTGTTGAAGTTGTTTATCAGCTTTAGTAGTTCTCTGGTGGAACTTTTGGGATCACTTAAATATACTATCATATCATCTGCAAATAGTGATATTTTGACTTCTTCTTTTCCCATCTGTATCCCCTCGACCTCCTTTTGTTGTCTGATTGCTCTGGCTAGAACTTCAAGAACTATATTGAATAAGTAGGGAGAGTGTGGGCAGCCTTGTCTAGTCCCTGATTTTAGTGGGATTGCTTCAAGTTTCTCTCCATTTAGTTTAATGTTAGCAACTGGTTTGCTGTATATGGCTTTTACTATGTTTAGGTATGGGCCTTGAATTCCTATTCTTTCCAGGACTTTTATCATGAAGGGGTGTTGAATTTTGTCAAATGCTTTCTCAGCATCTAATGAAATGATCATGTGGTTTTGTTCTTTCAGTTTGTTTATATAATGGATCACGTTGATGGTATTCTGTATATTAAAGCATCCCTGCATGCCTGGGATGAAGCCTACTTGATCATGGTGGATGATTGTTTTGATGTGCTCTTGAATTCGGTTTGCCAGAATTTTATTGAGTATTTTTGCGTCGATATTCATAAGGGAAATTGGTCTGAAGCTCTCTTTCTTTGTTGTGTCTTTGTGTGGTTTAGGTAGAAGAGTAATTGTGGCTTCATAGAAGGAATTCGGGAGTGATCCATCTGTTTCAATTTTGTGGAATAGTGTGGATACTATTGGTATGAGGTCTTCTATGAAGGTCTGATAGAATTCTGCACTAAACCCGTCTGGACCTGGGCTCTTTTTGGTTGGGAGACCTTTAATGACTGCTTCTATTTCCTTAGGAGTTATGGGGTTGTTTAACTCATTTATCTGTTCCTGATTTAACTTCGGTACCTGGTATCTGTCTAGGAAATTGTCCATTTCCTGCAGATTTTCAAGTTTTGTTGAATATAGGCGTTTATAGTAAGATCTGATGATTTTTTGAATTTCCTCTGAATCTGTAGTTATGTCTCCCTTTTCATTTCTGATTTTGATAATTTGGACACACTCTCTGTGTCCTCTCGTTAGTCTGGCTAAGGGTTTATCTATCTTGTTGATTTTCTCAAAGAACCAACTTTTGCTTCTGTTGATTCTTTCTATGGTCCTTTTTGTTTCTACTTGGTTGATTTCAGCTCTGAGTTTGATTATTTCCTGCCTTCTACTCCTCCTGGGTGTATTTGCTTCTTTTTGTTCTAGAGCTTTTAGGTGTGCTGTCAAGCTGCTGACATATGCTCTTTCCTGTTTCTTTCTGCAGGCACTCAGAGCTATGAGTTTTCCTCTTAGCACAGCTTTCATTGTGCATTTTCATTAAATTCTACAAAGTCTTTAATTTCTTTCTTTATTTCTTCCTTGACCAGGTTATCATTGACTAGAGCATTGTTCAATTTCCACGTATATGTGGGCATTCTTCCCTTATTGTTATTGAAGACGAGTTTTAGGCCGTGGTGGTCTGATAGCACGCATGGGATTATTTCTATCTTTTTGTACCTGTTGAGGCCCGTTTTTTGACCAATTATATGGTCAATTTTGGAGAAAATACCATGAGGAGCTGAGAAGAAGGTATATCCTTTTGCTTTTGGATAGAATGGTCTATAAATATCCATTAAGTCCATTTGGCTCATGACTTCTCTTAATCTGTCTACGTCTCTGTTTAATTTCTGTTTCCATGATCTGTCCATTGATGAGAGTTGGGTGTTGAAATCTCCTACTATTATTGTGTGAGGTGCAATGTGTGTTTTGAGCTTTAGTAAGGTTTCTTTGACGTATGTAGGTGCCCTTGTATTTGGGGCATAGATATTTAGGATTGAGAGTTCATCTTGGTGGATTTTTCCTTTGATGAATATGAAGTGTCCTTCCTTATCTTTTTTGATGACTTTTAGTTGAAAATTGATTTTATTTGATATTAGAATGGCTACTCCAGCTTGCTTCTTCTGACCATTTGCTTGGAAAGTTGTTTTCCAGCCTTTTACTCTGAGGTAGTGTCTGTCTTTGTCTCTGAGGTGTGTTTCCTGTAACAGGCAGCAGAATGCAGGGTCCTCATTGCGTATCCAGTTTGTTAATCTATGTCTTCTTATTGGGGAGTTGAGGCCATTGATGTTGAGAGATATTAAGGAATAGTGATTATTGCTTCCTGTTATATTCATATTTGGATGTGAGGTTATGTTTGTGTGCTTTTCTTCTCTTTGTTTTGTTGCCAAGACGATTCGTTTCTTGCTTCTTCTAGGGTATAGCTTGCCTCCTTATGTTGGGCTTTACCATTTATCATCCTTTGTAGTGCTGGATTTGTAGAAAGATATTGTGTAAATTTGGTTTTGTCATGGAATATGTTGGTTTCTCCATCTATGTTAATTGAGAGTTTTGCAGGATACAGTAACCTGGGCTGGCATTTGTGTTCTCTTAGGGTCTGTATGACATCAGTCCAAGATCTTCTGGCCTTTATAGTTTCTGGTGAAAAGTCTGGTGTGATTTTGATAGGTCTGCCTTTATATGTTACTTGACCTTTTTCCCTTACTGCTTTTAATATTCTTTCTTTATTTTGTGCATTTGGTGTTTTGACTATTATGTGACGGGAGGTGTTTCTTTTCTGGTCCAATCTATTTGGAGTTCTGTAGGCTTCTTGTATGCCTATGGGTATCTCTTTTTTTAGGTTAGGGAAGTTTTCTTCTATGATTTTGTTGAAGATATTTACTGGTCCTTTGAGCTGGGAGTCTTCACTCTCTTCTATACCTATTATCCTTAGGTTTGATCTTCTCATTGAGTCCTGGATTTCCTGTATGTTTTGGACCAGTAGCTTTTTCCGCTTTACATTATCTTTGACAGTTGAGTCAATGATTTCTATGGAATCTTCTGCTCCTGAGATTCTCTCTTCCATCTCTTGTATTCTGTTGGTGAAGCTCGTATCTACGGCTCCTTGTCTCTTCTTTTGGTTTTCTATATCCAGGGTTGTTTCCATGTGTTCTTTCTTGATTGCTTCTATTTCCATTTTTAATTCCTTCAACTGTTTGATTGCGGTTTCCTGGAATTCTTTCAGGGATTTTTGTGACTCCTCTCTATGGGCTTCTACTTTTTTATTTATGATTTCCTGGAATTCTTTCAGGGATTTTTATGACTCCTCTCTATGGGCTTCTACTTGTTTATTTATGATTTCCTGGAATTCTTTCAGGGATTTTTGCGATTCGTCTCTGTAGGCTTCTACTTGTTCTCTAAGGGAGTTCTTCACGTCTTTCTTGAAGTCCTCCAGCATCATGATCAAATATGATTTTGAAACTAGATCTTGCTTTTCTGGTGTGTTTGGATATTCCATGTTTGTTTTGATGGGAGAATTGGGCTCCGATGGCGCCATGTAGTCTTGGTTTCTCTTGCTTGGGTTCCTGCGCTTGCCTCTCGCCATCAGATTATCTCTAGTGTTACTTTGTTCTGCTATTTCTGACAGTGCTAGACTGTCCTATAAGCCTGTGTGTCAGGAGTGCTGTAGACCTGTTTTCCTGTTTTGTTTCAGCCAGTTACGGGGACAGAGTGTTCTGCTTTCGGGCGTGTAGTTTTTCCTCTCTACAGGTCTTCAGCTGTTCCTGTGGGCCTGTGTCTTGAGTTCACCAGGCAGGTCACTTGCAGCATAAAAGTTGGTCTTACCTGTGGTCCCGAGGCTCAAGTTTGCTCGAGGGGTGCTTCCCTCGAGCTCTCTGCGGCGGCAGCAACCAGGAAGATCTGCGCCGCCGTTTCTGGGAGCTTCAGTGCACCAGGGTTCCAGATGGCATTTGGTGTTTTCCTCTGGCATCCGAGATGTGTGCAGAGTGCAGTCTCTTCTGGTTTCCCAGGCGTGTCTGCCTCTCTGAAGGTTTAGCTCTCCCTCCCACGGGATTTGGGTGCAGAGAACTGTTTATTCGGTCTGTTCCTTCAGGTTCCGGCATGTCTCAGGCGCAGGGGTCCTGCCGCTCCTGGGCCCTCCCCCACGGGAACCCAGAGGCCTTATACAGTTTCCTCTTGGGCCAGGGATGTGGGCAGGGGTGGGCAATGTTGGTGGTCTCTTCCGCTCTGCAGCCCACCTGACCAGGCGGTGAGGTCTCTCTCCCACGGGGTCTGGGAGCAGAGAGCTGCTGCGGGCCGGGATCCGCGGGTGTGGGACTCCCGGTAAACACAGGAAGTGCCCGGTCCTAGAGGAATTCTGCCTCTGTGTGTCCCGAGTTCACCAGGCAGGTCTCTTGCAGCAGAAAAGTTGGTCTTACCTGTGGTCCCGAGGCTCAAGTTTGCTCGCAGGGTGCTGCCCATGAGCTCTCCAGAAAAGTCCTTTTAAATGATAGAATGTATGTAAACATTGCTTTTCTCATTTATAATAGAAGCGTCCGTGGCTCTGGCTGGTGGACTAGGGAGTCTGCTTTTGGCAGTTCTAGTGGGATTTACCTAATTTTATTTTCTGTTTTATTTTTATTTCTATGATGGGTAAAACTTTTCTAAAACAAACTTTACTCTCAGCACATTCTTGATATATTGTCAGGAGATAGCGTCCTTTGTGCTCACAGGGCTAACTCAGCCCTTACATCCTTAGGGCCTTTGGGAGACTTCCTAACATTACCTGTCAGGCAAGAGTTTCACTGCATCTTTAAAAAATGTGTAAGAGTTCCATTTCTCAAGATCTCTGGTATCATAGCAGGTTAAAAATGATTTGGTGTTCAAGCTAGAATTTCAGTTTAAGGGAAGGGTCTGCTAGCCCTTTCCTTAAATTTTTATGAGGGTGTGTAAAATTATCCTTGGTCATAATGCAGTTTAAGCTCTTTCATCAGTCCCTCTGTGTTCCAAAACATCACTCACTTAAATTCTATTAGCGCCTTCCCTGAACGTTCAGTGCTAACATGGCAGCAGCTAACCATGCAGATCGTATTACTCTTAGAAAACAGGTTTCTGAAGTGTGTGCATGCATGCATGTATGCATGTGTGATGTAGTGTGAGAGACATAGACAGACTTGTGTGCAGGTGCACAGCGTGTGGATGCCAGGAAGACGTTGGATGCCTTCCTCTTCCACCTTCCCCATTTTGAGGCAGTGTCTCTCACTGTGTGGCTCTATTGCCTTTCCCACAGGCCCCAGGGATCTGCCTGCCACTCTTCTGCCTGACCCCCTTTCCTACACACTTGTGTTGAGCTTCCCAGCATACATGGCCATGCTTGGCTTTGAAGTATTAAAAGCTATAGATACAATTTAGAATTTTGATTTTAACAACTAGCAAATATACTCTTGTTTTGTCTTCTTAAACAATCATCAAAATAAATTAGTTATCTCATGTTTGACCTTCTTAAACCACTCAGATAAACTTTTTTAAAGGGAGAAAAATAGTTTGAAGTGACGAGGGCTGTGCTCTGGTCCTCTTGCTTTCACAGCAAGCGGTCCTAAGGAATGAGCCATAGCCCCAGTCCCATTCCTGGACACTCTTAATGCTATAACGTTTGGATTCTCAGTCTTTGAATGTTTTTTAAAGAAGTGATAAAATTGGATTTATGGAATTCAATTTAGTTGAAATCTCTTTTTAAAAAATCTTTAGAAGGTCCACTTGTTTAGAAATCTTTTGAAGAGGCTACTGCAGTCTAAAGGATTAACAGGAATGCAATCTGAACTTGGATCTTCATGTCAAGTAAGGAGGACTTACAGGTTGTCATTACTAAGGCTTAGTTTATAGTATTGATCCAATGACCTATAAATTGTAACATATAAAATAATTTTCTCCACTTACAAATTCAGAACATGGTCCACATCTAGAGTCACTTACTGTGTAAGTTTGCAGAGCATTGTGCACGAGGAGCGTCACTAGTGTATACGTTTGGTGACTTTAACATTGTCCTTGGAACTTTTTTATTCATGCTATCCCATCCTAGCATGAGATTATTAAAATCTGTAAGATACAAGTGAGAACGTTGATTCAGCGACTAGTCAACATGCTCGGTTTTGTTTTCTAAATCAACAGAATATATTCAATAGTTTCCTGTTTTGACTTTCTTAAACCATTTATAGAAACATTTTTAATGAAAAGCTAGTTTCAGTTGAATACTATTAGATAGTTCATCTCCCTGGTGGAATGTTAAATCCATAAGTATTGAGCTATGGTCATGGTCGTATCAATAGGTTACTTTGTAATTAGTTGAAAATATTTTCATTAAGCATAGATATGACCTTTCACACTGATTTTTGGATTAAAGTGATTGACACACACATATACACACATATAATCTATGTATACAAATAAATACATACAATGTGCTGAGTCCCTTGTTGTTGCTAATGTGTATGTGGTTTGAAGGCTGACCACTGTTCATTGGACAACCAGTATGGTGCCTCAACCTTTCTTAAAGGCTAGTTTTCCTTTTTCCAGCAGTCATCCATTGCCTAAGGGGAGGGATCCTGTGAAATTATCCCCCTTCTTTCTGTATTAACATGTCTATTGATACAACATGTCCTTCCAGTCTTGTTTTTATGCAGCCATCTCTAAAAGTGTTTACAAGCAGACTTCCTAGTACTCTGTGCTTTAGAATTTTTTCATCTCCTTTTTTGCAATGTCCCCTGGGTCACAGATGCTGATGCTGTGATGTAGATATATTTATCGGGGCTAGGCTACTGTGATCTGTTGATCCCCTTCTGGGATGGTCTCCATTTATTCAAAGAGAGACTTCTTTGATGGGGGTAGTAACTACATTTATATATGGGCAAACTTACTTTTTTTTTATTGTATGTAAAATTAACTTGATTTCTTCATAAAATAGTGAAATATAATCCACGAGGTTATCAGTATCACCAACAGTGTTTTACGTGCAATCAATCTACTATGTTCATTGCCTGCCACTGTGGCAGAGATGCTAGAGTTTAGACGGAAAGGAAGCAGTCCAGGTAATCCATGACTAATGAGTGCTACACTGTGTACACCAGGAGAAGCTGGAGAAGCCAGAGACTTCAGAATACAGCCTACAGTGTTAACAGTGCTAACAGTTAACAGTTAGAAGTTATAATTTTACCAGACCTAAATAGGAGTATAAAATTTGGGAAGCCTGAAAAGACAAAAATGGGGATAAGTTGGAGTATCTAAATCGTAATGAGGAAGTGGGTCCATTTGGGAAAATGCAGTTTTAAGAATAGAGTAATTGCTTTGAAAGGCAGCTTGGTGCTTCCTTAGAGACTTTGAGTATTACAATGAGATATTGGCACTATGTCCTATAACACTGTAAATGCTTTTATATCAGAGAAGGGTTGGCCTGGCTGGGGGATGTAAGATAACCCGTGAGCCAGGAGGCATGGCATGATCTCAAAGGGTGTGTACAACAGTGCACAGGGATAGAGCTGAGAGCCATCGGGAGATTTCGAATGACAAGTAAAATGTTTAGTTTGCCCCTGTTTTATTTGAAATGAGCAGAGGTCATCTAATCATGCTATCATTTGGAAATGGGGAACTGGAGTGTATGGTTGGATTTGAATTTTTTGGAGCAGAGAGCAGAAGGCCTGAGTTAAAAACCATACAATTGTACTTACATAAGGGCTAGAGGATATCTTGAGAGAAAATCTGAGAACCAACGACCATCTATTTAGTAGATAAGGAAAAAAAAAAAAAACCCCAGCAGCAAAATAGGAAGAAACAGCAGTCAGGATAGTGAGGAACTGTGGAAAGTGTGTTTTTGTAGGGATCAAAGGGGGGAATCAGAGGGTCTGAAGACAGATGACGGGACCATTTCTTGTTTGGTTGTTGCTGGTGTAAAGCTCAGGGTAGTGATTACGTGTCTAGTAGATGTTTGTGTGTGGTCAACAGTGAACTTGTCTTTCACTGTTACTGACTACTGAAAAGACCACATGATTGTTTTCATTGCTTTCTAATTTCATACATGCATAAAGAATGTGTTTTAGGCAAATCAGTTTATCTCCTGTCTCCCTTACAACTTTCCCTTTCAAATTCATGTGCCCTATGTTTTTAAATCCCATTGTGTTCACTTAGTGCTACCAATATGTGCATGAGTGTAGGGCTGTCCACTGCAGCATGGTGTCCCCTTCGGGACCATACACCAGAAGAAAACTGACTCCCCTCTTGGCATTTCATTGCCAAGAGCTCTTCAGCTGGGTTGAGGCTTTGTGACCTCTTTCTGATCCAGGCTGGGGCTTTGTCTGGCTTGATCTTTCACAGATCTTAGGCACTGCATTCATGTGTGCGGAGCCTCTGCAGTGTCCAGAGAATACTGCTCCTGGCAGTCATCTCTTGCCTGCCTCTTCCTCAGCGACCCATGACCCATTAGAAGAAAAGTATGAATAGCTGTCCATTTAGCACTGAGCATTTACAATCACTTAGTCTCTGAACCTAGACTCATGGTAGGTCATAAGAATTCCATATGCATTTGAAAAACAAAACTAATGATTAAAGCATTGGGTGTTACATTTTTATATAATACCTAAAACTCAGGGCTGGCCGCTGATTGAAACTCTTGGCTAAGACTTTGTAACGGGTTCTGATTTCAGCTGGGTGCTGCAGGAAGTCAAGGGAGGCACTCGGCAGAGATGTGCTGTCTTTAGGTATTTCAGATGGTTTAGAGGGTTGGGGATTTAGCTCAGTGGTAGAGCACTTACCTAGCAAGCGCAAGGCCCCAGTCCCCAGCTCAAAAAAAAAAGCCTTTCTGAAAAGATTTCTCCAGAGGTGTTTGAATGCTTCTTTAAAAAGTTCTGTGTGATAGATGCATGATACAGATGTATATGTCTGATTATCGATCTCTTTTAAACCACACTAAGATTGTTTGTTTGTTGTAGCGTTGGTCTTGTTTCCTATTATGATACACAAGAGGATATTGCAACCTAGAACCCTTTTGGGGTCAGTGAGATTTAGCCAGTAGGCAGCCACTTGGAACTGTTATCATTCTCTTGCTTACAAAGTAATACATAAGTAGCATCTTTTAATTAGAGAAAAAAAAAACCCAGACATGTTTAAGTTGGGTTATTTGTAAAACATAGAAAACCAAGTGGACATAAACCATCCAATCCAATGAATTAGTATTGCTAACTATTTGACCTTTGATGTTTTTCCTTCAGTTAAATGTGTATAAATATTTAATTCATTTAATATTATACATAGCACATATAAATATTTAAGCTTATAGTAATAGGTTCTCTATATAACTATACATTCTTTTTTATAACACAAAGTACCTGGACCCCATGATAAACCAGTGAATTAGAGTCATTACCAGGACTGTGTCTGCCTATCTAGTCCCTTTCCATTTAGCTTTCTCAGTCTCTTCCCAGATAAACTTAGATCTTTCCTTTTTTTAATGGAGTCTCACTATGTAGTCCAGGCTGGTCTTAAGTCTGTGTGGTAAGGTGGGAGCCTTGCCTCCACCTCCTCACTGGCTGGACTGCAGGCATGTGCCACTGTTTGTATTATCTTCATTTTACTAACGAGGAAACAGATACACAGTCATTGTACAATTGGTGGATCACCAGCATTTAAATCGGCATTGTAGCTTTAAGCTTGTGCTTTTAGCTGCATAGGCACCATAGTCCTTTTCAGCAGAGCAGACAAATCCACGTAAAGATACCCCCATCACTGTGAGATACGGAACACTCATTGCTCTTCCAATTAAACACAGTCAACTAAAACTGTGTCATTATTCTCACTCTTTCTTTGACTGTCATTAAATGATAGCGAAGTAAGTTTTTAAAGCTGTCCCTTATGAGGGCAAAGAAAAGAGCATGGCTGTGGTATTGAGAGACCCATCAGCTTTGAAAACTAAGTGGCCATATGAGACAAGGCTTTGCTGAAATCAGTGGCTGTACCAGAATATGTCATTAGGAGATAAACAATTTGTGTTCTAGAACTTTAAAAGGTATAGGTTTATAAAGCAAGGAGGATATACAACAGTGTAAAACAGAAAATAAGAGACTGTGCTGAATGCTGTGTAAGGAACAAATGAGATAGATGAATTTTTTTGTATAGAGGAAACCAAACGCTTTCTGGATTTTAAGGCTTTGGGCATAATAAAGAAAAGTAAGGGGGGTGTCTTAGTTACTTATGGATTGCTGGGACAACACACCCTGACCACGACAACTTACAAAAGAAAGCATTCAACGTGGGGGATCATGGTTCCAGAGGGCAGTTGAGTCCTTGACCATCGTGGAGGGGAACACGGCAGCAGTTTTACCAGAGCAGTAGCTGAGAATTTACTCATTGAGACTACAGCCCCAAGGCAGGGAGACAGGAAGCTAAACGAGAATGGCATGGCATTTGAAACCTCAAAGCCCATTCTCAGTGACCAGAACCTCCAACAACATCACACTTCTTCCCAAACAGATCCATTACCTGTGGACACAGAGGTCAAGTATGCAAGCCTATGGGGAGCAGTTTCCCTCAGCCACCACACAGGGCTTGACTAAAAGTGAGAGAATTGAGAAAGGATCCAGAGGCTGAGACTTGCCTTACCTCCCTCCCGTGCCTAACATCTGAGGTTCACTCACACCTTATTTGTTTATAGACCCTTTGTTGTGTGTATGTGCACATGCGTGCACACACGCTTGCGTGTGTGTGTGTGTGCACGCGTGTGCGTGTGCGTGTGTGTGTGTGTGCGTGTGCGTGTGTGTGTGTGTGTGTGTGTGTGTGTGTGTGTGTGTGTAATGGATTGCATTTCCCAAAGCCAAATGTATCAATACTGATATCTGGTAGTTTTCTCTGAAAAGGAGACATATTAAGTAATATTTTTACAGTAAAGCTTAACTGAGTAAGTAGCCATGCAAACCACCCTCTCACCACTTATAAATATAGCCATAGAGAGATCACAACTGAAAAATATTTGTGAATGAGGACTATAAATCTGAGACTAAAACACAGGTAACAGAAAGAATTGGAGGTGTGCAATTAATAGAACTAAATTTACAAAATTAATAGCCATAGAGATTAGTGAAGTGATTCCACTCTTGAAATAATAATATAATTCTGCATAAAAAACAAAAACAAAAAAGGGTAATTAGGGCGTGGGGAGGTGGCTCAGTGGTTAGGAACACTTGCAGCTCTTCCAGAGGTCCTGAGTTTGGTTTCTAGAATCCAAGCCAGGTGGCTCACAACTACCTGTACCTCCAGCTCCAGATGATTCGCTGCCTTCTTCTGGCTTCCATGAGTGCTTGCACACATTTGACAGGTACTCATATAGACACATACAATTACACATCAATAAAAGTACAAATAAAGGTAAATAAAAATAATGAAAGCATAGGGCAGGGAGCACAGGTTGCTGGGGTTGCGTGTCTCACATTTATAAGGCCGTAAGTTTAATCTCCAATAAAACACTCAGTATCAACCACTTAAAAAGGGGGTTGGCATATGCCCAGGAGTGGTATGGCTGGGTTTTTAGGTAGTACTATATCCAATGTTCTGAGGAGCCTCCAGACTGATTTCCAGAGTGGTTGTACCAGTCTGCAGTCCCACCAACAGTGGAGGAGTGTTCCTCTTTCTCCACATCCTCGCCAGCATCTGCTGTCACCTGAGTTTTTTATCTTAGCCATTCTGACTGGTGTGAGGTGGAATCTCAGGGTTGTTTTGATTTGCATTTCCCTTATGACTAAAGACGTTGAACATTTCTTTATGTGCTTTTCGGCTATTCCATATTCCTCAGTTGAGAATTCTTTGTTTAGCTCTGTACCCCATTTTTAAATAGGATTATTTGATTCTCTGGAGTCTAATTTCTTGAGTTCTCTGTGTATATTAGATATTAGCCCTCTATCAGATGTAGGATTGGTAAAGATCTTTTCCCAATCTGTTGGTTGCCTTTTGTCCTAATGACAGTGTCTTTTGCCTTACAGAAGTTTTATGAGGTCCCATTTGTTGATTCTTGATCTTAGAGCATAAGCCATTGGTGTTTTGTTCAGGAAAATTTCCCCTGTGCCCACATGTTCGAGGCTCTTTTCCACTTTCTCTTGCATGAGTTTCAGAGTTTCTGGTTTTTTGTGGGGGTCCTTGATTCACTAGGACTTGAACTTTGTTCAGGGTGATAAGAATGGATCGATTTGCATTCTTCTATATGCTGACTGCCAGTTAAAACAGCACCATTTGTTGAAAATGCTGTCTCTTTTCTACTGGAGTGTGGACATATACCCAAAAGGTGCTCTAACATATAACAAGGACACGTGCTCTACCATGTTCATAGCAGCCTTAATTATAATAGCCAAAGGCTGGAAAGAACCCAGATGTCCCTCGACAAAGGAATGGATACAGAAAATGTGGTACATTTGCACAATGGAGTACTACTAAGCTATTAAAAACAATGACTTCATGAAATTCTTAGGCAAATGGATGGAACTAGAAAATATCATCCTGACTGAGGTAACCCAGACACAAAAGAACACACATTGTGTGCACTCACTGATGAGTGGATATTACCCCAAAAGCTCAGAATACCCAAGATATAATTCACAGACCATATGACATTCAAGAAGAAGGAAGACCAAAGTGTGGATGCTTCAGTCCTTCTTAGAAGGGGAAACAAAATACTCAAGGGAGGAAATATAGGGCAAGAGTGGAGCAGAGACTGAGGGAAAGAAACTGCCCCACCTGGGGATCCATCCCACATGCAGTCTCCTGAGAGGCTCTGCCAGAGCTTTACTGATACAGATGAGGATGCTTGCAGCCAACCATTGGACTGACCATGGGGAAACCAATGGAGGAGTTAGAGAAAGAACCGAATGAACTGAAGGGGTTTGCACCCCCATAAAAAGAACAACAATATCAACCAACCAGATGCTCCTGCTCCCCGCACCCTCCCCACCCCCTCGTTCCCAGGGACTAAACCACCATCCAAAGAGTACATGGAGAGACCCATTGCTCCAGCTGAATATGTAGCAGAGGATGGCATTGTCTGGCATCATTAGGAGGAGAAGTCCTTGGTTTTGTGAAGGTTCATTTCCCTAGTGTAGGGGAATGCCAGGGTGTTAAGGTGGGGAGTGGGTGGGTGGGAGGGGGAATATTCTCATAGAAGCAGGGGTAGGGGGAATGAGAGGAGGGGGAACTGGAAAAGGGTATAACATTTGAAATGTAAATAAATAAACTAATATAAAAAAGCAATGCCACAGGGTTGGGGATTTAGCTCAGTGGTAGAGCGCTTGCCTAGCAAGCGCAAGGCCCTGGGTTCGGTCCCCAGCTCTGAAAAAAAAGAAAAAAAAAGAAAAAGAAAAAAGCAATGCCATAAAAAAAGAGTATAACATAAATAGAGAAATTAATAGATGTATCAAAGGTAAAGTTAAAATATCATTATGCTGTAGGACAGAGTAAAGAAGGTTTTAGTTATGAACTACAGCTGACAGAAGGTATAAAAATTAACCAAAAGGGTCTTCTACCCAACTAACATAATCAAAACTGGAAGATGCACATTTCTAACAGTTTAATGGAAATTTACATTTTTATGCACCGAGAGGGCTGCAAGAGCTGAGACTGAATCACTCCCATCCACCCCACTGTACTCTTCTACTCACACACATGCGAAAGTTAAGGTGTCAGCCACAAGGCAGAGTTCTGTGGCTCTGAGGTATTGGTGCCCGTATGAGTCTGTTCTTTATAGCTTTATTTATTTTTTTATTATTAACTTGAGTATTTCTTTTTTTTTTTTTTTTTCGGAGCTGGGGACCGAACCCAGGGCCTTCCGCTTTTTTTTTTTTTTTAATTAACTTGAGTATTTCTTATATACATTTCTTTTTTTTTTTTTTAATGTATCATATTTTATTTTATTTTTTTTTCCTTTTTTTTTTTTTATTAACTTGAGTATTTCTTATATACATTTCGAGTGTTATTCCCTTTCCCGGTTTCCGGGCAAACATCCCCCTCCCCCCTCCCCTTCCTTATGGGTGTTCCCCTCCCAACCCTCCCACCATTGCCGCCCTCCCCCCATAGACTAGTTCACTGGGGGTTCAGTCTTAGCAGGACCCAGGGCTTCCCCTTCCACTGGTGCTCTTACTAGGATATTCATTGCTACCTATGGGGTCAGAGTCCAGGGTCAGTCCATGTATAGTCTTTAGGTAGTGGCTTAGTCCCTGGAAGCTCTGGTTGCTTGGCATTGTTGTACTTTTGGGGTCTCGAGCCCCTTCAAGCTTTTCCAGTTCTTTCTCTGATTCCTTCAATAGGGGACCTATTCTCAGTTCAGTGGTTTGCTGCTGGCATTCGCCTCTGTATTTGCTGTATTCTGGCTGTGTCTCTCAGGAGCGATCTACATCCGGCTCCTGTCGGTCTGCACTTCTTTGCTTCATCCATCTTGTCTAATTGGGTGGCTGTATATGTATGGGCCACATGTGGGGCAGGCTCTGAATGGGTGTTCCTTCAGTCTCTGTTTTAATCTTTGCCTCTCCCTTCCCTGCCAAGGGTATTCTTTTTCCTCATTTAAAGAAGGAGTGAAGCATTCACATTTTGATCATCCGTCTTGAGTTTCGTTTGTTCTAGGGATCTAGGGTAATTCAAGCATTTGGGCTAATAGCCACTTATCAATGAGTGCATACCATGTGTGTTTTTCTGTGATTGGGTTAGCTCACTCAGGATGATATTTTCCAGTTCCAACCATTTGCCTACGAATTTCATAAACTCGTTGTTTTTGATAGCTGAGTAATATTCCATTGTGTAGATGTACCACATTTTCTGTATCCATTCCTCTGTTGAAGGGCATCTCGGTTCTTTCCATTTTCTGGCTATTATAAATAAGGCTGCGATGAACATAGTGGAGCACGTGTCTCTTTTATATGTTGAGGCATCTTTTGGGTATATGCCCAAGAGAGGTATAGCTGGATCCTCAGGCAGTTCAATGTCCAATTTTCTGAGGAACCTCCAGACTGATTTCCAGAATGGTTTTACCAGTCTGCAACCCCACCAACAATGGAGGAGTGTTCCTCTTTCTCCACATCCTCGCCAGCATCTGCTGTCACCTGAGTTTTTGATCTTAGCCAATCGCACTGGTGTGAGGTGAAATCTCAGGGTTGTTTTGATTTGCATTTCCCTTATGACTAAAGATGTTGAACATTTCTTTAGGTGTTTCTCAGCCATTCGGCATTCCTCAGCTGTGAATTCTTTGTTTAGCTCTGAACCCCATTTTTTAATAGGGTTATTTGTTTCCCTGCGGTCTAACTTCTTGAGTTCTTTGTATATTTTGGATATAAGGCCTCTATCTGTTGTAGGATTGGTAAAGATCTTTTCCCAATCTGTTGGTTGCCATTTTGTCCTAACCACAGTGTCCTTTGCCTTACAGAAGCTTTGCAGTTTTATGAGATCCCATTTGTCGATTCTTGATCTTAGAGCATAAGCCATTGGTGTTTTGTTCAGGAAATTTTTTCCAGTGCCCATGTGTTCCAGATGCTTCCCTAGTTTTTCTTCTATTAGTTTGAGTGTGTCTGGTTTGATGTGGAAGTCCTTGATCCACTTGGACTTAAGCTTTGTACAGGGTGATAAGCATGGATCGATCTGCATTCTTCTACATGTTGACCTCCAGTTGAACCAGCACCATTTGCTGAAAATGCTATCTTTTTTCCATTGGATGGTTTTGGCTCCTTTGTCAAAAATCAAGTGACCATAGGTGTGTGGGTTCATTTCTGGGTCTTCAATTCTATTCCATTGGTCTATCTGTCTGTCTCTGTACCAATACCATGCAGTTTTTATCTCTATTGCTCTGTGATACTGCTTGAGTTCAGGGATAGTGATTCCCCCTGAAGTCCTTTGATTGTTGAGGATAGCTTTAGCTATCCTGGGTTTTTTGTTATTCCAGATGAATTTGCAAATTGTTCTGTCTAACTCTTTGAAGAATTGGATTGGTATTTTGATGGGGATTGCATTGAATCTGTAGATTGCTTTTGGTAAAATGGCCATTTTTACTATATTAATCCTGCCAATCCATGAGCATGGGAGATCTTTCCATCTTCTGAGGTCTTCTTCAATTTCTTTCCTCAGTGTCTTGAAGTTCTTATTGTACAGATCTTTTACTTGCTTGGTTAAAGTCACACCGAGGTACTTTATATTATTTGGGTCTATTATGAAGGGTGTCGTTTCCCTAATTTCTTTCTCGGCTTGTTTCTCTTTTGTATAGAGGAAGGCAACTGATTTATTTGAGTTAATTTTATACCCAGCCACTTTGCTGAAGTTGTTTATCAGCTTTAGTAGTTCTCTGGTGGAACTTTTGGGATCACTTAAATATACTATCATGTCATCTGCAAATAGTGATATTTTGACCTCTTCTTTTCCGATCTGTATCCCTTTGACCTCCTTTTGTTGTCTGATTGCTCTGGCTAGAACTTCAAGAACTATATTGAATAAGTAGGGAGAGAGTGGGCAGCCTTGTCTAGTCCCTGATTTTAGTGGGATTGCTTCAAGTTTCTCTCCATTTAGTTTAATGTTAGCAACTGGTTTGCTGTATATGGCTTTTACTATGTTTAGGTATGGGCCTTGAATTCCTATTCTTTCCAGGACTTTTATCATGAAGGGGTGTTGAATTTTGTCAAATGCTTTCTCAGCATCTAATGAAATGATCATGTGGTTCTGTTCTTTCAGTTTGTTTATATAATGGATCACATTGATGGTTTTCCGTATATTAAACCATCCCTGCATGCCTGGGATGAAGCCTACTTGATCATGGTGGATGATTGTTTTGATGTGCTCTTGAATTCGGTTTGCCAGAATTTTATTGAGTATTTTTGCGTCGATATTCATAAGGGAAATTGGTCTGAAGCTCTCTTTCTTTGTTGTGTCTTTGTGTGGTTTAGGTATAAGAGTAATTGTGGCTTCGTAGAAGGAATTCGGTAGGGCTCCATCTGTTTCAATTTTGTGGAATAGTTTGGATAATATTGGTATGAGGTCTTCTATGAAGGTTTGATAGAATTCTGCACTAAACCCGTCTGGACCTGGGCTCTTTTTGGTTGGGAGACCTTTAATGACTGCTTCTATTTCCTTAGGAGTTATGGGGTTGTTTAACTGGTTTATCTGTTCCTGATTTAACTTCGATACCTGGTATCTGTCTAGGAAATTGTCCATTTCCTGAAGATTTTCAAATTTTGTTGAATATAGGTTTTTATAGTAAGATCTGATGATTTTTTGAATTTCCTCCGAATCTGTAGTTATGTCTCCCTTTTCATTTCTGATTTTGTTAATTTGGACGCACTCTCTGTGTCCTCTCGTTAGTCTGGCTAAGGGTTTATCTATCTTGTTGATTTTCTCAAAGAACCAACTTTTGGTTCTGTTGATTCTTTCTATGGTCCTTTTTGTTTCTACTTGGTTGATTTCAGCTCTGAGTTTGATTATTTCCTGCCTTCTACTCCTCCTGGGTGTATTTGCTTCTTTTTGTTCTAGAGCTTTTAGGTGTGCTGTCAAGCTGCTGACATATGCTCTTTCCTGTTTCTTTCTGCAGGCACTCAGCGCTATGAGTTTTCCTCTTAGCACAGCTTTCATTGTGTCCCATAAGTTTGAGTATGTTGTATCTTCATTTTCATTAAATTCTAAAAAGTTTTTAATTTCTTTCTTTATTTCTTCCTTGACCAGGTTATCATTGAGTAGAGCATTGTTCAATTTCCACGTATATGTGGGCATTCTTCCCTTATTGTTATTGAAGACCAGTTTTAGGCCGTGGTGGTCCGATAGCACGCATGGGATTATTTCTATCTTTCTGTACCTGTTGAGGCCCGTTTTTTGACCAATTATATGGTCAATTTTGGAGAAAGTACCATGAGGAGCTGAGAAGAAGGTATATCCTTTTGCTTTAGGATAGAATGTTCTATAAATATCCGTTAAGTCCATTTGGCTCATGACTTCTCTTAGTCTGTCGACATCACTGTTTAATTTCTGTTTCGATGATCTGTCCATTGATGAGAGTGGTGTGTTGAAATCTCCCACTATTATTGTGTGAGGTGCAATGTGTGTTTTGAGCTTTAGTAAGGTTTCTTTTACGTATGTAGGTGCCCTTGTATTTGGGGCATAGATATTTAGGATTGAGAGTTCATCTTGGTTGATTTTTCCTTTGATGAATATGAAGTGTCCTTCCTTATCTTTTTTGATGACTTTTAATTGAAAATTGATTTTATTTGATATTAGAATGGCTACTCCAGCTTGCTTCTTCTGACCATTTGCTTGGAAAGTTGTTTTCCAGCCTTTCACTCTGAGGTAGTGTCTGTCTTTGTCTCTGAGGTGTGTTTCCTGTAGGCAGCAGAATGCAGGGTCCTCGTTGCGTATCCAGTTTGTTAATCTATGTCTTTTTTTTTGGGGAGTTGAGGCCATTGATATTGAGAGATATTAAGGAATAGTGATTATTGCTTCCCGTTATATTCATATTTGGATGTGAGGTTATGTTTGTGTGCTTTTCTTCTCTTTGTTTTGTTGCCAAGACGATTAGTTTCTTGCTTCTTCTAGGGTATAGCTTGCCTCCTTATGTTGGGCTTTACCATTTATTATCCTTTGTAGTGCTGGATTTGTAGAAAGATATTGTGTAAATTTGGTTTTGTCATGGAATATCTTGGTTCCTCCATCTATGTTAATTGAGAGTTTTGCTGGATACAGTAACCTGGGCTGGCATTTGTGTTCTCTTAGGGTCTGTATAACATCAGTCCAGGATCTTCTGGCCTTCATAGTTTCTGGCGAGAAGTCTGGTGTGATTCTGATAGGTCTCCCTTTATATGTTACTTGACCTTTTTCCCTTACTGCTTTTAATATTCTTTCTTTATTTTGTGCGTTTGGTGTTTTGACAATTATGTGACGGGAGGTGTTTCTTTTCTGGTCCAATCTATTTGGAGTTCTGTAGGCTTCTTTTATGTCTATGGCTATCTCTTTTTTTAGGTTAGGGAAGTTTTCTTCTATGATTTTGTTGAAGATATTTACTGGTCCTTTGAGCTGGGAGTCTTCACTCTCTTCTATACCTATTATCCTTAGGTTTGATCTTCTCATTGAGTCCTGGATTTCCTGTATGTTTTGGACCAGTAGTTTTTTCCGCTTTACATTATCTTTGACAGTTGAGTCAATGATTTCTATGGAATCTTCTGCTCCTGAGATTCTCTCTTCCATCTCTTGTATTCTGTTGGTGAAGCTTGTATCTACAGCTCCTTGTCTCTTCTTTTGGTTTTCTATATCCAGGGTTGTTTCCATGTGTTCTTTCTTGATTGCTTCTATTTCCATTTTTAATTCCTTCAACTGTTTGATTGTGTTTTCCTGGAATTCTTTCAGGGATTTTTGCGATTCCTCTCTGTAGGCTTCTACTTGTTTATTAATGTTTTCCTGTGTTTCCTTAAGTGTGTTCATGTCTTTCTTGAAGTCCTCCAGCATCATGATCAAATATGATTTTGAAACTAGATCTTGCTTTTCTGGTGTGTTTGGATATTCCATGTTTGTTTTGGTGGGAGAATTGGGCTCCGATGATGGCATGTAGTCTTGGTTTCTGTTGCTTGGGTTCCTGCGCTTGCCTCTCGCCATCAGATTATCTCTAGTGTTACTTTGTTCTGCTATTTCTGACAGTGGCTAGACTGTCCTATAAGCCTGTGTGTCAGGAGTGCTGTAGACCTGTTTTCCTCTCTTTCAGTCAGTTATGGGGACAGAGTGTTCTGCTTTCGGGCGTGTAGTTTTTCTTCTCTACAGGTCTTCAGCTGTTCCTGTGGGCCTGTGTCTTGAGTTCACCAGGCAGCTTTCTTGCAGCAGAAAATTTGGTCTTACCTGTGGTCCCGAGGCTCAGGTTCGCTCGTGGGGTGCTGCCCAGGGGCTCTCTGCAGAGGCAGCAACCAGGAAGACCTGTGCCGCCCCTTCCGGGAGCTTCAGTGCACCAGGGTTCCAGATGGTCTTTGGCTTTTTCCTCTGGTGTCCGTGATGTGTGTGCAGGGAGCAGTCTCTTCTGGTTTCCCAGGCTTGTCTGCCTCTCTGAAGGTGTAGCTCTCCCTCCCACGGGATTTGGGTGCAGAGAACTGTTTATCCGGTCTGTTTCCTTCAGGGTCCGGCGGTGTCTCTGGCAGGGGTCCTGCCGCTCCTGGGTCCTCCCTCACGGGAGCCCAGAGGCCTTATACAGTTTCCTCTTGGGCCAGGGATGTGGGCAGGGGTGAGCAGTGTTGGTGGTCTCTTCTGCTCTGCAGCCTCAGGAGTGCCCACCTGACCAGGCGGTTGGGTCTCTCTCTCACCGGGTCTGGGAGCAGAGAGCTGCTGCGGGCCGGGATCCCGGCCTTCTGCTTGCTAGGCAAGTGCTCTACCACTGAGCTAAATCCCCAACCCCAACTTGAGTATTTCTTATATACATTTCGAGTGTTATTCCCTTTCCCGGTTTCCGGGCAAACATCTCCCTCCCCCCTCCCCTTCCTTATGGGTGTTCCCCTCCCCATCCTCCCCCCATTGCCGCCCTCCCCCCACCACTCTAATTCACTGGGGGTTCAGTCTTAGCAGGACCCAGGGCTTCCCCTTCCACTGGTGCTCTTACTAGGATATTCATTGCTACCTATGGGGTCAGAGTCCAGGGTCAGTCCATGTATAGTCTTTAGGTAGTGGCTTAGTCCCTGGAAGCTCTGGTTGCTTGGCATTGTTGTACATATGGGGTCTCGAGCCCCTTCAAGCTCTTCCAGTTCTTTCTCTGATTCCTTCAACGGGGGACCTATTCTCAGTTCAGTGGTTTGCTGCTGGCATTCGCCTCTGTGTTTGCTGTATTCTGGCTGTGTCTCTCGGGAGAGATCTACATCCGGCTCCTGTCGGCCTGCACTTCTTTTATAACTTTATTTTTAAAATAACTTATAAGAAAGCAGGTTTCCTCATGGCATTGTCATGCATCGTCTTAGTTGTCCCCTTCCTCACAGCTTCTCCCTCACTGGGCTCACATGCTGGGTATTCCCTTCCACTTGACACTGCAGGGGCTCTGCTACTTTCTGTCCTTCTTCCTTAGGACCTCTTTTTTTCTTTTATTAGATTTTTTAATTTACATTTTAATGTTATCCCCTTTCCAGGTTTCCCCTCCCCCTATCCTTTCCCCCTTCCCCGTGCTTCTCTGAGGATGCTCCCTCACCCAACACCCCCCTCCCTCCCACCTCCCGGCCCTGACGTTCCTTTACACTGGGACATCCAGCCTTCACAGGAACAAGTGCCTCCCCTTCCATTGATGCCCTACAAGACCATCCTCTGCTACATATGAGGATGGGGCCATAGGTCCATCCCTGTGTTCTCTCGGGATGGTGATTTAGTCCTTGAGAGCTCTGGGGGCGTCTGATTGGTTGACACTGTTGTTCTTATGTGGTTGCAAACCCCCTTAGCTCCTTCAGTCCTTTCTCTAACTCCTCCAGTGCAGCCCCCTTCTCAGTTCAATGGTTGGCTGTGAGCAGCTGCTTCTATATTTGTCAGGCTCTGGCAGAGCCTCTCAGGAGACAGCTATATCAGGCTCCTGTCAGCAAGCATGCACTTGACATCCACAATATTGTCTGGATTTGGTGGCTGCATATTGGATAGATCCTCAGGTGGGGCAGTCTCTGGATGGCCTTTCCTTCAGTCTCTGCTCCACACTTTGTCTCCTTATTTCCTTCTAGGGGTATTTTGTCCCCCTTCTAAGAAGGTCTGAAGGATCCACACATTGGTCTTCCTTCTTCTTGAGCTTCATGTGGTTTGTGGATTGGATCTTGGGTATTCTGAGCTTTTGGGCTACTATCCACTTACCATGTGTGCAAACCATGTGTGTTCTTTTGTGTCGGGCTACCTCACTCAGGATATTTTCTAGTTCCATCCGTTGCTTTGTCTTTTTATAAAACAACAACAACAACAACAACAACAACAACAACAACAACAACGTCTCATGTACCGCTTTCTAGTTTTCTGTCCTCAACCCACGCTGCTTTAACATGAACAGTTCTGTGTGTCAGGATAATGGATTGACTCTATCACATGATCCTGTGATCCACATAGCTCCTCCTGCCAGCCATGGCCTGCGTGGTTGTTGAGAATCTTTCTCCAGGGACTTGGATAGCAAAGCAGGAGCAGGGGATTCGGTGTGTTCTGATCTCGATCCTTCACCATTCAGGTACCTCCTCTGCAGCTGTGCTGGTGAAGGGCAGCGGGGCTGCTGTCCGTTCAGCTCTCCTGTTTGCTTGTGGTTTTGCAGGGCGTTGGTGGGAATCTGTCCGGTTCAGACGTCCCACCTTTCCAGCGTGTGTCTGCTATCTGTGGAGACTGTTGACTTCAGCTGGTGATTTAGGTTCCCAGTAGCAGTGTGAATTCTCTCCTGGCATCAATGTGCTTGTTGCTTGGAGCGAGTCAGAGCTCTCCTCTCCCTGGTAGCCGCATCTGTGTACTCACCCCGTGGATCTTTGTGTAAACTTGGCTTCTCGATGGGAAAAGCCCCACTGGAACTCTTTTCTCCTCAGTGTAGTTCTTTTCCTTATTTCTCTTTTTCTGCTGGTCATTTTTCTTCTTACTTTCTTTTACCCAAAGTCTTGGTAATGCTTACAAATGCTGTTTCTGATTTGACCTCAGAATCTCCAGCTTGAACTTGTGCTTAAGTAACTAGAACTTCAATCTTCAAGTAGGTGCCTCGTTCCAACTCTTTATTGTGATCGGTTTCCTTGAAGCCCAAAACCCTCTTCCACTCCATAAATAGACTTGTAAATTGTCACTTAAACAGCACTCTCAGATTTATTCCTCCTCACAGTGATTTACCAGCCATGCAGTTTACAAAGGCAGGAACTGGGAGGCAGGCTTCCCTGAGTGAGTGACATAACTAAATTCCTGAGATCTGAGAAACAGGGGCCTCCTGGATGCAGATGGCAGGAGTGACACAGGCTTTGTGGAGATGGTGCAGTTGGCAGGTGTCTGTGCAGGGCGAGCCTGAGCACCTGAGCTGCAGTCCCCAGTGCCCAAGTGTGCTGTGTGTTCTTACAGCTCCAACACTGGGAACAGCTAGAAGGAGCGGTGGAATTCCATGGAGCACCTGACCAGTCAACTCAGTTGAAATTCAAGTTTCTAGTTTAGTAAGAGACCCTCTCTCAAAACAGTAAGAAATGAAGGATGGTAACTACTGTCTTCCTGTGAACCGTGTATGAGATAATTCTTAAATATAACTTGGAGGTATAAAGGGGCTAAGTTATATTCATAATAATAGAGCTAAATCAAGAAATAAGGCATTGCCAGTTTCTTTTCTAATAGTGTTACTCTTTAACAGACCCTGATTTTAGTGAGGCCAGAGAACCTAGGAGAAACCCTATGTTTTCTGTTCCTACAGTTGGAGTTGGATGTATGAGACACTTCTGGCTTTGGTAAGCTGAAGCTACTCTGCTGTTTGCTAAGAAAATGTATTAAAGGCATAGTTTGACTGGGACATAACATTCCACCATCTGCTCATTACCTCTTCTAGACTGGATCTGAATAGGAGGTCAGGCTAAGCAGCAGCTACTCTGTAAGCTGCCGAGGGCAGCAGTGAGCAACATGGGCAAAGACCATCACTATGTCTGGATCTTGGTAGCTCATATAGGACAGGGCAGACATTTGAGAAAAAGATATGTGTCAGAAGATAAAACTGTTGGGGAAGAATGAAGCAATAAAAGCAGGTGTGACTGGTAGAGGCACAGCGTCCTGATATTTGATGGCCATGATGGCTTAGGATGTCCAAGACTGTGCTATAAACAGAGACAGGCAGCAAGCTAAAGAAAAGGAAGAAGGTTCTAAGCACAAGCCTTGAGGTGGGATTGATTATGGGTGGCGTGTTCAGAAAGTGCCAAGGAGTGGGTGTGGTGCTGCACACCTCTACTTGCAGCACTCAGGAGACAGAAGCAGGGTGTCTGTAGGCTCTTGTCCAGCCTGATCTGTGTCATGAGTTTCAGGACGTGTCACTGTGCCAGAGAGTGAGTGCTAACAGCATGCTGAAGAGTAATCAAAAGATGACAAAATCTGTGATACACTTATAAATGTTTATATTAAAATAAAAATATATGGTAGCTAAGGAAGACACCATCATAAGCTTCCGGTCTCCATGTACACATGCACATACAGGTGCACACACATGCACACATACACACAAACACACAAACTTGGTCCTGCCAAGGTTGGACCCCCAGTGCAGGGGATTATTGGGGGGGGAGTAAGGGGATGTATAGGGGGAATACCTGTATGGGGGAGAGGGAGGAGAGGGAATGAGGGCTTATGGATAGGAAACCGGGAAGGGGAATAACGTTTGAAATGTAAGTAAAGAAATATATCTAATAAAAAAATTAAAAAAGACCAAATTAAAAAAATCTGAATAATTCATGTGCTGTCGATTAGCACATGTTTTGAAAAGTAAAAAACAAAAACTTTCTGCCTTTTAGGGAGGTCGATTAAAGTTGTAGTTCTGTGATTACATCATCAGAAGACTTTAAGTCCGTTATAGTTGTATGTTTGTTATTGTCCTTTTGGCTTGATTCATTTCATTTTTTTTAAGATAGAAAAATGGGTACTACTTTTCTTAAACTTAGAAATTTGTACTAATACCCAGGTTGAATTGTACTCGCCAGAAATACATGTATGAGCCATTTAAGGTTGAATATAGGAACTCGGCAATATAACTTGCAAAATTACTTTTATGTACATGTGTGTTCCTGTGTGAGCTTTTTTTTTATGTACATGTGTGTTCCTGTGTGAGCTTTTTTTTTTATGTACATGTGTGTTCCTGTGTGAGCTTTTTGCCTATCAAGTGCATGTAGGAGCCTGCAGAGGCCAGAAGAGCATAGCAAATCCTCTGGGGCTGGAGGCAGATGGCTGTGAGCCACTTGTAGCTGCTGGGAACCGAATTCATGTCCTCTGTAAAAGAAGTCAATGTTCTTAGCCACAGGGCCATCACTCTAGCCTTCAGCATTAAAAAAAAAAAAGGATCCATTTTTATTTTATGTGTATGTTTCTCCTACATGTATGTTTGTGTACCACATGTTTATTTGGTGTCCTCAGGGTCCAGAAGAGGGCATTGGGACCTCTAGCACTGGAATTTTAGGCAGTTTTAAACTACCATGTAAGTGCTAGGAATTAAACCCAGGTTCTCTGCAAGAGCCTCGGGTACTTTGAAGTGCTGAGCCATCACTCAGCAATTTTACGACACTATCTTCTACAAAAACATACAGAGAGCCTTTTCTAAATTCTGATTTATGCCTCTAAGTCTTACAGTTTTAAAAATAAAGACAGCCGTTAAGCTAGTAGTTCCCCTGCGTAATGACTGATTGTAGAGTGAGAAACTGTTGCAATCACACTTCCTTAATAGACTTGCATGTGTATATGCACATGCATTGTAGATGTATATATTCTTGTGTGTACATGTAGAGGCCAGAGGTTGATGCTGGTATCTTCCTTGAACTCTGTTTATTCAGAGGCAGGATCTCTCCCTGAACTTGCACATTCTGCTAGAATAACAACCATCTTGTCCTGGGGAGCCCTTTTCTGTCTCCTAAGCACTGGGATTATAGGTGGCTGTTAAGTCTGCCCAGACTCTATGAGAGTACCAGAGAGCCGAACACTGGCCTCATGCTTGCTTCCCAAGCACTTCTGCACTGATTCATCTCTCCAGACTTCTATAATTTCTCATTAAATATTATTGTATGTAAGATATTCACAGCGACCCTACACAGTCAAGAAGTAGATGACACCTGAGGGCTTCAGAAGAATCCTAGGTTCAATAGTAAAACTCCTGTTTACACTGTGTCAAGTATCTCTCTTTTTCAAAATAGGTGCTTAGAAATCTAATGTTTGGTTACCCTTTTGTTAGTAGTAGTTTTTTTTTTCAGTAAATAAAGCAGTTAGACAGAGATGAGTAATCAAATTTGAAGATCTCTAAAGCAAGACGTAGGTTTATTCCCTGCCATCCAGAACCCAGTTTCACCTCTGACGTCTCTACCAACAGTTTTGGGTATCCTTTCGAACAGGCTCTCATGTTTATTCTACTTGGTGTGATGTGTGTGTGTGTGTGTGTGTGTGTGTGTGTGTGTGTATGTGTGTATATGTGTATAATACACACACACACACACACACACACACACACACACCTAGCCCTCTTCTTCTCCTTCCTATTAAAGTAAAGAATGGTGCTGCTTGTATAGAGCTATGACTTTAGAAACTTTATCCTCACTTCTACAGTGTATCCTGGACGTGGGTAGAAAATTTCTGATTAATTAAACGTATCTATCTCGTATGTTATCTCTATTTATTTTCTTGTAGTAACAACATTCACAATAGCCAAACTCAGGAGCCGGTGATTTATTATTAACCGGCAGCTCACCAGCTTACAGCTGGAGAGGTGTCTGGCATCATACACAGTGCTTATTTAAATGCTTGAGGCATTCCCACCTGATGGATTACTCAAGAGGCTAAAGTATAGATACGAAGGCTGATTGTTGTGCAGAGTTAGAGTGAAGCACAGATGTGTCCTGACAGGATATTCCTATCACGTGCCACAGTAACGCTATGATTTCCCCTGGGGCTCTTTGTGTCTTAAGAGCTGGCATTACTCATCATGGACGTGAGGGACACGTGAAGCAAGTTTCCTACAGGTTCTAGGTCTGCACTGTACATTGCCCACAACTCCACTGGACACATCTGGTCGGGTCCTTGATGATCATAGAGGGCAGCTTGTTATCTTTATGTGAGAACAGGGTGATTAGTATTTAAAGAGCTGCCAAATCTGCTTGATGGCTACACAGGAAACCTTGGATTCCACACACCTCACCTTACAGGTATTCTTTGCAGGTAAGGGTCTGTGAATGGTATCCAGAGAGGTAATGTACTGGCTGGTTTTACGTCATCAAAGAGGCTTATGGAGAAGATGCCTGCCTGTATAGGACCAGACTGTAGACAAGCCTGTGGGACTTTTTAAAAAATATTATTGATTGATGGGAGAGGGCCCAGCACATTGTGGGTGGTACCATCCTTGGGCTGTGGTCGTGGGTTCTACAAGAAAGCAGACTGAGCAAGCCACGAGGAGCAAGCCAGCAAGCACCCCCCTTGCATGACTTCTCCATCAGCCCTGCTTCCTGAACCCTTCTCTACCTGAATACCTGTTCTGACTTTACTTGATGATAAATTATGATTTAAAACCATAAGCTGAGTATACCTTTTTCTTCCTGAGTTTCTTTGGTTGTGATGTTTTATCACAGAAATAGTAACTCTATGTAGGGCAGGTGATGCCACAGTGTCACCAGACACTGCCAGCTCATGGCCCAAATCACCTCTAGTTGAAAACCATTGACTTAGAGTGAACAAAACCAGACCATATAAGGTACGGCATAGAGGTCAACTGAAAAGTAGGGATAAAAGGGAGAGTTTAGTGTGCTTCTTTGATCATGGAGGGTATATAGAACTGTTAACAGTGGGGCTGTCTTGTCTCTACTTTCCCACTAATTTTAAGATCTTAATTAGTGACTTTACTTTTCTGGTCGGGAATTAGTGGATTAACCATATTGTATTTTTCTTAAGTTGCATGCTTTTTCTGAGCAGGAAATATGCTAGCATTTATCAATTTTCATGTGTATAAAGGTTTCTGTAAATGATAAAATACTATGCCATAGTGCTGTATTATCTACATATCTCACTATTCCTTTTCAGTCATGGATTTTTTATCTCTAGGTTTTTAAAATTGGATATTTTATTTATTTACATTTCAAATGTTATCCCATTTACCAGTTTCCCCTCTGCAAACCCCATCTCCCCTTACCTTGCTTCTATGAGGGTGCTTCTCCTACCTACCCACCCACTCATGCCTCACTACTCTAGCATTCCTCTACCCAGGACATCAAGCCTTCACAGGACCAAGGGCCTCCATACCCGTTGATGCCGGATAAGGCCTCTTCAGCTCCTTCAGTCCTTTCCCTAACTCCTCCATTGGGGTCTCTGTGATCAGTCTGATGGTTAGCTTCGAGAATCCACATCTTCATTGGTCAGGATCTGACAGAGCCTCTCAGGAGACAGCTGTATGGGGCTCCTGTCAGCAAGCACTTCTTGGCATCCCCAATAGTGTCTGGGTTTGGTGTCAGCATGTGGGCTCTGGATAGCCTTTTCGTCAGTCTCTACTCTACGCTTTGTCCCTGTATTTCCTTTAGACAGGAGAAATTCTGGGTTAAAATTTTAGAGATGGGTGGGTGGCCCCATCCCTCAACTGGCAGCCTTCCCTAACCTCTGGATATGGTGTCTACAGATTCACCCTCCCCTTTGTTGGGCATGTCAGCTAATCTCATCCCCATTGGTCCTAGGAGCCTCTTGATTTCCTAGTATCTGGGACTTTCTGGTGTCTACCCCCAGTTCCCTATCCCCCATTGCGATACACCTCTGTTCAAACACCTGACCCTCTGTATATCATCTCTCTCTCCTCCCATACCTGATCCTGACCGCCTTTTCCTCCTCCCCACACTCTCTTCTTACCAAGTCCCTCCTACCCTCTACTTCCCTTGATTGATTTGTTCCCATTCTAAGTAGGACTGAAGCATCTACTCTTTGTTCTTTGTTCCTCTTGAGCTTCATGTGGTCAGTGAGTCGTATCCCGGGTAATCCAAGCTCTTTGCCTAATATCCACTTGTCAGTGAGTGCATACCATGTGTGTTCTTTTGTAACTGGGTCACCTCACTCAGGATGATATGTTCTAGTTCTATCCATTTGCCTATGTATTTCATGAAGTCATTGTATTTGATAGCTGAGTAGTACCCCATTGTGTAGATGTCCCACATTTACTGGATCCATTCCTCTTTTGAAGGGTATCTGTGTTCTTTCCAGCTTCTGGCTATGATAAATAAGGCTGCTATGAACATCGTGGAGCATGTGTCTTTGTTCTATGTTGGAGCATCTTTTGAGTATATGCCCAGGAGTGGTATAGCTGGGTCCTCAGGGAATACTATATCCAATTTTCTGAGGAACCTGCAGACTGATTTCCAGAGTGGTTGTACCAGTCTGCAATCCCACCAACAATGGAGGAGTGTTCCTTTTTCTCCACATTCTTGTCAGCATCTGCTGTCCCCTGAATTTTTGGTCTTAGCTATTCTGACTGGTATCAGGTGGAATCTCAGAGTTGTTTTGATTTGCATTTCCCTGATGACTAAGGATGTTGAACATTTCTTTAGGTGCTTCTCAGCCATTCAGTATTCCTCAGTTGAGAATTCTTGGTTAGCTCTGTACCCCATTTTTAATAGGGTTATTTGGCTCTCTGGAGTCTAACTTCTTGAGTTCTTTGTATATTTTGGATATAAGCCCTTTATTGGATGTAGGATTGGTAAAGATCTTTTCCCAATCTGTTGTTTGCTGTTTTGTCCTAATGACAGTGTCTTTGCCTTACAGAAGCTTTGCAGTTTTATAAGGTCCTATATGTCGATTCTTGATCATAGACCATAAGCCATTGGTGTTTTGTTCAGGAAATTTTCCCCAGTACCAATATGTTCGAGACTCTTCCCCACTTTTTCTTCTATTAGTTTAAGTTTATCTGGTTTGATGCGAAGGTCCTTGATCTACTTGGACTTAAGCTTTGTACAGGGCGATAAGATTGATTTGCATTCTTCTATATGCTGACCTCCAGTTGAACCAGCACCATTTGGTTGAAAAGGCTATCTTTTTTCCATTGGATGGTTTTAGCTCCTTTTTCAAAGATCAAGTGACCATAAGTGTGGGTTCATTTCTGGGTCTTCAATTCTATTCCACTGATCTACCTGTCTATCTCTGTACCAATACCATACAATTTTTATCACTATTGCTCTGTAATACCGCTTTAGGTCTGGGATGGTGATTCCCCCAGAAGTTCTTTTATTGTTGAGGATAGTTTTGGCTATCCTGGGTTTTTTGTTATTCCAAACGAATTTGCAAATCGCTCTTTCTATCTCTATAAAGAATGGGGATTGCATTGAATCTGTAGATTGCTTTTGGTAAAATGGCCATTTTTACTATATTAATCCTGGCAATCCATGAGCATGGGAGATCTTTCCATCTTCTGAGGTCTTCTTTAATTTCTTTCTTCAGAGACTTGAAGTTCTTGTCATACAGATCTTTCACTTGCTTGGATAAAGTCACACCGAGGTATTTTATATTATTTGGGACTATTGTGAAGGGTCTCATTTCCCTAATTTCTTTCTCAGCCTATTTATCCTTTGAGTAGAGGAAGGCTACTGATTTGTTTGAGTTAATATTATACCCTGATACTTTGCTGAAGTTGTTTATCAGGTTTAGTAGTTCTCTGGTGGAATTTTTGGGGTCACTATCATATCATCTGCAAATAGTGATATTTTGACTTCTTTCTTTCCAATTTGTATACCTTTGACCTCCTTTTGTTGTCTGATTGCTCTGGCTAGGACTTCGAGTACTATATTGAATAAGTAGGGAGAGAGTGGGCAGCCTTGTCTAGTCCCTGATTTTAGTGGGATTGCTTCAAGTTTCTCTCCATTTAGTTTGATGTTAGCTACTGGTTTGCTGTATATTACTTTTACTATGTTTAGATATGGGCCTTGAATTCCTTATCTTTCCAGAACTTTTATCATGAAGGAGTGTTGAATTTTGTCAAATGCTTTCTCAGCATCTAATGAAATGATCATGTCATTTTTATCTTTGAGTTTGTTTATGTAGTTGATTATATTGATGGATTTCCATGTATTAAACCATCACTGTATCCCTGGGATGAAGCTTACTTGATCATGATGGATGATTGTTTTGATGTGTTCTTAGATTTGGCTTGCAAGAATTTTACTGAGTGTTTTTGCATCGATATTCATAAGGGAAACTGTTCTGAAGTTCTCTTTCTTTGTTGGGTCTTTGTGTGGTTTTGGTATAAGAGTAATTGTGACTTCATAGAAGGAATTTGGTAGTACTCTGTTTCTATTTTGTGGAATAGTTTGGACAGTATTGGTATGAGGTCTTCTATGAAGGTCTGATAGAATTCTGCACTAAACCCATCTGGTTCTGGGCTCTTTTTGGTTGGGAGACTTTTAATAACTGCTTCTATTTCTTTAGGAATTATGGGGTTGTTTAGATGGTATATCTGTTCCTGATTTAACTTTGGTGCCTGTTATTTGTCTAGAAAATTGTCCATTTCCTCCAGATGTTCCAGTTTTGTTGAATATAGGCTTTTGTAGTAGGATCTAATGATTTTTTTTTAGTTCCTCAGATTCTGTTATGTGTCCCTTTTCATTTCTGATATTATTAATTTGGATACTGTCTCTTTGCCGTCTGGTTAGTCTGGCTAAGGGTTATCTATCTTCTTGATTTTCTCAAAGAACTAGCTTCTGGTTTTGTTGATTCTTTGTATAGTTTTTTTTTTTCTACTTGGTTGATTTCAGCCATGAGTTTGATTATTTCCTGACTTTTCCTCCTCTTCGTTGTATTTTTTCTTTTTGTTTTAGGGATTTTAAGTGTACTATCAAGCTGCTTAAGCTCTCTCCTGTTTCTTTTTGCAGGCACTCAGAGCTATGAATTTTCCTCTTAGCACTGCTTTCATTGTGTTCCAAAAGTTTGGGTATGTTGAATCTTCATTTTCATTAAATTCTAAGAAGTCTTTAATTTCTTCCTCGACCGAGTTGTCATTGAGTAGAGCATTATTCAACTTCCATGTGTATGTGGATGTTCTTCTGTTATTGTTCTTATTGAAGACCAGCCTTAGTCCGTGGTGATCTGATAGGATACATGGGATTATTTCTATCTTCCTGTGTCTGTTGAGGCCTATTTTGTGACCAATTATATGGTCAAGTTTGGAGAAGGTCCCATGAGTTGCTGAGAAGAAGGTATATCCTTTTGTTTTAGGATGGAATGTTCTATAAATATCTGTTAAATCCACTTGGTTCATAACTTCTGTTAGTTTCTCTATGTCTCTGTTTAATTTCTGTTTCCATGATCTGTACATTGATGAGAGGGGGATGTTGAAATCTCCTAGTATTATTGTGTGAGGTGTAATGTGTAATTTGAGCTTTAGTAAGGTTTCTTTTACGAATGTAGGTGCCCTTGCATTTGGAACATAGATATTTAGGGTTGAGAGTTCATCTTGGTGGATTTTTTCTTTTGATGAATATGAAGTGTCCTTTATTTTTTTTTTTTTGATGACTTTTGGTTGAAAGTCGATTTTATTTAATATTACAATGGCTACTCTAGCTTGCTTCTTTGGACCATTTGCTTGGAAAGTTGTTTTCCAGCTTTTTACTGTGAGGTAGTGTCTGTCTTTGTCTTTGAGGTATGTTTCCTGTATGCAGCAAAATGCTGGTTCCTCTTTATGCAGTCTGTTAGTCTATGTCTTTTTATTGGGGAATTGAGTCCATTTATATTGAGAAATATTAAGGAATAGAGATTGTTGCTTCCTGTTATTTTTGTATGTGGAGGTGGAATTATGTTTGTGTGTCTCTCTTCCTTTGGTTTCGTTGCAAGGAGATTGTTTTCTTGCTTTTTCTACGACGTAGTTTTCCTCCTTGTGTTGTAGTTTTCCATTATCCTTTGTAGGGCTGGATTTGTAGAAAGATATTGAGTAAATTTTGTTTTGTCATGGAATATCTTGGTTTCTCCATCTATGTTAATTGAGAGCTTTGCTAGATTTAGTAGCTTAGGCTGGCATTTGTGTTCCCTTCGGGTCTGTATGACATCTTCCCAGGATCTTGTGGCTTTCATACTCTCTGGTGAGAAGTCTGGTGTAATTCTGATAGATCTGCTTTTATATGTCACTTTATCTTTTTCCCTTACTGCTTTTAATATTCTTTCTTTGTTTTGTGCATTTGGTGTTTTGACTATTAAGTGATGGGAGGAGTTTCTTTTCTGGTCCAATCTATTTGGAGTTCTGTAGGCTTCTTGTGTGTTTATGGGCATCTCTCTCTTTAGTTTAGGGAGGTTTTCTTCTATAATTTTGTTGAAGATATTTACTGGCCCTTTAAATGGAGAGTCATCACTCTCTTCTATACCTATTATCTGTAGGTTTGATCTTCTCATTGTGTCCTGGATTTCCTGAATGCTTTGGGCTAGGAACTTTTTTTGTTTTAGAGTATCTTTGATGGTTGTGTCAATGTTTTCTATGGTATCTTCTGCCCTTGAGATTCTCTCTTCTATGTCATGTATTCTGTTGGTGATGCTTGCATCTATGACTCCTGATCTCTTCCATAGGTTTTCTCTCTCCAGGGTTGTCTCTCTTTGTGCTTTTTTCATTATTTCTATTTCTGTTTTTATATCCTGGATGGTTTTGTTCAATTCCTTCACCTGTTTGGTTGTGTTTTCCTGTAATTCTTTCAGGGATTTTTGTGTTTCCTCTTTTAGGGTTTCTACTTGTTTACTTGCATTGTCCTGTATTTCTTTAAGGTAGTTATTTATATCCTTCTTAAAGTCATCCATCACTACCATAAAATGTGATTTTAAATCTAAATCTTGCTTTTCCGGTGTTTTTGGATATCCAGTATTTGCTTTGATGAGAGGTCTGGGCTCTGATGATGCAAAGTAGTCTTGGTTTCTGTTCCTTAGGTTCCTGCACTTGCCTCTTGCCATCAGGTTTTCTCTGCTGTTAGCCTCTTTTGCTGTTTCTGACAGTGGCTTGATCCTGGTGTAGGCTTGTGTGTCAGCACTTCTGTAGACCATGTTTTCTTTCAGCCAGTTATGGGAACAGAGTGCTCTGCTGTCAGGTGTGTAGACACTCCTGGTGACTGTATCTCAGCTCTCAATGCAGGCAGGAATCACAAGAGTCCTGCCCCTGACTGCTTCTAGATCCCTGTGCCCAAGGGGCACAGATGACACTAGGTGATTACCTCTTGGGTTGGGAATGTGGACAGAGGGTAGTCTCCTCTGATTTCTCAGGAATGTCTGCACTTCTGATGGTCCAGCTCTCTCCCCAACAGGATTTGGGTGCAGGGAGCTGTTTGACTGGTTCAGTTCAGTTCAGGGCATAGACTGGAATCGCAGGTACCTGCTGCTGACTGTTCCTATATTCCTGTGTCCAGAGGCACTGTGCAGTTTCCTCTTGGGCCAAGGATGTGTGAAAAGGTGGGCAGAAGTGGCAGTCTGTCCTGTGGTTTCAAGATGGACTGCACTTCTGGGTGTTTAGCTCTCATCCCCATGAGATTTGGGAGCAGGCTTGTGATTTCTTTATTATTTCTATTTCCATTTTTAGATCCTCGATGGTTTTGTTCAATTCCTTCCCTTGTTTGTTTGTGTTTTCCTATAATTGTTTAAGGCATTTTTGTGTTTCCTCTTTAAGCGCTTCTATTTGTTTTCCTGTATTTCTTTAAGGGAGTTATTTATGTCCTTCTTAAGGTCTTCTAATATAATCATGAGATGTGATTTTAAATCCAAATCTTGCTTTTCCAGTGTGTTGGGATACCCAGTATTTGGTTTGGTTGGAGAACTGGGCTCTGATGATGCCAAGTAGTCTTGGTTTCTGTTGCTTAGGTTCCTATGCTTGCCTCTTGCCATCTGGTTGTCTCTGGTGTTAGCTGGTCTTGCTGTCTCTGACAGTGGCTTGACCTTCCCGTAAGCCTGTGTGTCAGCACTCCTGGAGACCAGCTTTTTCCCAGCAGGATCTGGGTATAGAGAATTGTGTCTCAGGGTCATCTTCTGGCATAGGCAAAAACCAGAAGGATCCTGTACCAGACTTCTCCTGGGTTTTTGTGTCCTGAGGGCTCCAAGTGGGCCACTTGGAGCAGAAGGGATGGTCTTCCCTCTGCTCTTAGGTGTATTAGATCTCCTGTAGACTGGCTTTCAGCTCTAGGCACAGGCAGAGATCATAAGGATTCTGTCCCTACCTGCTCTTAGGCTCCTTTGTCCAGAGGGGTCTAGGCAGGTACCTCTTGGGCCAGGAATGTGAGCAGAAGTGGTGGTATCCCCTGAGCTCTCAGGATTGTCCAGACTTCAAGAGTCTAGCTCTCTTCCCCATGTGATTTGGGTACAGAGAAATGTGGGTCAGGTTACCTCTGGGAACAGGCAGAAACCAGAAGGACATTTGTCAATTCTTGATCTTAGAGCATAAGCTGTTGGTGTTCTGTACATGAAATTTTTTCCTATATCCATGTTCTTGAGGCTTTCCCCCACTTTTTCTTCTATTAGATCTAGTGTATCTGATTTTTTTTTTTTCGGAGCTGGGGACCAAACCCAGGGCCTTGTGCTTGCTAGGCAAGCGCTCTACCACTGAGCTAAATCCCCAACCCCTAGTGTATCTGATTTTATATGGAAGTCTTTGATCCACTTGGACTTGAGCTTTGTACAAGGCAATAAGAATGGATGGATTTGCATTCTTCTAGATGCTGATTGCCAGTTAAACCAGCACCAGTTGTTGAAACTGCTATCCCTTTTCACCGGATGGCCTTAGCTCCTTTGTCAATGATCAAGTGACCATAGGTGTATGGGTTCATTTCTGGGTCTCCCTTCAATTCTATTCCACTGATCTACCTGTCTATCTCTGTACCAATACCATGCAGTTTTTATCACCATTGCTCTGTAGTACAGCTTGATGTCAGGGATGGTGATTTCCCCAGAAGTTCTTTTATTGTTTATAATAGTTTTCACTGTCCTGGGATTTTTGTCATTCCAAATGAATATGAGAATTGCTCTTTCTAACTCTATGAAGAATTGAGTTGGAATTTTGATGGGGATTACATTGAATCTGGAGATTGCTTTTGGCAAGATGGCCATTTTTACTATATTAATCCTGTCAATTCATGAGCATGGGAGGTCTTTTCATCTTCTGAGATTTTCTTCAATTTTTTTCTTCAGAGACTTGAAGTTGTTACCATACAGACCTTTCACTTGCTTGGTTAGCGTCATACCAAATATTTTATATTATTTGTTACTATTGTGAAGTGTGTCATTTCCCTAATTTCTTTTTTTTAAATATTTTTTTAAAGATTTATTTGTTTATTATGTATAAGTACACCGTCCATAGCTGTCTTCAGACACACCAGAAGAGGGCATCAGATCTCATTACAGATGGTTGTGAGTCACCATGCGGTTGCTGGGATTTGAACTCAGGACCTCTGGAAGAGCAGTCAGTGCTCTTAACCACTGAACCATCTCTCCAGCCCCTCCCTAATTTCTTTATCTGCTCATTTATTCTTTGAGTAGAGGAAGGCTACTAATTGTTTGAATTAATTTATATCTGACCACTTTGCTGAAATTGTTTATCAGCTGTAGTATTTTTCTGGTGGAATTTTTGGATCACTTAGATATACTATTATATCATCTACAAATAGTGCTATTTTGACTTCTTCTTTTCCAAATCGTATCCTTTTGACCTTCTTTTATTGTCTAATTGCTCTAGCTAGAACTTTTAAGTACTATATTGAATAGGTAGGGAGAAAGTGGGCAACCTTGTCTAATTCCTTATTTTAGTGGGATTGTTTCAAGTTTCTTTTCATTTAGTTTGATGTTGGCTACTGGTTTTCTCTACATTGCTTTTACTCTGTGTAGGTACGGGCCTTGAATTCCTGATCTCCAGGACTTTTAACATGAAGATGTGTTGAATTTTGTCAAATGCTTTTTCTGCATCTAATGAGATGATCATGTGGTTTTTTATTTGAGTTTGTTTATGTGGTGGTTTATGTTGATCAATTTCCGTATATTAATCCATCCGTTTATACCTGCATCCTTGGTCCTGATGTGTGATCGTTTTGATGTGTACTTTGATTTAGTTTGCGAGACCAGCAATATAAAAACCACCTTATTATATTCTTTTTGTGAACTTGACCAGCTTTGAACTATGTCCTAGGAATGATCAGTTTTCTTTTCTTGTAAATACCTTTTATTATAGAGTTAAAGTATAGTATCTTTCATTCTATAGTAAGAATAAAGAAAATGAGATTTTTAGAATTTAAGTAGATGAAATCAGATACATCTCTAGATATGAATTTGTCCACGTGTTGGACAGTATGCACAGGCAACTTAATAGTAACACCTCTCTATCTAGAGAAGACTTAGTTTTTATTGTTGTTTGTCCCAAAGTAATTCTGTATGATTCCACTGTTCTGTTACCTTAGCCCAGCAGTCCTCAACCTGGGCATAGTCACCCCTTTGGGGGTCACATATCAGATGTTCTGCATATCTGATATTTTCATTACAGTTCCCGAGAGTAACAAATTATGGTTATGAAGTAGCAATGAAATAATTTTATGGCTGGGGTCATCACAACATGAAATAAAGGGTTGCAGCATTAGGAAGGTCAAGAACCTCAGTGTTAGCCAATTTATAGTTGTCTTTGTACTTCGGTGGATTAATCAAACATGTTTTCTCTCTGTATTTAATGTTTCCTTTATACAGGGTGCCTGATAAACTACCAGTGACTCTAGTCTTCACTGCAGATTTCCTTGTTTAAGGATTGCCATACTCTAAGCGGGCAGCATTGCTGCTATCATGGTGGTCTGTTCCCAGAGTTTACACTGTGTGTTGTCCATAGGTTGTGCTTGTTTGCACAGGTGTCTCTGTAGGGCTCTTATACTCATAGGAGTCTCTTTTTGGCTGCATGGCTATCATGGAAGACCCTTCAACAATTGTTGATCTTTTCATATTGATTCTGCCTACCTTCGTATTTCATATTTACTCATATGTGATAGAAATCACACAGATTTAGGGCAGTGCGCTTCCCCGGTGAGAATTCGGAATTTAGTGGGATTCTAGTTGCTAGTATGAGCAGCCCACATACACCATTGAGCCATTTACTTAACACCTGACTCCAGGTGCGCTGACATGCCTGATTTCCATGTAGCTTCTGGGAATCTGAACTCAAATAGCAAGAACATTTACCTCCTCAGCCATTTCTCCAGTCATGTAGTTCACCACTTTTAGTCAGTTATCTATTACAACTAAAGCCTCCATATTCTTCTACAATAAGACGTATATTCTATCCATATCTAATCAATTTATGCCACCCCGTCTACCATCCTGTCTCCGTCTGCACACCTCTGTATATATCTGTATCTCCACATCTGTATACAGAAGGCACCCACATGAGGATTCTAGGAGGGTGCTACTGGAAGCACATGGTGAATAAATTAAACTCGGTGTTTTGTTTCTTATATTGTGTTTTGATTAATGCTACCATCAGGTATAATATTTCCTCCATAAGTGCTATTTCACTTTCAGTTAAATATTCAGTCTAAATGCCTAGGTTAAATGAAACCAATTTGAGGAGCAGCCTGAACAACTTTAGATTCCTTTCTGAGTTTCTTAAAGAAAGACCATGAGCTTATTGAAGACAATGGAGAAATGGTAAAGGCAGCAGAGATGCTGGAAGATCAGGTTGTGAAGATGTGTCCTGGCTGAGGAGGAAAGCAGCGGCTGCTGGAAGGGACATTCAGGTTGGGCCAGAGATGGAAATGGGGCCAGTCTCCCTCTCAGCTACTCAGTAACCGCCATTGCTGCTTGGAACTGCTGTTTCTCATTCTTTTGAGCTTCCAGAATGAGCTTATCCCTTGCCACTGGACCGAACCCTAGCACGCTTTTTCCTTCTGGTCCTACCAAATCATACAAAGGCCTTTTCCATTTTTTTTTTTTTTTTATTAACTTGAGTATTTCTTATATACATTTCGAGTGTTATTCCCTTTCCCGGTTTCCGGGCAAACATCCCCCTCCCCCCTCCCCTTCCTTATGGGTGTTCCCCTCCCAACCCTCCCACCATTGCCGCCCTCCCCCCATAGACTAGTTCACTGGGGGTTCAGTCTTAGCAGGACCCAGGGCTTCCCCTTCCACTGGTGCTCTTACTAGGATATTCATTGCTACCTATGGGGTCAGAGTCCAGGGTCAGTCCATGTATAGTCTTTAGGTAGTGGCTTAGTCCCTGGAAGCTCTGGTTGCTTGGCATTGTTGTACTTTTGGGGTCTCGAGCCCCTTCAAGCTCTTCCAGTTCTTTCTCTGATTCCTTCAATAGGGGACCTATTCTCAGTTCAGTGGTTTGCTGCTGGCATTCGCCTCTGTATTTGCTGTATTCTGGCTGTGTCTCTCAGGAGCGATCTACATCCGGCTCCTGTCGGTCTGCACTTCTTTGCTTCATCCATCTAGTCCAATTGGGTGGCTGTATATGTATGGGCCAAATGTGGGACAGGCTCTGAATGGGTGTTCCTTCAGTCTCTGTTTTAATCTTTGCCTCTCCCTTCCCTGCCAAGGGTATTCTTTTTCCTCATTTAAAGAAGGAGTGAAGCATTCACATTTTGATCATCCGTCTTGAGTTTCGTTTGTTCTAGGAATCTAGGGTAATTCAAGCATTTGGGCTAATAGCCACTTATCAATGAGTGCATACCATGTATGTCTTTCTGTGATTGGGTTAGTTCACTCAGGATGATATTTTCCAGTTCCAACCATTTGCCTACGAATTTCATAAACTCGTTGTTTTTGATAGCTGAGTAGTATTCCATTGTGTAGATGTACCACATTTTCTGTATCCATTCCTCTGTTGAAGGGCATCTGGGTTCTTTCCATTTTCTGGCTATTATAAATAAGGCTGCGATGAACATAGTGGAGCACGTGTCTCTTTTATATGTTGAGGCATCTTTTGGGTATATGCCCAAGAGAGGTATAGCTGGATCCTCAGGCAGTTCAATGTCCAATTTTCTGAGGAACCTCCAGACTGATTTCCAGAATGGTTTTACCAGTCTGCAATCCCACCAACAATGGAGGAGTGTTCCTCTTTCTCCACAACCTCGCCAGCATCTGCTGTCACCTGAGTTTTTGATCTTAGCCAATCGCACTGGTGTGAGGTGAAATCTCAGGGTTGTTTTGATTTGCATTTCCCTTATGACTAAAGATGTTGAACATTTCTTTAGGTATTTCTCAGCCATTCGGCATTCCTCAGCTGTGAATTCTTTGTTTAGCTCTGAACCCCATTTTTTAATAGGGTTATTTGTTTCCCTGCGGTCTAACTTCTTGAGTTCTTTGTATATTTTGGATATAAGGCCTCTATCTGTTGTAGGGTTGGTAAAGATCTTTTCCCAATCTGTTGGTTGCCGTTTTGTCCTAACCACAGTGTCCTTTGCCTTACAGAAGCTTTGCAGTTTTATGAGATCCCATTTGTCAATTCTTGATCTTAGAGCATAAGCCATTGGTGTTTTGTTCAGGAAATTTTTTCCAGTGCCCATGTGTTCCAGATGCTTCCCTAGTTTTTCTTCTATTAGTTTGAGTGTGTCTGGTTTGATGTGGAGGTCCTTGATCCACTTCGACTTAAGCTTTGTACAGGGTGATAAGCATGGATCGATCTGCATTCTTCTACATGTTGCCCTCCAGTTGAACCAGCACCATTTGCTGAAAATGCTATCTTTTTTCCATTGGATGGTTTTGGCTCCTTTGTCAAAAATCAAGTGACCATAGGTGTGTGGGTTCATTTCTGGGTCTTCAATTCTATTCCATTGGTCTATCTGTCTGTCTCTGTACCAATACCATGCAGTTTTTATCACTATTGCTCTGTAATACTGCTTGAGTTCAGGGATAGTGATTCCCCCTGAAGTCCTTTTATTGTTGAGGATAGCTTTAGCTATCCTGGGTTTTTTGTTATTCCAGATGAATTTGCAAATTGTTCTGTCTAACTCTTTGAAGAATTGGATTGGTATTTTGATGGGGATTGCATTGAATCTGTAGATTGCTTTTGGTAAAATGGCCATTTTTACTATATTAATCCTGCCAATCCATGAGCATGGGAGATCTTTCCATCTTCTGAGGTCTTCTTCAATTTCTTTCTTCAGTGTCTTGAAGTTCTTATTGTACAGATCTTTTACTTGCTTGGTTAAAGTCACACCGAGGTACTTTATATTATTTGGGTCTATTATGAAGGGTGTCGTTTCCCTAATTTCTTTCTCGGCTTGTTTCTCTTTTGTATAGAGGAAGGCAACTGATTTATTTGAGTTAATTTTATACCCAGCCACTTTGCTGAAGTTGTTTATCAGCTTTAGTAGTTCTCTGGTGGAACTTTTGGGATCACTTAAATATACTATCATATCATCTGCAAATAGTGATATTTTGACCTCTTCTTTTCCGATCTGTATCCCTTTGATCTCCTTTTGTTGTCTGATTGCTCTGGCTAGAACTTCAAGAACTATATTGAATAAGTAGGGAGAGAGTGGGCAGCCTTGTCTAGTCCCTGATTTTAGTGGGATTGCTTCAAGTTTCTCTCCATTTAGTTTAATGTTAGCAACTGGTTTGCTGTATATGGCTTTTACTATGTTTAGGTATGGGCCTTGAATTCCTATTCTTTCCAGGACTTTTATCATGAAGGGGTGTTGAATTTTGTCAAATGCTTTCTCAGCATCTAATGAAATGATCATGTGGTTCTGTTCTTTCAGTTTGTTTATATAATGGATCACGTTGATGGTTTTCCGTATATTAAACCATCCCTGCATGCCTGGGATGAAGCCTACTTGATCATGGTGGATGATTGTTTTGATGTGCTCTTGAATTCGGTTTGCCAGAATTTTATTGAGTATTTTTGCGTCGATATTCATAAGGGAAATTGGTCTGAAGTTCTCTTTCTTTGTTGTGTCTTTGTGTGGTTTAGGTATAAGAGTAATTGTGGCTTCGTAGAAGGAATTCGGTAGGGCTCCATCTGTTTCAATTTTGTGGAATAGTTTGGATAATATTGGTATGAGGTCTTCTATGAAGGTTTGATAGAATTCTGCACTAAACCCGTCTGGACCTGGGCTCTTTTTGGTTGGGAGACCTTTAATGACTGCTTCTATTTCCTTAGGAGTTATGGGGTTGTTTAACTGGTTTATCTGTTCCTGATTTAACTTCGATACCTGGTATCTGTCTAGGAAATTGTCCATTTCCTGAAGATTTTCTAATTTTGTTGAATATAGGTTTTTATAGTAAGATCTGATGATTTTTTGAATTTCCTCCGAATCTGTAGTTATGTCTCCCTTTTCATTTCTGATTTTGTTAATTTGGACGCACTCTCTGTGTCCTCTCGTTAGTCTGGCTAAGGGTTTATCTATCTTGTTGATTTTCTCAAAGAACCAACTTTTGGTTCTGTTGATTCTTTCTATGGTCCTTTTTGTTTCTACTTGGTTGATTTCAGCTCTGAGTTTGATTATTTCCTGCCTTCTACTCCTCCTGGGTGTATTTGCTTCTTTTTGTTCTAGAGCTTTTAGGTGTGCTGTCAAGCTGCTGACATATGCTCTTTCCTGTTTCTTTCTGCAGGCACTCAGCGCTATGAGTTTTCCTCTTAGCACAGCTTTCATTGTGTCCCATAAGTTTGAGTATGTTGTATCTTCATTTTCATTAAATTCTAAAAAGTTTTTAATTTCTTTCTTTATTTCTTCCTTGACCAGGTTATCATTGAGTAGAGCATTGTTCAATTTCCACGTATATGTGGGCATTCTTCCCTTATTGTTATTGAAGACCAGTTTTAGGCCGTGGTGGTCCGATAGCACGCATGGGATTATTTCTATCTTTCTGTACCTGTTGAGGCCCGTTTTTTGACCAATTATATGGTCAATTTTGGAGAAAGTACCATGAGGAGCTGAGAAGAAGGTATATCCTTTTGCTTTAGGATAGAATGTTCTATAAATATCCGTTAAGTCCATTTGGCTCATGACTTCTCTTAGTCTGTCGACATCACTGTTTAATTTCTGTTTCCATGATCTGTCCATTGATGAGAGTGGGGTGTTGAAATCTCCCACTATTATTGTGTGAGGTGCAATGTGTGTTTTGAGCTTTAATAAGGTTTCTTTTACGTATGTAGGTGCCCTTGTATTTGGGGCATAGATATTTAGGATTGAGAGTTCATCTTGGTGGATTTTTCCTTTGATGAATATGAAGTGTCCTTCCTTATCTTTTTTGATGACTTTTAGTTGGAAATTGATTTTATTTGATATTAGAATGGCTACTCCAGCTTGCTTCTTCTGACCATTTGCTTGGAAAGTTGTTTTCCAGCCTTTCACTCTGAGGTAGTGTCTGTCTTTGTCTCTGAGGTGTGTTTCCTGTAGGCAGCAGAATGCAGGGTCCTCGTTGCGTATCCAGTTTGTTAATCTATGTCTTTTTATTGGGGAGTTGAGGCCATTGATATTGAGAGATATTAAGGAATAGTGATTATTGTTTCCCTTTATATTCATATTTGGATGTGAGGTTATGTTTGTGTGCTTTCATTCTCTTTGTTTTGTTGCCAAGACGATTAGTTTCTTGCTTCTTCTAGGGTATAGCTTGCCTCCTTATGTTGGGCTTTACCATTTATTATCCTTTGTAGTGCTGGATTTGTAGAAAGATATTGTGTAAATTTGGTTTTGTCATGGAATATCTTGGTTTCTCCATCAATGTTAATTGAGAGTTTTGCTGGATACAGTAACCTGGGCTGGCATTTGTGTTCTCTTAGGGTCTGTATGACATCAGTCCAGGATCTTCTGGCCTTCATAGTTTCTGGCGAGAAGTCTGGTGTGATTCTGATAGGTCTCCCTTTATATGTTACTTGACCTTTTTCCCTTACTGCTTTTAATATTCTTTCTTTATTTTGTGCGTTTGGTGTTTTGACAATTATGTGACGGGAGGTGTTTCTTTTCTGGTCCAATCTATTTGGAGTTCTGTAGGCTTCTTGTATGCCTATGGGTATCTCTTTTTTTAGGTTAGGGAAGTTTTCTTCTATGATTTTGTTGAAGATATTTACTGGTCCTTTGAGCTGGGAGTCTTCACTCTCTTCTATACCTATTATCCTTAGGTTTGATCTTCTCATTGAGTCCTGGATTTCCTGTATGTTTTGGACCAGTAGCTTTTTCCGCTTTACATTATCTTTGACAGTTGAGTCAATGATTTCTATGGAATCTTCTGCTCCTGAGATTCTCTCTTCCATCTCTTGTATTCTGTTGGTGAAGCTTGTATCTACAGCTCCTTGTCTCTTCTTTTGGTTTTCTATATCCAGGGTTGTTTCCATGTGTTCTTTCTTGATTGCTTCTATTTCCATTTTTAATTCCTTCATCTGTTTGATTGTGTTTTCCTGGAATTCTTTCAGGGATTTTTGCCATTCCTCTCTGTAGGCTTTTACTTGTTTATTAATGTTTTCCTGTGTTTCCCTAAGTGTGTTCATGTCTTTCTTGAAGTCCTCCAGCATCATGATCAAATATGATTTTGAAACTAGATCTTGCTTTTCTGGTGTGTTTGGATATTCCATGTTTGTTTTGGCGGGAGAATTGGGCTCCGATGATGGCATGCAGTCTTGGTTTCTGTTGCTTGGGTTCCTGCGCTTGCCTCTCGCCATCAGATTATCTCTAGTGTTACTTTGTTCTGCTATTTCTGACAGTGGCTAGACTGACCTATAAGCCTGTGTGTCAGGAGTGCTGTAGACCTGTTTTCCTCTCTTTCAGTCAGTTATGGGGACAGTGTGATCTGCTTTCCGGCGTGTAGTTTTTCCTCTCTACAGGTCTTCAGCTGTTCCTGTGGGCCTGTGTCTTGAGTTCACCAGGCAGCTTTCTTGCAGCAGAAAATTTGGTCTTACCTGTGGTCCCGAGGCTCAGGTTCGCTCGTGGGGTGCTGCCCAGGGGCTCTCTGCAGCGGCAGCAACCAGGAAGACCTGTGCCGCCCCTTCCGGGAGCTTCAGTGCACCAGGGTTCCAGATGGTCTTTGGCTTTTTCCTCTGGCGTCCGAGATGTGTGTGCAGGGAGCAGTCTCTTCTGGTTTCCCAGGCTTGTCTGCCTCTCTGAAGGTTTAGCTCTCCCTCCCACGGGATTTGGGTGCAGAGAACTGTTTATCCGGTCTGTTTCTTTCAGGTTCTGGCGGTCAGGCCTTTTCCATTTTGGAGGACATAAATACAGCCATCTTGGTGAAATAGGCAGAGCCGTGGGACTTCAGTCTGCGCTGCAGTATTCTTCCCTGAGTTTCAGAGTGCATTCTACCTCTAGTTACCGCCTGTGCTACATCCTGAGTTTTCTTTGGCCCTAGTACCTAAAGTCTATGCTTCCCAACAAGCTCTTAAAAATGCACTAATTAGCTTATTAATTCACATGTGTCTGCATATTTCAAAAGCTGATATCAGGCATGGCTCTAATCACAGGACACTTATGAAATCAAAAATAGTGGCTACACCTTGATTTTAACAGGTACCCACACTTCTTTTCACTGAGAGACTTAACTCAGTCTTTAAGAAAAAAACATTGTTTAATTCTCCTCCTATGGAATATACAGTATTGTCTCTTTTTCCAGTGGAGGAAATGAAACAGCAGAAAAGTCACTTCTTTGGTATCACACATCTCAACTATTGAACACTGGGAATCCTGAGCTCATACTTTTTTTTTTTTTTTTTTTTTTTTACTTTTTTTTATTAACTTAAGTATTTCTTATTTACATTTCGAGTGTTATTCCCTTTCCCGGTTTCCAGGCCAACATCCCCCTAACCACTCCCCCTCCCCTTCTTTATGGGTGTTCCCCTCCCCACCCTCACCCCATTGCTGCCCTCCCCCCCAACAGTCTAGTTCACTGGGGGTTCAGTCTTAGCAGGACCAAGGGCTTCCCCTTCCACTGGTGCTCTTACTAGGATATTCATTGCTACCTATGAGGTCAGAGTCCAGGGTCAGTCCATGTATAGTCTTTAGGTAATGGCTTAGTCCCTGGAAGCTCTGGTTGCTTGGCATTGTTGTTCATATGGTGTCTCGAGCCCCTTCAAGCTCTTCCAGTTCTTTCTCTGATTCCTTCAACGGGGGTCCTGTTCTCAGTTCAGTGGTTTGCTGCTGGCATTCGCCTCTGTATTTGCTGTATTCTGGCTGTGTCTCTCAGGAGAGATCTACATCCGGCTCCTGTCGGTCTGCACTTCTTTGCTTCATCCATCTTGTCTTCTGGATGGCTTCCCCATGGTTTTTAATCAGTTGGAGCTGTCCCAGTTAAGGTAGCTGTCAGCTGTATTATGCCTCTGGTCATTGGCAGTGCTCAGCAATATGGCGCATGTATTTTGTTTCATTTTTAGTTTTTTAGAGCTATGGTCAGGCAACAGGTAGTTAAGCTGGCCTCCAACAGCTGCATAACCAAGGACGTCCTTGAACTTCTGATCCTCTTGTTTCTACCTCCCACGTGCTGCACTTGCAAGCACGCACCACCAAACCCGGGTTCATTCAGTGTTGGATGCAGAACTCAGACCTCGGGGCTGGTGAGATGGCTGAGCTAGTGACGTGTCTTGTAAAGCCTGCAACCTGGCTTTGGGCTCTGTGACACACATGGTGAGGGAGCACAGAACCCAGTCCTACAAGTCACTCTCTGCTGTCCACATGCATGTTGTGCCACATGTGCACAGCTAGCATGTGAGTATGCATATGCACAGCAAAGCCAATGACAAAGAAGGTAAGTTCTCAGGTCTTCCTGCAGGCTGGGCAGGTGCACTGCCCAGCGAGCTCCTCCCCAGCCAGAGCTCATGATGGACAGATGCTGCAAAGGAACGCCCAGGCCATGTGGAAATGGAAGGTTAGGTTAAGCTCTCCTCTAAGAGGACAGTCAGTTAGTTGTGATTCCTTCTCCATGTATTTCCTGAGTACCTGCTGTGTGCCTAATACCGAGGGTGCAAAATATATGTGGTTAAGCCAGTACCATAAGAAACCAGCCTTCACTGAAGAATTAAGGGAAGGCATACTTAAGAGAATATTACTCATTTTTGTTAAGAAAAATGAGTAGAAAAGGGCAGGTTTCAATGATATGTTAAGCAAACTTGAAAGGGAAGAAACAAATAGGAAGGTTGAGTCTAATGTCTTTCTGAATGTCTGAGAAGGGAGGATTTGGGGGATTGAAGGCCACTTGTTATAAAAGTCCCATAAGAATAGTGAAATCATTTGCTATTAAGGTATGTAGTAAGGCTAAATTAATTCAATAGAGAGTAATTATTTTCTGAAGTATTGTGCAACTCTTGGAACAGCTGTTTCTTCTTTTATTTCCCCAAACTGGTAAAGGTGGTTAACCTTCCCATCCCACACTGTTCCTGTGCGAGTGGAGGGCACGCGAGGTTGCTGCTGCCTGGGCAGGAGTTGGAAAGGCAGGGCCACTGTGGCCCTTATGCTCCCTAGGTGCCTCATGTTGCTCATCTCTCACACATGTCCCAGTTTGTCTTAACAGAGAGTCATAGTCACTAGCCGGGACATGATGCCTAGGTGGGCGGGGGATTCCCCATGGTGTTTAAGTCATAGTTGTCTCTGAGTTTGGCTGGCATGTTCCTGATTAGTTTACTAACAATTGGTTTTTTTTCTTCTTATGCCATATGCTATTCCATGATTCATCAGCTTTGAGTCTGTTGCCTTGAAGGTGAAACAATTTCTTCCAATGTTGATATTTTAAAATCTCATAGATAACAAGCACACACATATGCAGAGTCCTTTCAGAAGTTTTAAACATTTGGAGATGAATGAATTAAGCTGCTACAAATGGAAAGGAGTGTTGTGAAATTATAACGGTTCTATCCAGCCGTCTTTGTGAACAGCTACCGGACACTGAAAGGCCACCATTTTTCTACTATTTTTGTTTTTCCTTGTGAAATTACTGATGGTGTTCATTACATATGATTTAAAAATTTTTAATTTTACTTAATCTTATTTTAATGTTTTGGGTTATAAAATCTTTACCTGGGAAAGTGAATAAAGTTTGACGTTCACATTAGCTGTTTCTATGGTAATTATGGTGTCTTCATGTGTTCAGTAAGCAGCAGTGTGACTCTCCGAATCTCAGGAAATAGCCTGTAAGTTCCCGATGTAAACAATAACCTCCCCAGTGTTTGCATCCAAGCAAAGCAGTCTTCCTGCACGAACACTTTTTAAGCCTTTAGAAGATGAGCCTCCTGGTTGGTGCGGACCACCTTCACTTTCTGTGGACAGTTCTCGTCCGTGTTCTGGGTGCATTGAAATGTTTTAGCTGTCTGTCTCATACTCAGAATGCTGGTGACTTTTTTGGGGGAAGAAAAGTAGTAATATCATGGTCTGAATGCACATGAAAAGATACTTGTGAGTTGTATGATTGGAAAGACATTTTCAAATGATCCTAAATTTCAGCATATCTGTTTTTCTCCCCCTTACCTGGTTTTAGCTCCTCTTTGGTTCAGGTGTGCTGGTGTCCCTAAGCCTTTCTGGGCCTCAGCTGGAGAAAGTGGTGATTGACAGGAGCCTGGTGGGGAAGCTCATCTCAGACACCATCAGTGATGGTAATTATACCCGTGTGCAAATCAATTGCCCACATTAACAGTGGGGTGGGAGAAATACTTTGTCAACAGGTAGGCTAATTATTACCACTGGGGACTTGCAAATACAACAAGTAATTGCTTGTAATAGCAGACTTACAACCCTTGGGACCAATACAGGCTTCAACTAATATTTAATGTCTGTGCACTTTACTTCTTGTTAAGTGTTAGACTCAGAATCTAAGCACTTTCTGATCTTTCTTTTACATTTTGAAATATAATTTTAAAATAAACTTTTTCCATTCATTAAAATGATTTCTCTCTTCTTGACAATTAAAATTTTTCCAAATGAATTGTGTTTAAGTGTACCAGTATGCTGAGGCAGGCAGCTGTGTAATACCCTGAGAAGTCAGTGCCACATAGACTAGGGAAGTCTGGATCCATTAAGGGACAGCACCACACATGGTTGGTACATAGCACATTAAAAAGATTTTTAAGCCATTTATTGAGTAGGAAGTTTACTGATTTTTTTTTTGAGCCATTAAAGGTTCCATGCTGGGTGCCATGCTATTTAATTCAAGAAAGAGACTATATAAGATATGATCATTTTTATTCTAGTAGGTAAAGAAAGTGAGACTGAGCCACTCAGGAGAGTGGCCAGTTGGTAAGTGACTGAGCCGAGATCTGAACACAAGTTCTGACCTACTTCTTTTCTGCTGACTATATATTATATGCTAACTATAGGTTTTAAGATTCTGTTTCTTTATTTGGGGCAAAACCAGTCTCAAAACAGGCTATACTGTCACGAAAGACTAAAACCAGTATCTTAGTTTGAGTAAGAAGGGAAGATGTGGTGTGGCAGAAAGGACAGAGGTGAGAACAGAACCCTCTTCCCTCTGTACACACTAAGCACTAAGCACTAAGCACTTGGAGTAAGTCAGACATAATCACGGAGCTCTAAGAAAGAAGTCACAGGACAGTCATCACTAGCAACAGCACTAAGAGGAACAGGCGGGGAATGGCTGTGGGCGCGGTATTTCCTCCAGCGTGTAGTGTGGTGCCAAGGGAAGGCCGTGAGAGTTCTGGTCTCAGCTCATCACGAGCCCTTCGTTGGCTTTGCACATAGCAGTGTCTATGAGGTCTCATGTTTACGTTGTTCTGTAGACTGAACAGGGAGCATCAACAGCCTTCTGTCTGAGTTGTCTCTCTTCATGTGTTTCTTTCACATGTGCCCAAACAATGCACTCTCATGAGACACGGTAGTGATGCAGTTCTTTTTTTTTTTTTTTTTTGGTTCTTTTTTTTCGGAGCTGGGGACCGAACGATGCAGTTCTTGGCAGCTCGCCAGCTCCTCCACTGTGGGGCACTGCGTGTGCATCCAGAGGTGGAGTGGAAAAAGTGTACAAGATGTTAAGTAGTTTCTTTTTCTTTTTCCTTTTTTCCCTAGGAACAATTCACATAACAGTGGCTCTTATATGACCCGTGATATTATCTACCCACTTAAATTCTTTAGTAATAAAACTGCAGAAATATTTTGTTGATATTCATTATTAGATAGTAATTTATATAATATACACATTTAGGTATAGTATATTTTGTTTCATTTAGTTTGTAAGTCTTCAAAAGAGGGATTACAGATGAAAAATTTTAAATAAAAAATTTAATTTGGTAGAGAACACTGATTAGTATCAATCCAGTTTATTCTCAGATGGCTTTTTAAATGTTGAAGCAGTACATAAACAAAAAGAAAAGTATCTTTTTATGCTCTTTTTTATTGAGACAGGCTCATATTATATATCCCTAGCTAGTCTCAGACTTTGCCTGCCTTTGCCTTCCACTTGGTGGGACTAAATATCAGCCACAGCACCAGCCTCTCTTATGTGTGTTGGCTCTGGTTCCCAAATGTTTCCTTTGGTGATATCCTCCAGTGTTAGTTTATGTGGAAATAGTCACTGAAAAAAGGGGGGGATACCAAATGTACATGGTCGTGTTGATGGTTATGTTATTTCTGATATTTTTAATATCATTCAAATATACTTGGGAGATGTTAGTAACTTTAATTAATATTTATTTTCTGACAGCATCTTTTAATAATAATTTAACATAAGTGTGTTAACTTGTTATAACTTTGTTCTAACTTGGAATCATTAAATCATTGTTTTAGCTCTCCTTACAGACAGTTTCATCATCTTATCATTTCTGGCACAAAACAAATTATGTTTTATTCAATTTGCAAAGAAGATGGATTCTCTTGATGTAAACAAGAGGTTGGAAAAGCTCTCAGCCTTGGATTATAAGGTAGATTTTCAATGTCTATAGCCATATTACTACCTATTATAGATAGCGACTCCAGAGGACGGCACAGGTCGTGGCACTGTTTTTATTCTTGAGCATTTGTGGGTTTGAGGAAGCCTGAGTGTGCCTTTGTACCTCACCTGTGGTGAAGGCCTAACGATGGCCTATTTAATATTTAAGCTCATGGAGTCAAGTCGGCTTGTTTCCTAATGCTCCTATAGACTGCACTTCTCAGTCCCTGAATATCCATGTAGCTGCTGTGGATTCCACAGTGAGAAATGAAGGAAGGTCTTTCAAAGACTAATAGAAGATATGTTAAGTACTGGTAAGAGCCTTGCATCCCACCCCAACTGTGACTGGAGGACACATCTCTGTGAGGTGTGTCAGTCTTTCTCCTCTGCTAACGCCAGGTAATTTGTTCTCTGTATCACGGACTTTACATCTGCTAAGACAGGATTTTTATTTTAAATGATGTGCTTAAATTTTTCATATAACATTCTGACTGTAAGGCCCCCTCTCTGCAAGGGTGAGCATCTAATGCATTTTCCAGGCTGTTTCAGTTCAAGGCGTCTTTTCAGCCCTGACCTGTGTTTGCAAGATTGATCCAGCCTCTGTGACGTGGATTTGAGACAGTTCACTGTTCAGTGGGAATAGAGCTGATATATACAGGAGCCATGCACGTGGATGCTGTCCTCAGGCGGGCGTCAGCAGCAAAGGCAAAGCCAGCCCTGTGCCTTGTAATTGGTGTGTGCGCTTGGATGCTGACTTTTGTACCTGACTTTCCAAATTTTAGATTTTCTATTTATTATGATTGGGCTGATGGTGGCATAGGATAGATTTAATTTGCTTAATAGAAATATCTGTTCTTATAAGAAAGAGTTTTAACATGGAAAGTCACCTGAAATAAGTTTTTCACTGTGCTAATAAAATATAATCTGGTTTATATGCCCAATTTGTGGAGCTTCTATAAAATTTGCATGATGATAATTTTCTCTACCTGCTAAATTATGATATTCATTTGCATATTTAGTAAAAAATTAAAGATTCCCTTTAACATTCTTATAGCACTGTTTTTTCTTAAATAGTTAACTTAGGTTGATTTTTTTTTTCTTTTCTTTTTTTTTTTCGGAGCTGGGGACCAAACCCAGTGCCTTGCGCTTGCTAGGCAAGCGCTCTACCACTGAGCCAAATCCCCAACCCCTAGGTTGATTTTTAAATGATGTTTTTTCCCTAATGTTGATCTTTAAAATGTATCAGTATTCATTAGCCGAAGCACTTTAAAGTGTTCTTTACCTTTTTATTTAAGATCTCATAGGACAGTTCCTTTGTTAGAGGTGTGATGACTAGTGGGCAGTGTCTTCTTGATTGAAGAGTGTGGTAATGTGAGCCCAGGAACCGACAGGGTGTCAGCCTGTCTTAAAGAGTGTAAAGCACAGGCCTCGTCTTTGGCCTATGCTGCTTAGATGGGGAATTAATACGTTATTTCTACCTTTGGACTTGGCAAATGACTGGCACTGCGTGTCACTGCTGCACAGTACACTGTGCCCGTGTTTCCTTGAAGAGACACATGAATTTCATGTCTCGCTTCAGTGTTTGAATCATGTGATAACTAGTGATCACCAAATAACAACTGATCTGCATTCTACAAAACTAAATATGCCAATCTCTCATTTTTAATTTGACTTTTTCATCTAGGAATTTGCAACATTCCCTCATAGCAATGTCATGGCAACGTCATGGCGAGTCCACCTAATGTAATGTGCACTTCTCTTTATGTATTTAACAATTATGGTTTTTCTCTCAAAAACGAAGAAATTACAATGATCACATCGAAGACCTGACTATAAGTATTTAAACTTCAAAGCATACAGTGCATCGGTGTTTTATCAGTGCCCATTTGGACTTTACAGCAAGGACATGTATTGAGTATTAATAATTCTGACTTTTCTTTCCAGCTATACCATAATTTAATTATTTCACATTGAAATAATTTTGACAAGAAGAATTTCAGGGTAAATATCCTGAAAGTGTTGACCTTTAACAAGCTTTTCTGCCCACATTTAAAAAATCTAATTCAGTTTAACAGTTGAGGGACAGCACAAGGAGTTAAATGTTTACCATGAGAGAACAACACTGGTAATTACTTTGATTTTAGTTCTTTTTGATGTGTATTCAGAGGATGAAGAGGTCAATAATATTATGGCCATGCAAATAGAAAAGAGTTTCTTTTGACCATGTTGGAAAAAAAATAGCAGAGGATTATTAAAGCATTAACCTTGATTTTAATGGCCTTGGTTGAGTGCTGAGATCACAATTTGGATGAGCCTGATTATTTACTAAATACAATACATAAATGCAGCGGGTTCTTAACACCCATTGCACTCTGGCATTATCGCATTACTGCCATCCTTTGTTGCCTTGCAGACAGGAATATGAAAGCAATCTGTCATGTAGTGAGACTGGCTCCAGAAGCATTTCTCTGATAAGAAGACCCCCTGCCCTTTGCTAGTGTCTGGTCCAGTAGGCTTAGCCATGCGCTTAATCCCCAGAAAGTGGTTCGATTATTGCTGACCAGCAATGGCAAGATAGTTTTTTTTTTCCTTCCAAGCTATCAACCTTCCATTAATTCCTTAAGCAGAAATACGGTGCAATCTATATTTCCTTGGCATGTGTCACCCAGATGGTGCCGTGCTTATGTTTTCAAATAACCATGTTCCAAAATAACATAGTTTGAATAATAAATTTGACAAATCCTTCCTAAGAAAGAGAAGTGTAATTCTCAGAAGCTGCATAAACTTTCATGCACAACGCCATGGCTTATCCCTTTTATGCAGAATATGTGGGTATACGTCTCATATTCTTTTAAGAGATGTTTGCCTTGAGTTGCCTTCCCTTTTATTGTTGTCAGTCATTGTTAACATCTTATGTCTTAAATAGTGGTGAGACAGTCTTGGTCAGTAGTACTGAACATGTCATTTACTGCAGCTGATCCCAAACCCCGTGTGCAGGTCGATGCTGTCAGGAAACCATGACTGCACATTTCAGTATTGATTGGAATCGCTACATCTAGTTCTTCCCTACTCACATTTCTCTTTTTCTTTTCCTCTGCTAAAAATTGGGAGAATTTGAACATATGTCTTTTTTATATATGTGTCAAAAGAATTTGGTAAATTCTAACACCCTTGTAAGCACATGTTGAAGATGCATGTTTACTTGAGTGTATTACATTTACAGATGCTTTGATTTTCTTTTGAAATAGTTTATTTTCATCCATTAAAAGAAATGTTTTCATATGTTTTGTTTGTCTGTTAACCGTTAGATTTCCTACCATGACATACCTGGCCCAGCCACCAGGACAGTAGATCGTCACTTAGCCATCAACTCCACTCAGGATCTAGCTGTTTGCTGGTGGCCTCTGCTCAGCGATGATGCTTGGCCTTGGACTCCGATCGCTTCTGAGAAGGACAGAGCCAATATGCTGCTCCTGGGCTTTACTCAAGGAGGATTGGAGGTAAATCTAAAACAAATGTATACATTTTTATGAAGGGAAAATAAAATAGTATTACTGGTTTTTCTATTCTGAAATATATGTGAATTCATTTCAAACCTATAATTTATATTTTAAAATATTCAAAAAGGAAATAGAATATAAAATATGATCTTAGACGTATTGTAACTGGAGCATAAGCCGACAACTCTAGGGCTGAAGTAGTGCAGTGGCTGAGAGCATAGGCTCTGAGGTTCAGGCGCTGGCCCTGACGCTGCCTTGCGCTCTGCTTGAGTGAGTTACTAACTCACGCAAGTTAGAGTTTATTTGTAAAGTAGAGTTAAACTGATGAAAAAAGCCTTTGCATTATAGCAACACTCAGAGACAACAAACTTGGACTGACACTGTTTGTTGAGGATTTCATGCCTGGAAACGCTATGATAGCATTCACCCTTAACAACCATGCGTCAGAAGCCCATTGTGTGAACGCCCCTGTGAAGCTGCAAGGAAGGCTAGCCGCAGCACAGCCTCTCCCCGGGTCCAACCCCCATGGGAGCCCTGGGAAGCATGTGTCCCAGGCCACGTCAGTATTCTCACTTTGTCCCTCACAGTGCTGTGGTCTTTTGAATATCACAGAGATGAACCTGTGTGTGTTTTCAGTGTGTCCCTATATAGACATAAACTTCTGGGTTTTTTATAATTAAAAAAGAGTTCTCTCCCTTTAAAAAGTTTTGTTTTAGCTGGGTGAAACAAGTCTATGTCAATATTTTCCTCTAAAGCTTTCCGACTTTAAGAAGTACTTCTCAACATTGGTGTTCTAGGATAAAATGAGTAGGTCTGTGCTTGCTCTTTCTCCACTTGCATAAACTTTCAGTCTTTGAGTCATTTATTTTAGAGACTGGTTGTTTTGTCTGGTTGGTTGGTCTTTAAATGCAGCCTACAGATAGTAAGAAGATAGCAACAAGCCATGATCCTCCTGCCTTGGTTTCTTGAGTGTGGAGTTTGAAGGCATGCGGTTACATGTCCAGCTTTAGCCTGCCTTTTAATATTGAAGGGGCCTAGTACGTACGTATGTGTGTATGTATGTGTGTGGGTATGTATGTGTGTGTATGTGTGTATCTGTGTGTATGTATGTAGCTATGTATGTATGTGTATATATATGTCTTCTTTTAAGAACTGACCTTTCCCAATTCTTCTGCAGTAAGCTTTCCCAGTTCTGTGTTCTGGCTTTGGTTAGGTCACTTAAGTCTAACTGGCTTTAGTTTTCTTATTTTTACAATAGTAAATTTGAAACAGATTACGTTCACCCCAGACTGCTGTTAGCTCTAATGTGCACAGGTGTGGGTGCTAAAACACAGATCTGTTTTGGCCATTTTTACTCAGTTCTTAACTCAGCTTGATCCAAATTTGTCTTGACCAGCCTTTCTAGAGTTGTTTTCTCATATAAATCTATGCTCTGGTCAGATGAATTTATTCCCTGGCTCAGTTTTCCCATTTCCAGTATCTGTGGTGTTTCTGCCTGAAGTAGCCAGCAGCTTTAAGCATGATCTTGCACAAGCACGATGTTTCACCCCAGATGACAGGTGTAAGAAAGACCCTGCTAGCCTGCAAGGGCCTTAGGTTCTTACCAAGGAGAGACAAATGTAAAATAAGTACAGGACAGTGTCAGTTTGCTATAGGTGAATGTAAGCTATAGTGGGAGCCATAGGGAGTAATTGATTCTACTTACAGATAGTAAGATTAAAGGATCTACTTTATAAATGCATCTGTATTGGTTTTTATACATTTGTATATAATGTGTGAATATCACTTTTGCTGCTACTGGGAATAATATAGTCTTGAACCTCTTTCATGCTGGGTGCAAACATTCTACCACTGAGCCATGTCCTAAGTCCACACATGTTTTTGAACCACTTATTGCTTAGTATTCTCCTTTTGCTTTGATATTTCATTATATGCAATTTATTTTCCTGGCAAGGGTTTTTGTTTTAGGATTTGGTCCTTTAAATTGTCTATCAAAATTCATCTGTTCAAAAATTTTTTTATTTTTTTCCAGAAACTCTTGTGAATTCACTCTGCAAAAGTTAAATGTTTTTAGGGGGGGGGGTTGCTTTTCTTCATATGGAGACTTAATCTTTAACTGGAGCATATTTAGCGTGTCATGAACTAAACCCACCAGTTGCTAAAGTCACAGTAGTCAGGACTGTTCCTTCAGCCTTCTCCCACTGGCAGCAACAGACTTTTTAAATAAACCTCCAGCGTAATGAGACAATATGCCCTTAAGTTATAACCCAAAAGAGAAAATACTCTTCATAGAGAATAAATTGAATAAGTTTTGAATCTGTTAAACTATAGGTTTTTAAAATGCATTTTTCTTATAGGCTTCATCAGAAAAGATAATAAGCTCTTATTTTGACAGTGGCAGAATCCTAGAACAGTGGTTCCTACCCTGGTAATGCATTGTAGCTGCCTGCAGAGCTTTCGAGACCAGGCCACCAGAAGACTTCCGTCAGACCCGGTCAGGGGGCATCAGTAATCTGTTTTGGGTTCCCTGGGTGACCTCCTGTACATCCAAGTTGAGACCCACTGCTTTGCAGCAAAGTTAAAAAGATGAAAACGGAAGCCATCTTTTTTGTGTAACAGACTACGGGAGGGATAAAGCCCACATGCTGCAGCAAAGGAGAGAAGTACAGAGAGAGTCTAAGTAGAAAATTGGCTTACCGAGCTGCTAAAAAAATAAGAAAACAAAGGAAGCAGAAATCAACTCTCTGTGACCAAATTATCTGTCTTCTGAGGGAAAACATTTTAAAATTTATTTTATGGATATTAGAAAACGCCTGGTCCAATTTCACACCATGAAGTTCTAAACAAATATTGTTTATCTTAATTAGAAGCATAGAGCAAGGGGAATTATGTAATCTAAGAAAATGATTCTTTTGAAAAAATGTGTGGTAAGTAATGTAGAGAAAGGGATTTTTATCAGCAAATTCATTAAGAGCCCATTTTCCGGGCTTGGAAATGGCTCAGTTGCGGTTCAGATTTGCAAGGCCAAGTCAAAGCCAGGTGTGATCCTCACACGGGGGGAGCTGGAGACATAGGGGCCCCAAGGCTCCCTGAGCAGGCAGCCTAACCCAGACTGTCAAACACCAGGTAGGTCCTCATTAGAAAGCCTGACTCAGAAAAGCAAGGTGGCTGTCCTGAGGACTAGCACCCCGCAGATCTAACACCTCCCGGATATACCCACACGCCCACGCTGCACACATCCATGAGCTGTACATACATGTATAAGCATGTTTTAGCAGCTTATGTGTGGATTGTCATGTGCTATATGGAAACATCTTCATTTGCATTTCTTTTTACTCACTTTACCTTGCCTCAAGAAGTTTTTATTGTTTTCTTGTGTCTTCCTGTTGACTTTGACGAGAATGTGACTACAGCTCTTGTGACAACAGATCGCTCTTCCCTTTTATGCCTATGCAGCTGCTGTAGCTTCTGCGATGTGTAAATCTGCATGTGGTGCTCACATGAGCACATCTACTGAGAGACTGCACGACTTTGCTCACCAAACTAACCACAGACACATACACAGAGCTACTCAATCCTAGGAATTGTTAGATCTAGATTAATTAAAACCTCCCAAACATATTTTTCTTTATAAGATGCTTTGTTGTCTGTGTTTATTTGTTGTTTATTTGGTTGGAACTACTAATGTAGTCCAGGTTATCCCTGAGCTCCCAGTTGTCTTCCTGTGCCTTCACTGTGCGAGGGTTCAGGCAGCACTACCATACCCACTGCCTCGTATGGATGAAGCATTGTTTTGAGGCTCTTTTTAAAAGAGCAGTAACTGATGGAAAAGAATTTATGTGTCCAACTATTAGTACATACAATTTGGCAAGGGATCCAGAAAATATTACAGATATTTTCAATAGAAAGGCCAGAAAGGCCACCATTGATAACAAGATGCACCTGTGTTAGCTTTGAGCTAGGTATATCTAGGGAATGTGAGCTTTGTATTTTTTTCTAAATACTGGCTTAATTTATATTTATTACAAAATATAATGCATATAAAGCAAACCACAAAATTAATGCATCATTTAATGATCTATTACAAACAAAACACCCTTGGAATCAGCAGCCAGCTGAAGAAACTTTGCAGCCCGTGAAGCACCTTCCTGTGCTGTATCAATTTTAGCTGTAACTCTGTTCCCCAAGGGAACCGTTGCCAGTTGCCATCGGTTTTAGCCACTTTCTTATTTGCTTCCCCGATCTTTACCACTGGTGTGTACACTCCCAGAAGACAAAGCATTGTATCCATTTAGAGCATTCCAGGGTGTATCTTAGTCTACAAGTTCCCACTAGTCTGTTTCTTTCCTTAAAGGTTTCTGTTGCAACTGTAACGTCCTTGGGCTGGGTCTTGCACTGCTCTGTGAGTTATAGCTTTGGTGGCCATCTCTAGAGCACCTCTCTAGAGTTCTTAGCATTAGGCACATCCTTTCAGGGTCACTTGCTTTCTTAGCTGTTTCTGGTTTTCGATTTTAGCTATTGATGTTCAGTTCCAAGGTTCATGGTTTCATTTACAAAATGGTAATTTAATAATTAGATAATATCATTTTATTATTTGGACTCTTTTGTAAAATAACACCTATATTGCCATATATAATAAATGCATTTTCTTACCATTTGTTGAGATGATAAACTGATCTATAATGAAGGTATTTGATTTTAATTTTTAAAATAGCATTATTAATTCATAGATTCAAACATTCTATTTTATGTTCATAAGTTGTAAGTGTATCTTTTAGAAGATTAGGTTACCCCATTTTTTCCTAGCAAAAGCATCTTCAAATTGTTCTCTTTTGGTCTCAGCAGTCTTGGCAGATTCCCTGCTGTCTGGTGTGTGGGCGGGTCACACTCATCTGGTACATTGCCTGTCCTAGGCTGGAATCAGCCATTTCTCCAAGACACTATTTTTTTTAAGTAAAATGATATTTTTGAGTCAAAATCAGGCTATTAAGGACATTAGCTTGTTGTTTCAGGGTTGGTTATTGTCTGAATTTATTTGGTAGCAGTATTTGTATTTATATACAAAGTCTGGTTTGTCCATGTGGACACTGCAGAGTTCTGAGGTTTAATTCTTCTCTATTACTGCTCTAGTTCTCATTTTCCATACCAAGCTCTTGGTTTATAGGAGTGCGGGATGAGCTAGATCACGTAAGTGGTTATCCTCCATGTTCTTTCTCACACGCATGCCCTGTGGGGATAACCATCCCAATGTTACCACTGTGGCTTTCATTGTTGACGACATTCTGTTTTTTCCAGGTCTCTTGCTCATTTCTCTCCTCTCATTTTAAGATCGTCTAAATTATTATGATATATTTACTGCATATAATTATCGCTTTTTAAAATCCGAATCTACTTGTTCGTGGGTAGTGTGCTTTGCTATCTAAAAAAATTGTCTGTAGTATGTGGAGATTTAAAAAGATTAAAAAGTAAGGTACCACTGCTGCTGCTTTCAAAATCAGGGATCTGTGGTAAAACTTGTGATTAGAACTTGAGTTCCGTGTTCAGTCTTTGTGTTTTCACTTGTATGTATTGATAATGGGAACTGTTGTTGAATAGACAGCTTTCTTCATTGGCTTGCCTTTGCTCTTTGTTGAAAATCACTGGGTTTCTATTCTGTTCATTAAGTATTTGCTTATTCTTTGATGAAGTAAGTCTTTGATATATCGTATTGACTACTATAAAAAGTAGTTTTATAGATGGGAAAACTGTATGAATACAAACATGTAAGAGTACAGCTTATCCATACATGAAGTCAGGATGTAAGGATGCTCATGCTTCCTAGTAGACTTGTCACCTTCCTAAACCCTTCTAGCTTATTAGCATTTACACATCGTCATGCACAAACGTCAATGCTAGAGAATGTTAGAAAATGGGAATGCACCTACTTAAACCAAATGCTACTTTTTTTAAACTTTTATTTGTTTATGTATGGTGTGTGTGTGTGTGTGTGTGTGTGTGTGTGTGTGTATGCCACAGTACACATGGGGAGTTCAGAGGAAAACTTGTGAGGTCAGTTCTGCCTTTCACCACATGGCTTCAGGGGATCAAACTGAGGACATCAGGCTTGTTGGCAGGTGACTTTGCCCTCTGAGATGTGTTGCTGGCCCAAATCTCACTGTTTTTTAGATGCTGTATTTGATCGGATATGTGGTGCACTAGGGACTCTCATTTGCTACCTTTTTTTTTTTTTTTTTGGTTCTTTTTTTCTGGAGCTGGGGACCGAACCCAGGGCCTTGCGCTTCCTAGGTAAGCGCTCTACCACTGAGCTAAATCCCCAGCCCCCTGCTACCTTCTTGTAGTAAGAGTGTTGTGAATATGCCTGCTTCCTGTGGAAATGTATTTTGTGTTCTCTTAGAGAAAGAGAGAGAGAGAGAGAGAGAGAGAGAGAGAGAGAGAGAGAGAGAGAATATGAAAGACCCCATGCTGCCTATAATTTCAACTAGTCTAGTGACTGAAGAAGGAGGGCCACAGGTTCAATACATTCAACTGAGTGAGACCCTATGTAAAAATTTAAATAATAGGCTGTAAATATAACTCAGTGGTAGAATGCTTGCTAATCAATGGGATACCGTGTTCTCTCCCTGATCTCTCTCTCTCTCTCTCTCCCTCTCTCTCTCTCTCTCTCTCTCTCTCTCTCTCTCTCTCTCTCTCACACACACACACACACACACACACACACACACGCATGCACACACGCACGCACGCATGCACGCTTAAATCAGGCAAATAAAAACATATTTTATGGTACATTTGGAGGGTACAGTGCTATATAAAAGACTAAAGTATATTTGTGTGACTTTCTTAAATTTCAGAAGAATAAATTGAGCAAAATGAAATTACAGTGTGAGATAGTTTAATAACATTTATGCAAACCTATAAAACAATGATTCAGTGTTCTTCCTGACTATTCTAGACTAATAAACAACAGTATACATAAGGATAAATACCAGATTCGTAACAATGTTGCCTCCAGAGTGGGGTAGAAGGAAATGGGCCTGGCAGGCTTCAACTTATATGTGATATTTTATTTTTAAAATTGAGGCAAAAAGATAGTATTTCCTAAAGCTGTTTTTCACATATTTTTCTCTCCACTTTTATGTGTGTGTTGAATGTTTCATAAAAAGAAGTAAAAATAAAATGTACTTTTTATCTTCTGTTCCTAAAAATTCTGCAAAGTGATGGAGAGAATGTAGATTTCGGAATAAATCCTAGTGATAAGCTAAGAACTTCTGGCTGCTGCATAATCTTTTAAGTAACCTGTTTACCTACTGGTAAAGGCTTCAGTGCCAGCAGAGGCCTCTCTTTAAATAATTTTCCTGATTTGCATATTGGGTGACTTTTAAAACATTCATGAGAGATACCCTCTCTAGCTGAACATGAAACTTGAAGATTTGAGCCAGCCTCTAACTCACTGGTTTCTTTTCTGCTTTTTGTTCTTTCTGAGTTTGAAGCTATCTTTCTCTAATGGTCATCAGTCAGACTGACTGATGAGGCTTTCTTTTCCTGTACTGTTGCTGGGTGAATTTTATCTAATTATTTTCAGAGGTGTGCGCGTACGTGTGTGTGTGTGTGTGTGTGTGTGTGTAAATTTGGTATTATATGTGTGTGCCACCATTCCCTGACAAAGTTAGCTTTCTTTAAAGAATGAAAATGAAGGTTCATCAGAATGAACGTCCAGTTGGTTTTACTGAGAGGAGACTGACTTAAACTTGGCAAAAACCATTTTCTTTAGGCCATTTTAGAAACTCATCTTATTGTTTCTTCTGCTATTTCTTAGCCTGAATTTTTACATTTTTAACATTTTCTACTACACAGTTTGAATGTACACATATGCACAAACACATGCACAGAATTACTGGGCCAGGATCACCTGTCTTTTGGAATGAAAATCTCCCCTACTTACCTACCTCTGATGCCAGATACCTCTGGTTGGCATTGACGGTTTAAAATAAACCAAATAGAACTGCCCCTTCAAAAGAAAAATTGCAAATATTTTTCTCCTGCTTTCTTCATGTTCCTTCCTTGTTGAGTTTTTGTCTTCCTGTGAAAGCAGACAACGTTGCCTTGGATTTTCAGACTTTCTTCTGACTTGTCACATTTTGAATCTTTTCTTTTTTATTCCTCAGTAGTTTATTTTATTTAGAATATATTCGGTGCCTTATCGAGCCACTGTCGTGTACCAAGTACAGTGATGTCGCTCGTGAACAGATGAAATGCACTGAGTATCAGCTTCCAATCCCCGTCTTCTCCGGATGGAGGCGTTCTTCCACGTGTAAGTCCTCAGTAGGAAACACAGTTCTTATCCAGGGATCACTGCCTTCCACTCTTTGTGTTGTTTGTAGACAGTGCTAAAGGAACCGGACTTGGCCTTCAGGACCAACGATGAGAGTGACTACTGCAGTGGGTGCTTCTGTTCCTTGCATATTAGATGTCATTTTTAATTCCGTAGCCATCCTACCACATATGTGAATACAACCTTTTCAGAAGAGAAACAGAGATGTAGGAGGCAAGCTTGCCTAGGACCTTAGGACTCGAGCTGGGGCCCGAGTACTGCTTCTCCTCTCTGGTGTTGACGGCGGAGGGACAGTTGGGTTCAATCATGATCAAATGCTGCAGCCAAGTAGATAAAATACTTTTAACATACAGGTATTTTGGCTATTCATGTTGACAGATCATTCTGAGAGTTATAAACACAGCTCCATCTGTTCTTTATATAATTCTGTCAAGAGTCCAAAATACTAGAGTAGAGAATAGTGGTAGGTGGGCAGTATTAGCCTATATTTGTGTAATTTTTGTTTTGAAGGGACAGTTTTATTTTGTTCATTTTAAAGATAATTTACCAATTACATTTCGAAAGTACACGATTTTCAGAACAATTTATCTGACCTAGGAATGAAGCATCCTTAAGGACAGTCATCTACCAGGACTTCTTCAAATTTCTGCTGTCCTGTTATGCACAGTGGCCCTTAGAGTGCAGGGCTGGCAGAATGGCTCAGCGCAGGCCTCCCTCTTCACCTCTTTCTTCTTCCCTGTCTGGGGACTCCTCCCCAGGATCACTGGGTATCCTGCCTAGACTGTAGGTCAGTAGTATCTGTCTCTCTGACTATCAGAGTTCTTATCCCCAGAATATAGATTTATGGCGACGGCACCTGTTTTGTGTCACTGAAGTGACTGATGTACATGAAGAGCAGTGTGGTCCAGATTTGGAGAGTTAGCTCAGTCATGAAAAGCTGGCCCTGTTCCCACAGAGGGCTGCACTTCTGTCCCAGGCCTGCGCTGGGAAGCTCACAGGTTGCCTACCCCCAAGCCAGTGGTATTCTTAGTTGTACTGTGCAAGACATTTTTTTCCCGTAAGTGGATGGCAACAGTAGTAGCAAAGCATGCCCCGAGTCCTGTCAGTGAGGGCCTCAAGAACTGGTAGAGAGAAAGAAAAACCCAACCACCACCAACAAACAGAACAAAACAAAGACTTGGAAACCCGAGTCGTGAACTCTGATCTCTGAACCCTAAACCTTGTAACTTGGAGACTGCTGCCATCCTACTAGGCCCTTTTATTGAGACTGTCTTGGTGGGAGTTCATATTTCCCTCAATATCTCATAGCCCTCAGTTTCCTTCAGTTTGAAATATGCAGTGCCAGAGGGCTCCACTGGAAAACCTCCAGTGTTCCAGAGGGCACCTCAACTAGCAGTGAGGGCTGTACTCGCATTGCGTTTATAGCTTTAGAAAAGTTACGGTGAACTTACCGTTAGCACAGTTTTTGCTCCTCCACAGGTGTAGAACAGTATGAAAACCACAACATAGTTGTGTTTCAAGCTTATCATGAAAATGAGGACATAGAACTACATAGCTAAGACAGAAGACTACATATCATAACATGCCCTTGGGTTGTGATATCACAGAAGACTACATATCATAACATGCCCTCAGGTTGAGATATCACAGAAGACTACATATCATAACATGCCCTCGGGTTGAGATATCACAGAAGACTACATATCATAACATGCCCTCGGGTTGAGATATCACATTACATATCATAACATGCCCTCGGGTTGAGATATCACAGAAGACTACATATCATAACATGCCCTCGGGTTGAGATATCACAGAAGACTACATATAACATGAGCATGGGTTGTGATATCACAGAAGACTACATATCATAACATGCCCTTGGGTTGAGATATCACAGAAGACTACATATAACATGAGCACGGGTTGTGATATCACAGAAGACTACATATCATAACATGCCCTTGGGTTGTGATATCACAGAAGACTACATATCATAACATGCCCTTGGGTTGAGATATCACAGAAGACTACATATAACATGAGCACGGGTTGTGATATCACAGAAGACTACATATCATAACATGCCCTCAGGTTGAGATATCACAGAAGACTACATATCATAACATGCCCTTGGGTTGAGATATCACAGAAGACTACATATCATAACATGCCCTTGGGTTGAGATATCACAGAAGACTACATATAACATGAGCACGGGTTGTGATATCACAGAAGACTACATATCATAACATGCCCTCAGGTTGAGATATCACAGAAGACTACATATCATAACATGCCCTTGGGTTGAGATATCACAGAAGACTACATATCATAACATGCCCTTGGGTTGAGATATCACAGAAGACTACATATAACATGAGCACGGGTTGTGATATCACAGAAGACTACATATCATAACATGCCCTCGGGTTGAGATATCACAGAAGACTACATATCATAACATGCCCTCGGGTTGAGATATCACAGAAGACTACATATCACATGAGCACGGGTTGAGGATGGGAAACACTTATGAAGTAGGATTAGAACGTAACCTGGCGACCAGGCAGACGCAGAGACTCATAGCCACCAACCAAGGAGCATATACAGCTGGTCCTGTGGCTCCCACTACATATGTAGCAGAGGACGGCCTTGTCTGGCCTCAGTGGGAGGGGATGCACTTAGTCCCGTGGAGGTTTGATGCCCCAGAGAAGGGGAGGCTAAAGGGGTGAGGTGGGAGTGAGTGGGTGGGTGGGGGAAGCACCCTCTTAGAGGTGAAGGGGAGACAACATTTGAAAAGTAAATAAATAAAATAATAAAAAGAATATAACCTGGCTGGAAGGGCTTTAGAAACCTAGGATACTTTGTCTTCTTCTGTACTCATTACTTTCCTGTCGGCGTGATAAAATACCTGACAAAAACAGCTTAAGGACGGAAGGAGGGTTAATTACAGCTCACAGTCACGAATACGTTCATCATGGAGAAGGCCTGGCAGCCGGGCCTGAGGCAGCAGCTGCTCATGTAGCATTGCATGCAGACAGCAGAGAGCAATGGACTCTGAGTTCCAGGCTACTTGTCCTTTTCCCTCAGTTCAGGACCCAGCCATGGAGTAGCCAGCACCACCTGCAGTTAAGGTGGGTCTTCAGTTAACCCAGCCTAGGCAGTCAGCCACAGGCAGCTTAGTTCCCTTTCTTCTGGTGATTTAAACATCATGACCAAAGCAACTTAAGGGAGAAAGCGTTTATTCTAGCTCATAGTTCAAGGCCTAGTCTGTCAATGGTGGGCATGAGGCAGCGGTCACAGTCAGAACAGTGGGTACACTTAGACTTGTACTCAGCTCACCTTTCCCTGCTTATAGAATGCTGGATCCCTTGTCCATGGAAATGGTGCCACCCATAGTGGGCAGGTCCTCCCATACCGGGCAGTGCAGTCACAGCCGTTGCTCACAGACACTCTCAGAGACACTTGCCATAGGTAAATGCCAAGTTCTGTCAGGCTGACAGTGGCATGTACCTCCTAGGCATTTCCCAGTGCGTCTCGAAATTCCCTCTGCCAACAAAGTAGGCCACTGCTCTTTAATTTGCCCTCACTCAGATTTTCAGGACATGATAAATTGTTTTTTGAAATAGCCTCTAGTCTGATTGTTGCTGAAGCCTTGTTCCTGTCTGAAAAGCCTCCCAGGTGAGGACAGCATGTCCTGGCATTCTGATCTCCTGATCTGCTCTGACAGCATTCTCAAACTGAGCTCCTTCGAGGAGTGATTTAAGAAAACCTTAAAGACCACATTATCAGCAGCCCTGCTTGTCTTGGAACCAGCTTCCTGCATGACTTTCCTTACTGCTGTGTCAGCAAACTGGACAGAACATCCTTTAGAGACGGTAGCTTGCCTTCGAGGGCGTGGCAGGGTAGTTGGGCTGTAGTGTGATGCAGCTGTCTGAATTGGGACTGATTGCTGCTCCCCATCCTCCCCACCCCCCCAGAGTATCTACTGCCTACAAAACAGCTGCACAAGCAAAGCGGGAGCCTCTGGGGAGACTTTCTTTAAATGCTGTATAACCAGGATCAGCGTCTAGCTTACACTAAAATATTTGCTAAACAAACAAACAAAAGAAAGACAAGGGAAGGAAGGAATTTGGTGTGACCTATTATGGTATATTTTGTACTAGGCAAGGGATAAAATTTAAATCATTAGTTTTTTGCCATTAAAAGATTTGAACAGGAAAGTGGACTCAAAACCATGCTGTTTAAAGATTAAATTAGTACCGTGTGTTAAGTTAGGTCTTCGAACATCAGGAGGTGGGAAGAGCTCATTGGGGAAGTACCCGGCCCCTAGGCGCGGAGGCTAAGGTCACATCTCCAGCTCCCATCTCTTGTAATCCCGTGTAATCCCAGTGCAGGGGAAGCAGAGGCAGGAGGATCCCTGGGTTTGCCAGCCAGCTACTCTAGGTGAATTGGGGAGCTCCAGGTTCAGAGACACTGCTTCCACAGCTAAATCAGAGAATGACTGAGGAGGATACCCAGCATCCACTGCAGGCTTTTGTGTGTGTATGGAGACAGGTGCACAAACCTAGGTCAGTGCCCATCCCTGTCCCTGGCCCACCATTCCATAACATTGCCACATGTGCATTCAGAAACAGTTTGACTCACAAGACTGTTAAATAGTTAAATGAGTCACCACAATAATCCCTTCAGAGGCAGAGACCTAGGGGAGCCCCGAGGAAGAGGGAAAGGAAGGTTTGTTGAAGCCAGAGGTGTTGAGGTCACCAGGAGAATATGGCTCAGAATCAACTAACCAGGGCTCACAGAGACTAAAGTGACAATCGTGGAGCCTGTATGAGTCCTCTACATAAACAATAGAGTTGTATAGCTTGATGCTCTTGTGGGACTCCTAACAGTGGCAAAACCCTGTTTTGTCTGCTCTTGAGACCTTACTCCTCCCGCTGGGTGGCCTCCTGCAGCCTTGATATCAGAGTATGTGTCTAGTATGAATGTTTTTGAGGATATCCCTGGGAGGCCTGCTCTTTTCTGAAGGGAAGGGAGGAGGCATGGATCTGGGAGAGAAGGGGGAGGGGTGAGGGACTGGGAGGAGTGGAAGGAGAGAAAGCTGCAGTGGGGTGTAATATATGAGAGGAGAATATGAACAAATAATGTTAGTCCTATTTCACATGTAGAAAATGACCTCAATGTGCTGTATTACAACCCAGAGACAGATCTCAGTCAAATATACCAGGCTCTGCCTGGGTGTGTCCTTTCTTTTTTCTTTATTCTTTTCCTTTTCTTCCTTCCTTCCTTCCTTCCTCCCTCCCTCCCTCCCTCCTTCCCTTCCTTCCTTCCTTCCTTCCTTCCTTCCTTCTTTCCTTCCTTCCTTCCTTTTTTAATTTTTGGTAGTGTGGTCTGGAGATGAACATATGATGGCAATAGGCTTAGTTTTGGATGAGTTAATTCACTAAGTATATGCCCAGTAAATGAATAAATAGTGGGGGGGGGGCGAGAGAGGAGAGGAGAGAGAGGAGAGTCATCAAATCAGCAGTGCTCAGAATACCCACTGGACAAGGCTGAGCTTTGTCCCCAGGCTTGAGTGTCCACCTCCTCCTTCCCACTGCAGGCCTGTGAGCGGAGACCTGAGTGGCTCACCTTCCTGCTGTTCTCAGTGGCCAGGGGCCTCCCCCAACAAGAATACAACCGTTCTTCCAACGCCTACTTCTCAATGTGCTCAAATCCTTATCAAAAATGCTATTCAGTGTTTTGCCATCATTTCGTGGTTTACTTTTTGAGCAATGTATTTAATGCCACATTTAACTACCCACCATTTACATATGAATAAGAGAGTAACCTGTTTTCTTTTGTCTTCTGCATTGGTGTTTCTGTGGGCAAATAAAACAAAATTTTTTTCTTTTCTATGCTTTTACAATATTTTTCACAAGCTTTAAAATATATCATTTATTAATTTTACTTTCTTATCATTTTAAAGTAACATATTATTTCTATTGACAATTTGTTGATACAGCAATATGTCATATTTTGTCTTTATGATTGCAAAATAATTTTGTAAGACTTAGTAGTAGAGTGCTGATGCTTTTTCCCTTTGCCTACTCAGGCAATAGTTTATTATTAATATTTTCAAGATTGGTAAGAGTAGTAGGTGGGAAAGAGATTATTACTTAATCCCTTAAAGTTTTTCTAACTTCTTAACATATTCTGCTAGTCTTATTTTTTTTTTTCCAGAGCTGGGGACCGAACCCAGGGCCTTGCGCTTGCTAGGCAAGCGCTCTATCACTGAGCCAAATCCCCAACTCCTAGTCTTATTATTTTAATAAAACTTCATTTTACTAGTTTTTATACATCATTAGACATATGCAGCTTTAAGTGATTTTCAGACTTATTGAACACTAAGTGTTAAATTTAAAATCGTGTAACTCAGTTCCTGCAGCTGTGGAGAGTCTATATGTTCTCTGCGCACTGTTGTTTCCCGCCGTTGCTGGTATCCAAGGTGCAGTTTCAGGTCTTAAGTGGATTCTGAATTTAAAAATACGGCCCTGTGCTTGACAGCCGCAGCAAAACCAAGGTTCGTCTTACTGTACTCGCCACGATTCTTACAGGTCCTGAGCTCTGTTCGCACAGAATGGAATCCTCTGGATGTTCACTTTGGCACCAGACAACCTTATCAGGTGTTCACAGTGGAGTGCTCCTTCAGTGTAGACCAGGAGCCCATGGCTGACAGCTGTATCTACGAGTCTGTCCGGAACAAACTCCATTGCGTGTCAGTTACTAGAATACCACTAAGGTCGAAGGCCATCAGCTGCTGTAAGAATTCTACGGAAGACAAACTGATTGTGGGCTGTGAAGACTCGTCCGTAATTCTCTATGAAGCTCACCGTGGAGTGACTCTCTTGGCCCAGGCTGAACTTATGCCTTCATTAATAAGCTGCCACCCAAGTGGTGCCATTCTGCTGGTTGGCAGCAACCAAGGGGAATTACAAGTTTTTGACATTGCTCTGTCCCCTATCAACATCCAGCTCTTGGCAGAAGATTGCTTACCAAAGGAGACTCTGCAATTCAATAAATTCTTTGATTTTTCCAGCAGTCTTGTTCATATGCAGTGGATAGCTCCTCCCATTGTTTTCCAGAAGCCTAAGAGAGGAGAAATCTGTGATCTCCTCTTCCTCAGGTTCAACAGAGGACCTTTGGGTGTGCTGTTGTTTAAACTTGGTAAGTCAAGTGGCCTGGTAGTAGTTACTTCGTTTATGTTATGACATAACTAAGGTGTCAAACTATTCTTCAAATGTAGGTTTTCTGCTTGCCATCCCATAAGAATGTCTGCCTTTCAACAATTGCCTATAGGTTCCTTGAAAACACTTGGGGTAGTTTCTAACTAGCCCCAAGAAATATTAAATATTGAAGACTTTTGACTTGTGCTAATTGTCCATAATGATGATTAAAAGGTATGACCTTTCAGAGCTGGAGTGATGACTCAGAGGTTAAGAATGTTTACTGTTCTTTCAGAGGACCTGGGTTCAGTTCCCAGCCCCTCCCAACCATCTGTAACTCCAGTTTCAGGGGATCTGACGCCCTCTTCTGGATTCTCCAAGCATTGCATACATGTGGTGTACATGAACTCATGTAGACACACACACACATACACAGTATTTTGTAAAATCTGAACATTTACTTCTAATGTTTTCTAAAATAAGTTGTCTAAAATATTCCATAAGAAACAGGTAGATTAGAATTTAAAAATTAACTTCTGTGTTCATCATGAAAGCCTATGTTATAGAATAGAACACTTTTCTATAAAAATTATTTTAGATTATCTATTTCTGTTGCTGTGCATGTTGGAATTGGATAGAGCAAATATTTAAAAAAATAAGTCAGATATTTAGTTAAAATTTACTAGAGACCTTTGTGTAACTTTTTGGTCCTGTTTTTTGTTTGTTTGTTTTCCTTTTAGATAGAAGTGCTAAACAGCTTTTTGATGTTTATAAATTATAAAGTAATAAAGCTCATTTCCAGTGGGGATCCTTAAAGTGAAATATTCTGATGGTCACTTGTCTTTCATAGCTCTGGATTGACAGGTTCATACTGAAAGAACAAGAACTACTTTAGGTAGTTTTGTATACTTTAACATTCTTTGAGGGACTTGGGCTGACAAAAACCTTTTTTTTTTTAAATTAAAGCACATATGTACTTGAAAAGTTAGGTGAATACATTTGAAAACCTTGCAGGATCTGCTGTAGGTATGCAGCTAGTTTTAAAGATATCGACGTGTTTGTCAAGCAGCGATCACTTCTGTTTTCGCACTGGCCTACTCGCCCCCAAATTGAAGGGGAAAGGACAGTCTAGTGGAAGTGACCTGACTGATCCAAAGGACAGTCCTATAAAGACAGCCGTGTTTCTTGTCATAGGAGAAATGCTGCTGACTCTGCTCATAACCTTAAAATTGTACAAAAATGTTTGGAATCTCTTATTGTGAGATTATCCAGTAGACTACATTTTAGCAGTTATGTGTCTCCATACACAACACTAATTAAAGTGGATGTTTGATGTTTCCATGTCTGTTAAAACATACACAATCTCTCTATCTCTGCCTCTCCCTCTCTCTCACCTACCTTTTTTATTCTTTCTCCTCTACCCCTTTAAATGACTCAGTTACCGTCCAACAGAACGTATCTGTCCATGCACACCCCACATCCCTTCCATTCTCCCTTGTCCGTCTCCTCACAACAGCTTTGCAAAAAGCACAGTTTGTCTTCCTATCTCTAGCACATTTGCCTCCTTACGAGAGTAAACAGGCTCTCAGTGCAGGGATTTAGAGGGCTTCCTGCTAATTGCCAGCTTGTAAACTTAATTGGACTGTTTCCCTGGGCACTGTTCCTAAATCAATTAGGCAATGAGTTGGCTGTCACCTCTTTTTCCCAAGAAGGTCTCTTGGAATAAAATTATCCAATAGAAGTCAAGCACTCAGATAGAAAGGTGATAACTTCTGCAACTGACATTTATCATTTAAATTGTATTTTCATTTAAGTTTACAGGACAGGGAAACTGCACAGTCTTCTAATTTAGCTCTTTGGAAGAGCTAAATGTGGAATATCTAAGGATTTTTTTAAAAGCTTTGTGTCCCATTTTTAATGTATTATGAAATTAATATTTATATAAAAATTTCTTTCCTGGGAGTAGTAGATTACTTGAAATAGTAGATTCTAACCAGTAATTTTTTTTAAAAAAACAGAAAACCTAGTTTTAAAGAACAGATTTTTCTTATGATCTGCTACTAAATACATCCAAAAATTAATATACTTCTTGAATTAACACAGAGCTGATTCTGGGCATCCATGTGGCATTTTCATGTATAATTCAAGTTACTGCATATGTAAACAGGTAGTTGCATGTGCAGCTCTCCGAAGAGAGAGCTTTATGAGACTGTTTTTCACATGCTTGTTATTCAAGCCCTTGGAAAATTTGACATGAAAGGTGTAGCTTACAATTTAAAATTGTAGAGACAGATCATAGATCATAGTCTAAAATAGGGTGCTGTCAGTGTAAACACGGTGGTGGCAGGTGCCAGGTCACTTAGCATAATGCTGTGGGAAACCCTTAAGGTTGGGTGCCCTGTCTTAGTCCTTTTCAATGATCACAGAAGCATGGTGACATCTTCTCTGTTATAAGAAGACCTCTAGATGCATGCTTTCCTTGGGAAGCAACTATCAGTGTCATGCTCCTAATGGAAATTCCAGTAAGTATTGATTGATGTTGGTCATAGATGCCAAAGTAGAAAGAGAAGCTCACCATGATGCTAAGCCTCCATTTTCTGAAAGAGCAGAGGGTTCAGCCTTCTTGGAAAAGACTGACACCTAGCTAGCTCACACCAGTTACTTTATTCAAACATTATACAAGGTTAATTGGGGCTGGGAAAGGTTCCAACTACCAAAGATATCTTGCCCTTGGTGCCCGTGAGAGCAGACAGCCCACACAAATCTCTGTCCCTTTTGACCACGGCTAGCTGTAATCAGAAGTGGAGCTCCAGGTTTGTGAGGAGTGTCTGCGAACCAAAGTTGGTGCTGCTGCCAAGTTCTTAATGTAGCACCAAGGGCAGACTTTCCAGGGAGACATTTCTTCAAGGTTCAAACAGTTTCAGAACAATTTCTCAGCCTCTACTGATTGATCCAAACATGGCAAAGGTGTTGCTGAAACATTTCACTCAACGCCAGACACAAGGGCTTTACCATTGTTATCACTACAGGTTGAGTATTACATTCTATACAGAATCCGTACACCCTTCAGAATGCCTGTGCTGTGCTCACCCCAAATCCCCACATACATGTGCCGAGGTTGGTTTTGAGAGGCGCCTTGGTTATCATATGGAAATTATAAAGCTCACCCAGTCTAACTACAGCTCTTCCCAGCCCTCTTTGCTTTTTCATTTCTTTAATCATCAGCTCTTTTCTTTTTTTTTTTTTTTTTTTTTGGTTCTTTTTTTTTGGAGCTGGGGACCGAACCCAGGGCCTTGTGCTTCCTAGGTAAGCGCTCTACCACTGAGCTAAATCCCCAGCCCCTTCAGCTCTTTTCTTGACCCACAATCTCACCTAGTAATTAATTAGCACTGCAATAAATTTACCTGTTATTACCCTTCCTCCCCCATGCTACTGCTCATCTGTATGTCATGCAGGGCTAGGACACCTATCCTTCTTGGTCTTGTCACTGCTATTGTATGAGACTGTTACGTCGTCATTATCTTTCCCACCTACCAGGAATCTTGGTGAACAATGCATAAACAGGCCCAGGCTACCTCATAAGAAACAAATCTTCCCTGGCAGTCTTCTCCTTTTGCTTCTGATGGACTTTCTTCCATTGTCAAAGTCCATTTGTGGCAGGGAATAGCACTAGGGTTCTGGCTCATGGCCACAGCAGCACTATAACTGTGGTTCATGTCTGCAGTACGTTTTGAACTACTCATGGAAAGGTCTCTGATGATTTCCTATGTGATAACTTTTGATCCATGATGACTTTTCAGTATTTGATGTTAGCTGACATCCTTCTTGATTAAAGAACTTTCTTTTCTGTCTCTGAACATAGCTTTTTAACACTTGTCTTTTGCCTACTTATGAAATGGAGTTCTTCAGGAGTATACTTTTAATTCTTATTGTATTTTATTCAGGTTGAAAGTTTCTTTGTAATTCCCCTTTGCATTGTGGTTTGGATTTTATCTGCAAAAGCCACAGTGAAGTTGAGTTGCCACTGTTAACAGTGTAAAGAGACAGGGTCTTTAAGAGCGATTGGGTCCCAAGGACTCTTCCCTCACAAATGGACTAATATACTTACTGCTGGGGGCGGATGGTGAGGGTGTTGGCTGTAAGTTCAATCTCCACTTGTCCTGCCATGTTATATGCTAAATAAACTTGCACATTTATAATCTATTCACCCATTTATAGTAGCAGAACTCAGCCACTATCCCATTTCTGACTCCATCCAAGATGGCTCCCAATTCCACATCAATACATTTCCTTGATTTGCTGAATACCACTTCATATGCAACCATCACTTCAACCAAAACCACTTTTCTTCTTATATTTTCCATTTTAGTAGATGTTACAATTATTTAGTGAAACCTCCAAATCAAAACACTTTATCTTTGCGTGTCTTTTACCCCTCTTAGTGAGCATTCCAATCAATTCTGTAAGTTCTAGCAGAACCATAACACTCCGTTGAGCTTCACTGTTGTTACCTGACTCTAGCTCTTCCCATTTTATCCTCTAAAGCTGGGAGTAAACTAAATTAAAGCAAATATCTTCTCTCAGTGAGCAGTGAGGTGTTAAATTCCCAGATTCGTTCTCTCTCTCTCTCTCTCTCTCCCTCCCTCCCTCCCTCCCTCCCTCCTTCCCCCATCTTTCTCCCTCTCCTTTCTCTCTGTGTATGTGTATCTATCTATTTGTTCATCTGTCTGTGTCTATCTGCCTGTCTATGTGTCTGTCTATTACTCTAAAAAGCAAGAAGTATATGGTTTTGTTTTCGAGAAGTCTTGTAATAATTTTCTATAAATGCCATTTTTATTAAATGGGTTTAGTAATTTTTTAGTAGCTGAGTATCATTGAGTTATGTATGTACTCAGCACATGATGGTAGTTAAGTGTCAAATGTCAAATTGTGTGTTTTCTATATATTGAATAGTTGAAGAATAGAAGAGGAAAGGCTTGAAAATAGGGAGATAAGTGGTAAAGAAGGTGTCAAAAGAAATCAGGGAAGGAAGAGAGGGCAGTGAAGGCAAAGATAGACTTTGGTATGTTTTCTCTCATACATACGACATGAAAGCACAAGGGGGCATTTAGGAGAAAGGGGATCAGCAAGGCTGGATGTAGAAACACTTTAAATATCCTGGTGTGGGGTTTCTTCCCACTTTAAACCATTTCTGTTCCCGGATGAAAGACACACACGCAGTGTTTATATTTTAATCCGCCTTAAACAGCCCAAAGTCTGGCCAACTGCCTATCCTCCATGCTGTTAGAATCCTCTTTCTGTTATTAACCCAAGTTATCACTTACTATGTTTTATCTGGGCTGCCCTCAGCTTCAGTTGCCCAGCCTATGTGACTACATTTCTATGTCTCTGCTAACCCAGGCTGCTCTCCTTTGTCCTCTCCTGCACACTCTTCTATTTCATGTCTTTTTCTTCTCCTCCTCTTCCTTTCTCTTCCTGTTCCTCCACCACCTCCTCCTGGTCCTCTTCCTCCTCCTCCTCTTTTTGTTGTGTTAATAGAAGGATAAGGAGAGGGGGGAGATATGGTCTATGGAGGTCGGGGAAAGGGGGTACCTCAGTGGGTCCATCCCTTCCTCCTGAGAGACCAGACATAGGATGGTATAGTATAGAATAGAGTTTATTCAGGGCATGGGGAGGGGGATTAAGAGGGTAGTAGGGCAGAGAGAGAGGAGGGGGGAGAAGAGGAGGAAGAGGAGGAGGGGAAAGGAGGGGAGTAGAAGGGAAGGGGAGAGGAGAGGAGAAGAGAGGAGAGGAGAGGAGAGGAGAGGAGAGGAGAGGAGAGGAGAGGAGAGGAGAGGAGAGGAGGAGAGAAGGGAGTAGAGGCTGGCCACAAGTATGTAGAGAGAATGGGGGGAAGGGAATGGGGAGAAAGGGGACAAAGGGGGAAGAGGGTAAAAGCAAGAACAAGAGAGTGAGGAGGGGGGCAAACACTTTTATAGTGTCAGGCAAACCTGGCTGTTGCCAGGGAACTGTAGGGGTGGAGCTTAGACAGAAGGCTAACATATTTCCCTGCTCCTTCCTTTAAGCCCACCTCAACCCCATTTATTTCCCTTCTTCCCATCTATTATTGGCTGCTGGCATCTTTATTCACCAATCATAATCAACTGGGGGCAGAGTCACTCAGTGTCTTACCTGAGGACTCTCTCCTTTGGGGCAAACAGCCTTGAGGGCCCCAAATTAGCATTAGAATACCAGCAGCATTAGCCCAACCCACAACAGCTAGAGGTATGGGAGGGCTATAGGTTGCCAAGACAACCACAGTACTGTGATCCCTATAAGGAAATAGAATGATGAAGCCCATTAATTCTGGAGAAGGGAAGGAATGGAATGGAAAGGAAAGGAAAGGAAAGGAAAGGAAAGGAAAGGAAAGGAAAGGAAAGGAAAAAGGAATGGAATGGAAAGGAAAGGAAAGGAAAGGAAAGGGGAAAGGAATGGAAAGGAAAGGAAAGGAAAGGAAAGGAAAGAAAAGGAATGGAATGTAGAGATTATGTTGGATGCCCTCAGCTTTCACAGCTTTTGTCACCTCCCAGTTCACTTGGAATGAACTTTATCCTACACAGCATCTTCTTCCTTCACTTTAGTAATGGTTTAATATCAGGCTTATTGAAGAATAACCTACATAAATAAACTATGCACACTAAAGTATCATCAGTGAGCTTAATATATACACCCCATGGTTGCCACCACAGTTAAGGGGTGGAACATTTTCATCTCCTAAAGTCCTTTGTACTCGACCCCACCTTCCTTACAACTGATAATAAATCACTGCTTTGATTTCTCTTGTTACATATTAAGATTTGCTTTTTATAGAATTCCATAGAAATGCAGCCATAGAATGAATTGTGCCCAGGTGTTGTCACACTCTGCATTAGCCTGTGAGAATCTTCCATAGTATCTGTAAGTCAGTTTCCATTCCTGTCACCTCATAGCCATTATGTACCTACACACCACAGTGCTTTGCTATTTTTTCACATGTTGGTGGACATTTGGTTTACTTCAAGGTTTAAGGTAAAGCATTAAAAATGCTCTGTACTTATGGCCAAATCTTTATATGGAAGATATTTTCATTTCTGTTGGGAGAAACCTAGAGTTGGACATGTCAGGCCATGTGCTACTTTGAAGGAAGTGGTCGTAACAGCCGTGCTGGTGAGCAGTGAGAGCAGCAGTTGTTCATCTTCCCTGAGACTTGATATCCATGGTGTTTTCATTTTAGCCTCTACAATACATGGATAATACATGGATTGTTAATTCTATTTCCCTGGTGACTTTTGGAGCCAAACACTTTATGTTTAGTGCCATATATTTTCTTTTCTTTCTGTTTTTTTTCTTTTCATTTAGTTATGTTATTTAATTTTTAAAATTTAACAACTACTTCTATTGAACTTTGAGGATTGTTTTTGTTTTTAAGTGTGTCTTTGCATGTGTGTGTGAGTCTGTGTGTGTGTGAAAGTAGGTACTCATAGAATCCAGAAGAGAGCATTTGGTCCCCTGCAGCTGGCGTTCATAGGTAGTTATAAATTGTGTCATAGGTACTGGAAATGGATCGTGGTTCCTCTTCAAGAGCAGTGTGCACGTTACTACTGAGCCATCACTCCAATCCCTCAGCGCTAACTCTCAAGTGGTGACCTCACTTGGTGACATTTTTTCAATATTTGGAGGTTTCTTCCTGCTTATTAGGGCTAATTCTCTTGATGTTAGAGAATCTAATCTAGTGACATGACTTAACACTTTTGAAATGTACTATAGGATGTTTTATTACTCTGAAATGCTTTTAGCTGGTTCCTGTTACATGTGTAGTCGAAAGGAACATATGACCTACTGTTGCTGGGTGAAATGCTTTACAAATGCTGTGTCAGGGATGAAGCTTCTTTGGGATGGGTATGGCTGTGCACCTCTGCAGTCCTGGCACAGAAGACATAGAAGCCAGAGAGGATCTGAGGTTCAAGATCATCCTCTGCTATAGCCTGGAGTCTATATGACCTGTCATAGAAAAGAGGAAGACAGACAGACAGACAGACAGACAGACAGAGAAGAGAGAGAGAGAGAGAGAGACAGAGAGAGAGACAAAGAGAGAGACAGACAGACAGACAGAGAAGAGAGAGAGAAGAAAATATATCTAGATGTTAAGTTTTCACTGATAGTGTTTTTCAAATATTTTTCCAGAGTTTCTGTATGTAGCTTCTTGATTCATGAAAGATCACTGAAATCTCAGCTATAATTGTCTATTTAGGTCTTCCCACTCTGTTTAGTTCTGTCCATTCTTGTTGCATTATTCAGAATTCTATTATTAGATGTATTTAAAAACTTTTTTATTTCTTCATGAATTTTGAATCCTCTCTTATAAGAGTTTAAAAATTTAGGTTATTTCTATTTTTGTCTTAAGCCCTTTAAAAATGTCTTCCTGTTTTCTAGTTTGCATAATTTCAGATGCAAAGCCTATTATCGTTCATCTCTTGTTTCTCTGTGTGTCCTGTGTCTCCTCCTTCCACCACCATTAAAAACAATTTCTTCATTTTGGAACTGTTGGACTGCGATCACACACAGCCTTGTTGAGAACAGCGTACCTCTTTCACTCGCTACTGATATAGTGGATAGAGCTGAGCAGAGACTCCAGCTAACTTCAGTCTCTTCAGAGTTGCTGCACATTGACACCTCCTGTCAGGAGCTGCCTGATTTATGACTAGGACTTGAAGTGCTTGACACAGGCTCGTGAGGGCTTTGGGTAGTCACGTCTGTTGATTCTACCAACTCAGAAGCGATAGTAAAGTCTGACTGCCTAATAGACGTAGGTGTTTCCCCAGATTCTCCATCAAGTTGAGTCTTGTTAGATAAGCACAATAGGCTGTTGGGTTTGTTTTTTTTTTTACTGTAACTTGGAATTAGTCGAAGAATTTCAGCATCTTTTTCATGGACTAGTATATTTTAAAAACCATGAAAACTGTAAATATCCCAGTTAAATTCTGATGACAGTAATAAAAAGAAATTACAGTAATACTTTGTAGTATTTATGGCTTATAAAATAATTTCACAGGCATTTCTCACTTAGCTTTATGATTATTTGCCCTGAGTTTTTTATAGACTTTACCAGAATCAGTAAAATACTTACTGAAGAAAAAAATGAGCATTTAGACTTTTTTCCTTTTGTGTATTTGTATATTTACATATGCGTGTATATGATCAGACGTATGGGGGGCCAGAGGCCAATTCTGGAGTCTTTTTCAATTGCCTCTCATCTTTTTGGTCTCTCTGATATCTATCTCCCTTTCAACCTGCCGGGCTGGGTAGCTAGCCCTCCTCATCCTCCTGGCCTGGTTTCCTCTGGACTAGGATAGGCATGCGCTGCTGTGTCAAACTTTTGATGTGGCTTCTGGGGGCTTGAACTTGGGTCCTCATGCTTACTTACCAAGCTTGTCACCAGCAGGGCCATCTTCCCAGCCCCATTTTTAAAAAATGGAAACAAAATAGAAAGGTGCTTAAAAGTCACAGTGTTTGTCACATGTAAAAATTGTTAGTTTCAAATGCCTTTTATAAATAAAATTAAATGATTGACTGAACTTTTTTTTTATGTTCCTGATCTGTCAAGATTGGAAGTGGATTCATTTTCTATATACCCCTGATATCCCAGCATATTTTTTCCCTTGTGACCTTGTTTTACTTGACTTGACTTGGTATTTTACTTATTTTGTGACAGGTGTCCTCAGGCGAGGGCAGCTGGGCCTGGTGGACCTTATCTTCCAGTACATTCACTGTGATGAGGTGTACGAGGCCGTCAGCGTTCTGAGCAGCATGAACTGGGACACCCTGGGGCAGCAGTGCTTCATCAGCATGAGCACCATTGTGAACCATCTTCTCAGACAGAGGCTCACTCCGGAGAGGGAAGGTAAGACCTCAGTACATTGCATCCGTCGTTTTCAGTATACATGAAATATGTCTGGAGTCAGTTTTAGGATGTTTTGGGGTTATATCATTGGAGACTGAGGAACAAAAGTAAGAATGATGTATTAAACTGAAATGATATCAAAGAATTATTCCTAAATGGTACTACTTCCTGTTTGGTATTTGTCAACACAGAGGACACCTTTTCTGCCTGGGCTTGTGTTGAAACTCAAAGTGTGGTTGTTCATAATTCAGTTTAGTTCATGTATGGATTATGCTCAGATTTCAAGCTTTGATCAGAAATTTCATTTAATCTCTGTCTGCAGACAAAGGGCACCAAGCCAATGTCTTATTCCTCTCTCACATTAAAGAGCGGTCTTTTTCTCTTACATGAGTCCTCCGTTCAGACGGCAGGTCCTTAGAATCCCCCTGCGCGTCAGAATGGCCTGTAGCCTGGGCTTCCCTCCTCTTTTCCATGCTTTGGAACTGTTCTTTGGATGTGCTTGCTCCTCCCCTCTTGATGTGTGTGCTCCTCCCCTCTTGATGTGCTTGCTCCTCCCCTCTTGATGTGACTGCTCCTCCCCTCTTGATGTGACTGCCCCTCCCCTCTTGATGTGTGTGCTCCTCCCCTCTTGATGTGTGTGCTCCTCCCCTCTTGATGTGCTTGCTCCTCCCCTCTTGATGTGACTGCTCCTCCCCTCTTGATGTGACTGCCCCTCCCCTCTTGATGTGTGTGCTCCTCCCCTCTTGATGTGTGTGCTCCTCCCCTCTTGATGTGCTTGCTCCTCCCCTCTTGATGTGACTGCTCCTCCCCTCTTGATGTGTGTTCTCCTCCCCTCTTGATGTGTGTGCTCCTCCCCTCTTGATGTGTGTGCTCCTCCCCTCTTGATGTGTGTGCTCCTCCCCTCTTGATGTGACTGCTCCTCCCCTCTTGATGTGACTGCTCCTCCCCTCTTGATGTGTGTGCTCCTCCCCTCTTGATGTGCTTGCTCCTCCCCTCTTGATGTGCTTGCTCCTCCCCTCTTGATGTGCGTCCCCCTCCCCTCTTGATGTGTGTGCTCCTTCCGTCTGGGGTTGCCTGCCTGCTTGGATTGCCTCACCTTCTCATATTAATTTTGCCATATAAATCCAAGATGTTTCTTGTTGAGTGGTGAACACTGAGAAATAATAACACATAAGATGTGAACAAGTTTCTGTGTCTCCCAGTTCTCAAGCACGTACTTATAAGTTGTTATTCTTTTATATGATGTGAAATATACCAAAACAGCTAGGGTTTACACACTTACTTCACATTATTTTCTCCTATTAACGTTAGGAAATTATGACTAGAAGGTATTCCTAAATAATACAGGGTGAGAAAATCCAGACAGGTCTATTGCTGGAGAACATTTTTTGTCTTTGTATTTTCACTGGGTTTTAATAGACTTTCTTCATTTTTATTACATTTTCAAAATAAATAATAAGTTGTTGGATAAGATTTTGTAGCTGACCAGTAAGCTTATGAATTTGTAGGAAGTTTATATTATGGACCTTGGCCTAACTCCCAGAATTCCCTTTTAATAAGTGTTTAAGAAATAAGTGAACTTTTTGGAGTAGTCCAAACTCATGTATGGAAATGTCAGTGTTCATACATAAAGAAAGTGCCGACCACAGTACGTGGTCCACTGTGGTACTTTTCAGAACAGAAAGTATAACTTCAAGATTTAGGTGATGGAAAACATTACTATAGTTTTACCTATAGAGTTATCTCACATACTTATTTCTTAATATTGATGAACTTCTCAGGATTGAGTATGTGCATAAAAGTAACAACGAAAACGAAAGACCAGAGCCTCCAAAGTCAGTCTAGGGATCTGTACTCTAAGGAACGAGTCCTTGGGGTACAGTTAAGGAAGGAATATGGAAAGATAAAATACTAAGTTTCACTCAGGACACTGAGAAGTTGTTAGCTCCTTAGTGAATTTATGATATTAAATTGCTAGCTTGCAAGAAAGATTATAGAGAAATATACAAATGGACATTATCAGATTTTTGCCCTATAAAGGGTTGTTCTTCCCGAAGAATCACATTGGGAGATAGGGAAATAAAGCTTTTATGATATTAAATATATATAAAACAAAATCTATACATTCCTGGGTTGTCCAAATATCCTATGCTAAGCAGATATGTGCACTTCCTGCTAGTAACTACAAAATACATTTCTGAAGCACTCAGAATTCCCTGTTGAGATTTATTTTATCTGAATCTAACAAATTTGATATGGTAATTCATTGTCCTTTTATTAGTGAAACCTAGTGTGTTGTTATTTCTAGCCATGTTGGGTCTGTCTTTGAGATCTTCATTTCTGCCTTCAACATCAAGCTGGGCAGCCTAATGAATCCGGAGCTGTGCTGGGAGGTCTGAGTGCTCCGTGTAGGCTTGAATATTTCAGATGTACAGAACATGCTGTCAGGAAAACAAGCAACGGTGAGCGAATCCGGCTTGTTTTCACAATAACAGTGCTAGATTCAATTTTAATCTAAATTGACTGCTGCTTTGAAAGAAAATACCTCCAAAATGCATCCTATTTTACTGTCTAGATTTGAGATTGAAAAATAAAAAAGAAATTACTAAAGCTTAGTCAAGCCTGCAACAATTATTCTGACAAGTTGTTTAATACTTGCAAATCTAAATAGGCCTACAACTAAAGGAGTTCCACTAAATAATGAATTGTTTATTCAACCCAGTGTTGGAAGCAGAAATATTAGAGGGATCTAGCTGTGAACTGCAGTACGTTCATACATACTCATGTTCTCACCGTAAGGTAAGTCGCTGCCAGGTATTTCTGGGTGGAAGCCCAGCCCCACTGGCATATCTTGGTTAAACTCTGAAGTAGACAGAACTCACCTTGTCTCCTAATTTCTTATCTCCTGGCCTCCCTCCTTTATCACAGCCTCTTTCCAATCTTCTCCTATCCCAGGGTGTTTGCTTTCATGAAAGGACAAAGCACAGAACCTTGTTTATGGCAGGATTTAGGCCAAGATAGAGGTTTTCATTGTTCTCCTAAAGTTGCATCACAGACATGTCTTATGCCAATGTGCAAATTTTTAAAATGACGTGCGTGTGTGCGTGTGTGTAGGCCATAGTGAATGTGTGGGGGTCAGAGAGCAGCTTGTGGGCATCAGTTCTGTCTTCTCCCATATGGGTCCTGGGAATGGCACTCAGGTCATCAGGCTTGGCAGCAAATGGCTTTACCTGCTGGCCCTAATTGCTATTTTAAGAAGACATTTCTACTGTGCAGATTTTAATTCCTATTCAGACAGTTTTCCCTTTCTGCCAAAGAGAGCGTTTAAAGTTGAGCATACTGCAAATTGATTTGCTGGAAATACTAGTTTGAACTGTGCTACTTTACTGAGTCACCATTTTAATGACCCCTTTGTGGTGAGAGGTTGGTTCATTATGGATTTCTTCAGTTTTGACAGCTTTTTGTTGCTTAGAGTCATTGTCAGCTTTGTCTCCAGTGAAAGTTTATACACAGGTTTGTTTTGGTACCAGCTGTCATATTTTAATTTCTTCTTTCCTGCAACAAGCTTACGTTCCATCCAAGTTTGGAGAACCTGACTGACTACACACGAGATTCTGTTTCAGTGCTGCTATGCTTGAATTCCACAGCACAGCTTGAGGCAAGCCTTGGAACCTTCTATGCTCCAGCGAGACCGCTTCTGGATACAACTGTTCTGGCATACAGAGACCCGGTTGGCACGTACGCCAGGAGGCTCTTCCACCACTTGCTCAGGTGAATGGTGCTTCTGAACTTCCTGCTGTCAGAGTACACATTTAAAGAGCGTCTTTCACGAGACTCCTCTACAATATGGCTGTTTTCTGACAGCTTTGCTCTTTAAAAGAAAAGCAAATCTTATTAGCCTTTAATTTGTTTTCCTTTTAAGGAAATATTAGATATTTTCTAGTGCCATTTTATCAGCAGAAAAATACTCTACCCTTTAATATGATAGTAAAAACTATCTGTAAAAAAGTGAATATGAAAATGTTAAGAGAATTTGGTCCTTGTTTAAACTGCGCATGGAACTAACTATATGCATGTGCTATGGGCTTTGAGGCAGTTTGGCTCGCTTTCCTTCAATCACTACAGAAGACTCCTCCATTGTCCTTGCACACGATGTGCTAACTTCACTGTAACTCACTTTTCTACACACACACACACACACACACACACACACACACACAGAGTCTTTCAACCATAGGGATTTCTTTTAACAGATTTGATAAAAATATGGCTCTGAGCAAATACTGTAGAAATTGGAGAGAACGATTCACAGAGAAGGATGGAAAGAAGTTGAAAATCTAGATAGAAAGATTAAGGACCCACAAATGCTGTGATAACTAGTTTTAAAATCAGGTAAATGGTTAGTATGAAAGTATGTTCTGGAATGAAAAGGATTGTGATAGTCTGCAGGTGACCTGGCTACCCAAATGTACCAGTTTTGTTTCTTAAGATTGGTGGCATATACTAGGGTCTTGTAAAAACTGCTTCCCTTTCAGTTGTATATGTACACTTACTGTATATATATTCTGTATATATAATGTTTTATCATATAATTTTGAATTCTGTTTACAAAAGGAAGGATTACATGAAGGAATTTAGTTTTAGTTTCACTAAAGTGTACTTGCTATAGTACTGTACAATACGTTCAAAGACTTTAATATATATTCTCTTACTTTTTATCGGAACAACTTTGTAAAGAGTGTATTATGTCATGAAGTAATAGACTCAGGCTTGGATGGTCAGCAGCTTACTTAGATGAATAACAAGTGATTGTGGGCTGGTTCTACAGCTCTTTACTCTTTTCTAGAGACCACTTACTGACACTGGTTGTATAGTTTTCAGACACCACCTTCCAAAATAACTGTGAATTGTCATTAACATAAGAATAGGTTAATGATAGATGTTCGACTATCCCAAAAGAGGGGCGTGCTAAGATTGGTCAAGACGTGAGGGAGGTTTACTGTTACACAGACATTTGTGCTCCATAATTACTTTTATCTCTATTTAAGGCGGTACTTTGAACTCAACACAGCTGTAAGGCCTTTAGAAAAATCATATTTTTGGGAACCAGGAAATGTTAATATATTGCAAGAGTTATTATCTGTAATTGAATCTTGCCTTTTTATCTGAATGTTGTTAGCATATTTCAAGAGAGTCTTTCCTCATCTTAAATGTAGCAGTCTTCATGCACGAGCTTATCCTAAAAATATTGGGGTTAAAGTCACATGTGCTTGAATATAGGACTTTGCTCTTTGTTTTAATTCCTATTTTGTTTTTCTTGTTTCTATGGAAAATTGATGAATTAACCTCTTGCCTAAAGAGCTCAAAAAAGATCAACATGAATAAGAACTTGAAAGTGTCCTGTGTTGTAGCCTCACCATGGTTTTGGCCTCTGACTTCAATGCAGTTACTTGTGTTTTCACAGCCTCTGGCCTAGGGAGCTCATCTTCTATGAATATGAATTTTTCCTTAGTGTTGTTTTAAATTGGGTGTGCTGTGATGGGTGACTCTTGTTGCTGTCACCAGTATTACATTCAGACTTTTCTGTTTGGTCATGTGAGATGTTTCCCTTGGGGGATGCCGACAGGTCCTGTCACGTGTCCCTTGGGGGATGCTGACTGTGTTTCTGCTCTGGATGCTGTGAGTTACACTGAGTTTACTCGTTTCTCCTTCAGCAGTAGCTGCACAGGGCATTGTGAAAGAGAAATGTACGTTAGTAGACACCAAATGGGATAGCCTAAGTTGGAAGCATCCTTTTGTTAATCTGCTACTGAGAAACTTTAGCTAGGGGAGATGAAACTGGTCAAAGACCTTCAGAAAGACAGACAGACAGAGATGAGTGAGAGGATTGCATTGAGTCTTCTGCTCTAGCTGTTTGTTTCTTTCAAACTCTCTGAAAACTTATTACAGAATTAAGGCCGTGTCAGGGCACTTTTCAGCGGAGGAAGAAGGAAGGAGCTCCTGGCAGGTAGAGTTAGCTGACGTCACTTGGGGACTCCGGTGGGTGATGAGAGAGAACTGCTGTGCTCTCTATGCTTGGACCCAGTGCACAGGGTCTGAGGTCACAGGCTGCCTTTGTGCTAACAGGCGAGTGTCTGCATTAAAACAAATGTTTGTATACAGTTCTGCTTTTGTTCCTGTGGAGAGCAGTTCTCCAGCCGTCTCTCCGTGTCTCTTGGCCTTTCTCCAAGTTTAAACATAGCTGAACTGTAAGGTTTATTTCTCAGATCTTGCTTGAGAACTCTTTGTATGTGTTCACAATTGCTGAGTTTTAAGAAGAAATGTCCATTGATAGCACAAATCATGCAATAAAGTGTTTTAATAAAATTAAAGACATAGTCTGATTTGTGAAAACTGTTAAGCAGCAGGACACCTACAAAGGCAAACTGCGTTGCCTGAAATATGCTTAGAAAGTAGTCACTCACCTCTCGTCCCGAGATGGAGCAGCCTCCAGAGCACTTAGCAGGGGCCATTACCAAACAAGAGCTTTCATGGTAAACAGATAGAAGCTGGGGTAGGAGCCAGTGAACGCGGATGGACTGAAGCAGACATTTCACTTGAGCGTGCCCCGCCCCACGTGAAACTAGTTCATTAATGTGGAAGTGGGATGATTTATAGAGTTAATGATTCTCCTAATTAATTTTCTCTTCAAATATAAGGCTACTGTGTTCTGGTGGTGTTAACACGTGGTGACATGAAGGCAGGTGCTTGTGAATAGTAAGCTAAGCTTTAAGGAGAGAACCCTATTGCTTAGAAATAGCAATATAGTATTTGTTACGTTTTGTAGAGGATTGTAAGAATATGTTTGTTTTCCTTTACAATTCCACATGGGAAATTAGAATGAATCGATGTAAATGGGAAGAGACTCGTGGCTGGATGTATGAGAGCAATTACAATGTGGTGTTAGAGCCGATGGCCCTGGTCTTTCGGTCAACTTTGCCGTTTGCGTGGGTAATAGAATGTGGGGCATGTTTGTGGTGGTGGGGTCCGTGCCTAAGCTCGTAGTTAAGGAAGAAGAAAGAGCCATCGTGCACTCTGAATCAAAATAAATCTGATTTCCTTTTGTTTCTCTTTTGGTATTTTTCAAAGCAGCAGCAGCAACAACAAACAAAAACAACACATGGGGCAGGGAAGACAGCACAGTGAAGAACGTGTAGGTCTCAGCACCCACGTCAGGCGGCTGGTGGTCACCCTTAACTCGTGGGATCTGATACCTTCTTCTGACCTCCATGGGCTCAGGCATGCATACAAACAGAAACACATGCACAAAAATAAGAATTCTTCTTATAACTCCTTAGCACACGCTACTGAAGTGAAGCCTGAGATTCCTGCCCACTGGTGCTGCTCATCTGCTCAGGATGTTTGAAAACCAGAGTCTAGATAAGCAGACATACAACTAAACAAACAAACAAACAGTTAAGGGCCAGAGACATGGCTTGCTGCTTAAGAGGACTTGGGTTTGTTTTTTTTTTTTTTCTCCAGAGGACCCACTGATAACTCCAGTTCCAGAGGATTCAATGTCGTCTTCTGACCTGTGTGTAGGAATCAAGCATGTGTGGTGTATAGACTTCTGACCTGTGTAGGAATCAAGCATGTGTGGTGTATAGACTTCTGACCTGTGTGTAGGAATCAAGCATGTGTGGTGTATAGACTTCTGACCTGTGTAGGAATCAAGCATGTGTGGTGTATAGACTTCTGACCTGTGTAGGAATCAAGCATGTGTGGTGTAAGGTGAAACACTTACACAGAAAATGAGTAAATCAAATTAAAATTTAAAAATATTTAGGCTACTCAACTATTAATAGGAAAACAAGTGGGGACTTGAATTTGTTTTTTCCCCTGAGGCTCCTCTGATCTCTGAGACCTCACAATCTTTTTGCTTTAGGCTCATTTGAATCTGTAATGGCAAACTTAAGATCTCTAAAATAAGCTTTTCCTACTTAGTGAGGTCTAGGTTTCCCACGTTCAAGTGGACAGTTAGTTATGGAGATGCTAGTAACGAGTTAGGAAGAATGTCAGTGCCCCTTCAGACCCAGGCGGCAATGCTGTCTGCTAGTTCTAACATTCAGAACCATAGTCATCCTGCACACTAAGTGTAAACTTGTCCCGATAAAACTTATTTATGGCAGTGTTAGGCAATTGAGGATCTTAGGTCATTCAAGGCTGCTCCTCAGAATTAAGCCATTGCTGAACAAATGTTGCCTAATGTCTGCCTGAGGCCCTTTTCTGTTAGCAGACCTGTAGTCAGAACTTCTTAAAGACATAAAGATGTTGATCTGTGTTTACTCCTTCCTTTAGGAAGAAGTGCTTGTTTCCCAAAGGAGGGCATAATCTCGCCTTAAGGTGACGAGACTATGATTTGAGGCCCTAGTGTTCTCTTCATGTGTTATAAGAGTTTTTGGTTTTGAAACTTTTGACATTTATTTTAATTCTCTTCTGTAAATTTTTAGAGATCAGTATGAGTTAAATAAGTTAATTAACATACCTGTTATTTCATCAACGTATTGTTTTCTATAGAGAGGACATTTATACCTATCAAATTAGAAAGATGTAATACATTGCTGTCAATTGTGCTTGCCACGTGGTATGACAGATGATGAAAATTCATGATCTATATCTTCCCTTCCCTTGTGTACCCCCACCCCAGACTTAGCCCTTGGCTCTGAGTAGACTGTCCATGCCAGGGAGACCTCAGTAGGTCCACATGTCCCCTAGACGATCTTTCCCACAGTACCTCTGAGGTGCCGAATTCAAATCTGTATGAGTTGGCTGTTTGGAAATGCCTCCAACAGCCCAGTTGGAGTAGGTGTCTCCCCATTTCAAGTCCCTGCGTGTCCCGGCCTAGGGACATCAGGTTGATTGTATACAGCAGGAGTCAGCTAACCGTAACTTGCCTCCTGGTTTTGTAAATGTAATTCCATTGGAATGCAGCCAAGCCCACTTGTTTCCATAATATCTATGCCTGCTTTCAAGCTATAGCTGTGACAGGGTTGTGTACCCTCAACGTGTCTTTACTCTGACCCTTTACAGAGAAAGTTTGCAAGCCCTGTTACAAAGGAACAGAGGCAGAGACCTACAGTCGTTGGTGCCCCGGGAAGAGGAGACAAATGTTATTTGTAATATGCAGTTAATCACTTCAGAACTAAAAGTCAGTGGGTTGATCCTAAGTCTAAAAAGTTGGGCTACATATAGGAATGGGAAGATAATTAGTTTTTAAAGACTTCTTTTTATTTAATGTATATGAACCTTGTCCCTGCATGTATATCTGTGTAGCACTTGTGTACCTCATGCCTATGGAGGGCAGAAGAGGGTATCAGATTCCCTGAAACTGGAGCTACAGATAGCTGTGAGCCACCTTGCTTCTCAAGTTCCTGAGGAATGCTAGCTTTTGTCTAGCTAGCAGGATTCTCCTGGGGTCCAGGTTGAGCTCCTGGACATGGACATGGGCATGCAGGAGCATGGCGCTTCCTCCTCATCTCAGCTCTTACTGTTTGGGCATCACTGAGCATCTGCTCCTGCTCATGTTTGCAGTGCAAATGTGTAGATCCACTCTTGCTTGTATTGTGCATTCTCTGTTCACTCTACTGGAATATTTATCTCTCTTGTTTGTTTTCACAGTTTTATTCTTACACTTTATAAAAAACAAGTAACCAAATCCTTTACTAATTTCCTCCCCTCCAGCCCTGTCCTTATCCCCACTGCTGCTGTAGAATATTGATCTTTCTTTTCTTAGTTTTGATGTCTCTCATACATTGTAAACATTTTACAAACCTTGATACTTATTTATTTCAGTTCAGTGCATGTTATGCAGTTGTACCTTCAATAGACATTTTAAATGATCTATGTGACTGTGTTTTGTCATCTGTTTGCCACCTTTATCATCCTAGCATTATAAACATTTTCTATAATCAGTCATCTCTGTGACTTTATGCCTCACATTTTATTCTTCCAGTGCTCTAAAAATCATTTAGCATAATGAATAACATAGCCAGTTATCTAATAACAGGTTTATAATATTCTAATGACATCTGAGTTCACTATTATTCCACACTTAAAATTGTGAGACAGCTTTTGACAGCAGTTAGAAAGTTGACCTCATTGGTAGATCTGTGAACTCGTGTGCATGCAAGCCCACAAACTGATATCATAGATAATCCAGATTTCTAGTCTTCTTAACAAACAATAGTAAATCCTAAGTCATTCACTGTTATTGAGGCTACGTTTTTGTATGAGTATGTATGTATATGTGTGTGCAGTAGTGTGCACGAGTGCATGTGTGTTGGTGTGTAGATGGAGGTCTAAGGATGACATCACATGACTTTCTCACTGAGTCTCCACCTTGTATTCTGAGGCAGAGTCTCTTACTGAATCCGGAGCTTGCTGCTGGAGCTACTCTGGCTAGCCAGCTTGTCTAGGGATCTCTGTCCATGAAAACTGGCATGAAAGGCAGGCCCCCAAGCCCACCTAGCTTTTATATGGATTCTGAGCATAGCGATACTTTAACATGTGGTCATCTCTCCATCCTTTCTGATCTCGTTAAACATTTGCTTTGACTTATTCCTATCTAGTTTTACTAATTTTGGATAATTGTTTCCATGCCAATACAGTTAGCTGTCTCATTTGTTAGAAATGATATCCTGGTTAGTTCTTGTCAACTTTACCTGACTCTGGGAAGAGGGACCTTATATGAGGACTTCCTCCATCGATTGGCCGTGAGGTATGTCCATGGAGCATTTCCTGATTAATGATTGATGGGGGAAGGCCCAGCCCACTGTGGGTGGTTCAACCTTGAGCAGGAGGTCCTGGGTTCCATATGAAAGCAAGATGAGCAAGCCAGTAAGCAGCATGTCTCCATGTCTCTACTTCAGCACCGTCTTCAAGTTCTTCCCCTAGGCGCCTACCCTGGCTTCCCTTAACCGTGGACTATTAAGTACAAGCTGAAGCAAACCCTTTCCTCCCCGAGTTGTTTTGGTTAGTGTCTTTTCACAGCAGTAGAGAGGTGAAAAAATACAAGTGGGGACTTACCATACTGCCCAGGCTGTCTCAGAACCAAGTTCAGAAGTGATACAAAGAACTCTTCAGAACGTTCCTATGCTACGAGTTTAAAGTTTTCATATGAACTCTAGGGTTGTTCTAAACAAGTCCCTGAAAGATTTTGATTAGAATATTGTGGATATGTATGTTGATTTTGTGAAAAACAGGTATGTTTGTAATATGTCATTCATTTATTCAAATTCTACTATATAGTTTTTGTCTTGTTTAGTTTTCTTCTAAACATTATATTTAATTTTTTTTCTTTTCTTTTTTTTCGGAGCTGGGGACTGAACCCGGGGCCTTGCACTTGCTAGGCAAGCGCTCTACCACTGAGCTAAATCCCCAACCCCTATATTTAATTTTTATTTCTTGCTATCACTGCTGTATTTTTTCTTCTAATTAAACTTCATAATGGTGATTCTTGGAATATAAGAAACTATTGACACATTGTGTTAATTTTATAGTGTAGAACTCTCTTGGAAATTTAAAATTTACTTCTAGTAATTTCGTAGTTGATTTTGTCTTCCGAGGTGGGCACTGAATTGTCTGTAGACAATCGTCCTGCTCCCTGCAACATGCATTCAGTGTCCTTGTGCAGGGACTAATTATGCTAAGGTGCTTCCGGGGTATTTGTCTCTTCAGTGAGAAAATGCTCCTCTTCTGTAGTTGTGTCTGATGTGCTGCTGTGTTCTGATGCATTTCTGTCTCCATGGAATGCCAATCATGATGCCCCTCTCACTGTATGTTTTCTAAGTTTTTAAATCTATAAATCTAATCTCCCAGTGTCGCTGTTCTTTAAGGACAGTTGTTTATGGACAATAAGCCTCCTTTACATTCCTGGAAGGGACTGCTGCAATGGTTGATCTTCCTTGTTGAGTTGACTGGATTTAGAGTCGCCTAGGAAACGTGCCTCTGGGCATGCTGTGATGGCCTTTTCCAGAGAGCTTTAACTGAGGAGGAAAGACCTATCTTGAATGTGGGCAGCACCATTCCATGCTGGCTGCTAGCATGCCTCTCACTGCTTCCAGACTGTGGACCCAGGGTGGCCATCACCTCACCTCCCTTCCCAACCATAATGGACTGGATCCCATTAAACCTGAGCCTGAATAAACCCTGTGTCCTCAGGTATTGCCAGGCACTTGGTCACCGTACTAAGAAAAGTAACTTAGAAAGATACATTATTGGAAACAGAACATTTGAGTTAAAATCACAGAAACATAATGAACAATTTATGAGTTACCATGAGAACCAAAGTTTTGCTTTTACAAATTAAACCATTTTTGTTAAAAAAAAAAAAAACCTGTGGTCTAGTGACTAAAAAAACTAAGCTTCTTCTAGGTATATCTTCTAATTTGATTCCTAATTACATGAAAACTGCTAAGATTATGGTCAGTGTTGTTTTTCTTTTTTTTTTTTTTTTTTTTTTTTTTTTGGAGCTGGGGACCGAACCCAGGGCCTTGCGCTCGCTAGGCAAGCGCTCTACCGCTGAGCTAAATCCCCAACCCCGTTGTTTTTCATTTTTAAAACATCATAGTTAAAAAATATAAGTGAAAATAATTACTATCAACATCTGGATATGCATATGTCTAGTTATATATGTCCATAGTTATATGTTATATATAGTTATATATGTCTATAGTCTAGTTATATATGTCTAGTTATATATGTCTATAGTTATATGTAGTTATATATGTCTATAGTCTAGTTATATATGTCCATAGTTATATATGTCCATAGTTATGTATGTCTATAGTCTAGTTATATATGTCTAATTATATATGTCTAGAAGGCTTTCGACGTGGACAAAGTAATCAACTCTTTGTGAATGTGATTTGTGTTCACAAAACAGAGATCAGAAACCAAACAATTGAGAACCAAGTAATTACACACAAGTAATGGGAGTAATCTAGTGCTCCCCCCACCCCACAGGGAAATACTCAAAATAAAACAGAGAGAAAGGATGTAACTCTAGAAGTTAGGATTCGAAAAGAAATTATCTTGTTAATGTAAGAATATACTATGTGATTAAAGTTGGAAATTATAGGAAAGAGAAATAGAGAATATAAAGTCAGCACTGGAGAAGAGGGAGGGACGATGGGGTTCAGGAGTGATGTGATCAGAAGCTGTTCATGCTGCCTTTGCAGCTGCAATCCAGGGCTTGGGAGGCTGAAACAGGCATGGCCGTGACTTCAGTGCGAGCTACCGCAAGTCCCTGTCTTTCAGGAAGTAATATAATTAATTAAAAACTAATTTTTTAATAATGTCTTCAGAAGAATCTTCTAGAAAACAATATAGTCAAGTAGGTATTTGGAAAACATGTATTAAAGGTTATTCCTATAAAATATTTTAAAGTAAAATATTCCTTGACTTTCTTCTCTTTTTTCGTAAACACTCTTTGTGGCCAGTGGTAGTGCACACTTTTAATCCCAGCACTGGTCAGACTAGCTGGTGCACCTCTGTAAGTTTGATGCTGGCCTGGTCACCATAGGGCGTTCAGACCAGCTGGGCTATATCATGGATACTCAGGGTTATACATGAGCCATTCAGTAGCCATTTTGACCACAGTGTTACTGTTTCTTAGTCCACTGTATATAAATGTTCTGACTTATTCTCATCTATTTTTGCCTATTAATTTTAAGCATTTTGCTTTATTTTCTGTAACTCATGTATAGTTACCCTTGAAAAACTGTAATATTTTATATCTACATGTCTAGGTGATTAAAGTGACTTTGAATTTTAACCCAGATTATTCTTTTCCTTCACTCCATCTTGTCCTGTCATGGAAACACTTTACTAAGACCTACAGGATGGATCTATATTTAATTGACTGACTATGATCCATGACATCTGGATGATTGATGTTTATCATTTGAATGTAGTTCAGATGTTTTTAGGAAGAGCCATGTCTGGGCCGACTGCACTGATTAGTTAGCCTAGTTGGTTCTGCTCAGTAGAACCAGGCGTTCATGGTAACTTAAACGATCACCTTAGTGAAAGACCTACCGCTGGGATGAAAGCTAAGCTGCGGAGAATTATTGAAAAAGGATGGGTTGTAGCACACTGAGGCTGGAGCAAAGGGAGTGAGAGACAAGTGCCACGAGCTGCTGTCAGCATTTAAAATAAACATCTGCCTTGGCCTGAAGCACTTTGCTAAGCACACGTCATCTGCGTGTGTGCAGAGATAAACACTGGCTATGGAGAAGCAGCTGAGGAGAAGAGGTGAGGACCTAGGAAGCTTTGCCCGTGTGGGAATGAGGACGATCTTTGTGGGTGTCTGAGGGAATCTGCTGCTTGGAATAGGTATGGTGGCAATTTAAGTAGTTTTATGTTGGAAAAATTGAGAGTTCTGAGAATAAAAAAAAGAAGTCAACAGGGTTTGTGGAAGGGATTAAAAAGTATTTTCTTGATTAGCTTTTGTTGAACCTGAAACACTGGCTGGTGTCCCCTCACAGTCTAGACTCATCATGCTTCTCTTTCTGTGACTAGACAGTGAATAATGTCACACTGGGATCGGCCTCCATTACTTGTCATGTGGTGTCACTCAAACTGAGCTTTATTTTCATTTGCTTTGTTTGGAGAGAGACTTGATTTTTAAGTGTTCTAATGAATATTGTTTTTCCCCCTATGTACAAAACCTGCCTCTTGGAAAAAAAAAAAAAAGCTTTTAAATGTGTAATTTTTTCCAATCAGGGAATTTTCTACCCAGGGACATATTCTTTGTTTTTGGGTTGAGGCTCTTAAAAGGCAGACCTCCCAGGTTTGGCGGAGAGTCTCCGGTGCAGGCCGGCCCTCTGCCATGCTGTTTTCCACAGTGACAACACTGTATAGCTTTGCACTTCCACCGGCAGAGCTTAAGAGATCCGCTTTCCCACAATTACTTTCCATTTTAGCTGTAGTAATTGTTGGCATTCTGTCTAAGCTCCACCCCCACAGTTACCTGGCAACAGCCAGGTTTGCCTGACTCACTGTAAAAGGGCTACTTGCCCTCTCCTCACTCTTCTTCCCTTCCTGTCTCTTACTCTCTTGCCTCTTGCTCCTTGCTCTTGCCCTCTTCCCTTTGTCCCTTCTCTCCTCACTCCCCTCCCCCGTCCCCTGCACGTGCTCATGGCCGGCCTTTACTCCTCTCTACTCTTCTTCTCTCATTAAACCTTTCCACGTGGAACACTGTTGGCCCGTTGTGTTTTGTCTGGATGCGAGCCGAGATTTTTACCCCAACAGGAATACTTACGGGCTTGTAGCTCACTGGGGCTTTTGTTTACATTTCCCTTATGGTTAATGTTATTGATGGAGCCTGTTTTTTTCACGTGTTTGCTTTTTGTCTGTATACTCTGAATTGAAATGTCTCTTGAATGTTTTTACCTATCTTCTAGTTGGATTGTTTGAACACTACTTTTTAAATATTTGTGAAGTTTCCTTGGAAATGCAAGTGAGACAAAGAAACTACTTCATAAGCAAGAGAAATTTGGAAGGCCATTTATTGACATTGTAGATGTTTAAGTGTAGATGTAGGAGCCAACTTGATGTGTTTGGTTTTTTCTCTAAGATTCAGACACATGGATGCAGTGCTGAGATGTTGAATATGGGGCAGAGGGAAGGAAAAGGAAAGCAGGGTTCAAGCAAGGAGGAGGAGACATTAGAGGAGTGGGTGGGATAAAGAGGAAGAGGTCAGCTCCACACAGCCTGGAGTCCTAAGAGGAGAAGCCTTCAACAAGGAGCTTGGACCATGGCTCTGTCTGTAAGGGATTCCCTTACTGATTGATGCCCAAGGGCCCAGGCTTCTCTGCATAGCATCATTCCTCAGGGAAAAAAAAATCTAACTAAACAGAAGCCAGTCAACAGCATTCCTCCATGCTTTCTACCTTCATGCTTCTCCTTTGAGTTTCTCTCCTAACAGTTGTCTGTGATGGTCGGTGACCTGGGGGGATTAGCTGAATAAACTCTTTCTTCCTCACATTACTTCTGCTCAGAATGTTTCATCACAGCAACAACATTAAACTAGGACAGGAGAATAAGAGATGCGTGGGCTTAGAGAGAAAAACACAGTACCTCAGGTCTGAGGATACCCTGGAAGCACAGACGTTTTGTTGAGTTCTGTAGCACAGCTCCAGAACTAGTGGTTCTTGGTGTTTATGTGAAAGTTTAAACTAGTTTAGATGAGTTGTTACTTGCTGACCGAAGAATCTGACCTCATCTAAGTTACATTTAAGCCATTAGTGATGGAGTTTAAAGAGCACTGGAACTGGTGATGGTAGTGTAGGCCCACAGTGAGTGACTTGACTATTAGAAGAGAAATGGAGCTTCCAGTTGGGAATGTTGAGTCATTGGTATGATTTTTGAGACTGGAGAAAGGATAGAAATAGACAACCATAGAATACCAGCTTCTAAGGGAGACAGAGAAAAGAACCAGTCTACTAAATAGACAACAGAGTCAGGGAGAGAGAAGAAGCCAGGTCAATGATTTCAGTGGGCACCGTTTATACCATTAGATTGACTCACATTCAGACTTTGAGTCTGATCATGTGACGTGGATATGCCAGAATGTTACAGGGGAATCAGCCCTGCAGCACAGTGGGCAGTGAAATGCAGGAGGGCATGGGCAAGCTCTTGCTGCTTTGTGGCCCAGCCCTGCCAAGCAATGCCTTCTATTCTCCTTTTATACTTAATGAGACAGCATGCTTCCTGTTATGATAAATTCCCTTCCCACAAAACAGAGTTGTCCCAGGACCTACAGGTGGGAGAAATTTGGGAAATAATAGACTCACTGGTCAGAACAGGTAAAGGGATGGGAGATGTCCATTAGAGGCATTAAGCCTCCTCTGGAAACTGTACATGTTCCAGAACCTAACAGCTTGTATCTAATATTAACAGTTACCTTGCAGATGAATTGCATACTTTTAAGCTTTGTACTTATTTTTGAAACTTAAAATGTCATGATAGCTTCTCCCACTGCATTTTGCAATATAAAATTTATAGTGGGGAACAGTTTACACGCTGATTTGAGGATCAGGAAAACTGATGAGTTCTCTCAGTACAGTCTACATGCAGACAAGACACAGACAAGTTCTGGTACCCAAAACCTGTTTGAAATGGGTTTACAATGAAGTTCTCTCCTGAGCACGTGAACTTTTATAGTTTGTAACAAACTTAAACTCAAGTGTGTTCTCTTATGTCTTACCCTGCAATAAAATGTTAGTAAACAATATCCCAGCCAGGCGATGGGGGTTCACACCTCTAATGCCAGCTGTTGGAGGCAAAGGCAGGCACATCTCTGAGTTCCATGCCAGTCTCTTCTACAGAAAGAATTCCAGGACAACCATAGATACACAGAGAAAAACAGAAAGAGAGAGGGGGAGTGGGAGGGCTAGTGGGAGGGAGAGGGGGGAGGGAGAAAAGAAATATGGTCTTGGAAAAGAGTACAAAGTAATGTCTTTTTAAAAATTAGGAATAATTCGTATTGTTCTTTTAAGCTAGGTGGCAATATTTAAAACTTATAAATGTGAGGTTTTTTTTTTTTTTCGGAGCTGGGGACCGAACCCAGGGCCTTGCGCTTGCTAGGCAAGCGCTCTACCACTGAGCTAAATCCCCAACCCCTAAATGTGAGGTTTTATAATGTGAGATTTGATTTCTTTTACTAAATAAGCACAAAAGTACAGTTATATAATGTATCAATTATTCTTTTTTTTTCTTTTATTGAATATTTTCTTTATTTACATTTGAAATGTTATCCCCTTTCCCAGTTTCCTCTCCAACAACCTGCTATCCCATTCCTCCTCCCTGTTCTTCTATGAGTGCCCCTTACTCCCTCCCTCCTCCTGCTCTGGCATTGCCCTACACGGGGTCATTGAGCTTTGAAAGGATCTAGGGCCTCTTCTCCCATTGATGCCCGACAAGGCCATGCTCTGCTACATATGCAGCTAGAGCCATAGATCCATCCCTGTGTACTCTTGGTTTACTACCTGGGAGCTCTGGGGTGTCTGGTTGTTGATATCAAGTTGCAAACCCCTTCAGCTCCTTCAATCTTTTCTCTAACTCCTCCAATGGTGACCCTGTGCTCAGTCCAATGGTTTGCTGCAAGCATTTACCTCTGTATTTGTCATGTTCTGACAGAGCATCTCAGGACACAGCTGTATCAGGCTCCTGTCAACATGTAGTTGTTGGCATCCAAAATAGTGTCTCTGTTTGGTTGCTGTACATGGGCTGGATCCCCAGGGGGGACAGGCTCTAGATGGCTTTTCCTTCAGTCTCTGCTCCTCATATTGTATCCATATCTCCTCCTGTGAGTATTTTGTTTGTCCTTCTAAGAAGGACTGAAGCATCTGCACTTTGGTCTTCTTATTCATGTGGTCTGTGAATTAATTATATCTTGGGTATTCCAAGCTTTTGGGCTAATATCCACTTACCAGTGAGTATATACCACGTGTGTTCTTTTGTTACCTCACTCAGGATGATATTTTCTAGTTCCATCCATTTGCCTAGGAATGTCATGAAGTCATTGTTTTTAATACCTTCATTGTGTAGATGTACCACATTTTCTGTATCCATTCCTCTGTTGAAGGGCATCTGGGTACTTTTAAGCTCTTGTCTATTTTAAATAAGGCTGCTATGAACATAGTGGAGCACGTGTCTTTTTTATATGTTGGGACATCTTTTGGGTATATGCCCAAGAGAGGTATAGCTGGGTCCTCAGGTAGTGCAATGTCCAATTTTCTGAGGAACCTCCAGACTGATTTCCAGAATGGTTGTACCAGTTTGCAATCCCACCAACAATGGAGGAATGTTCCTCTTTCTCCATATCCTCTCCAGCATCTGCTGTTACCTGAGTTTTGATCTTAGCCATTCTGACTGGTATGAGGTAGAATCTCAGGGTCCTTTTGATTTGCATTTCTCTGATGTCTAAGGATGTTGAACATTTCTTTAAGTGTGTCTCGTCCATTCGATATTCCTCAGTTGAGAATTCTTTCTTTAGCTCTGGACCAATTTTTGATAGGATTATTTGGTTCTCTGGAATCTAACTTCTTGGATTCTTTGTATATATTAGATATTAGCCTTCTGTTAGATGTAGGATTGGTTGGTTCTTTTCCCGATTTGTTGGCTGCTGTTTTCTCCTATTGACAATACTTATTGCCTTACAGAAACTTTACAATTTCATAAGGGCCAATTGTCGATTCTTTTTTTTTTTTTTTTTGAAATTTTATTTTTTTATTAGATATATTTCTTTATTTACATTTCAAATGTTATTCCTTTTCCCAGTTTCCTGTACATAAGCCCCTATTCCCTTCCCCACCCCCATATAGGTCTTCACCCCCCCATCCACCTCCCTTACTGACCCCCTTGCCCCCAGCATTCCACTGCACTGGGGGTCCAACTTTGGCAGGACCAAGGGCTTCCCCCTCCACTGGTGCCCCAACAAGGCTATTCTCTGCTACATATGCAGTTGGAGCCCTGGGTCAGTCCATGTACAGTCTTTGGGTAGTGGTTTAGTCCCTAGAAGCTCTGGTTGGTTGGAATTGTTGTTCTTATGGGGTTTCAAGCTCCTTCAGCTCTTTTAATCCTTCCTCTAATTCCCAGAGAGGGGGTCCAGTTCTCAGTTCAGTGGTTTGCTGCTAGCATTCACCTCTGTATTTGACATGCTCTGGATGTGTCCCTCAGGAGAGATCTATATCCAGTCCCTTTCAACATGCACTTTTTAGCTTCATCAATCTTATCCAGTTTTGGTGGCTGTATATATATGGGCCACATGTGGGGCAGGCTCTGAATGGCCATTCCTTCAGTCTCTGCTCTAAACTTTGCTTCCATATCCCCTTCTATGGATATTTTTTCCCCTTTTAAGAAGGAGTGGGAGCATCCGCATTTTGGTCATCCTTCCTCTTTAGCTTCCTGTGGAATGTGGATTGCATCTTGGGTAATTTGAGCTTTTTGGCTAATATCCACTTATCATTGAGTGCATACCAAGTGTGTTTTTCTGTAATTGGGTTACCTCACTCAGGATGACATTTTCTAGTTCATTCCATTTGCCTATGAATTTCATGAAGTCATTGTTTTTGATAGCTGAGTAATATTCCATTGTGTAGATGTAACACATTTTTTTTTTTATACATTCCTCTGTTGAAGAGCATCTGAGTTCTTTCCAGCTTCTGGCTATTATAAATAAGGCTCGCAGTGAACATAGTGGAGCACGTATCTTTATTGTATTTTGGAGCATGAGGTCCCAGGAGTGGTATAGCTGGGTCCTCAGGCAGTTCAATGTCCAATTTTCTGAGGAACCTCCAGACTGATTACCAGAATGGTTGTACCAGTCTGCAATCCCACCAACAATGGAGGAGTGTTCCTCTTCCTCCACATCCTCGCCAACATCTGCTGTCACCTGAGTTTTTTTATCTTACCCATTCTGACTGATATGAAGTGGGAACTCAGGGTTGTTTTGATTTGCATTTCCCTGATGACTAAGGGTGTTGAACATTTCTTTAGGTGTTTTTTTGGCCATTCGATAATCCTCAGCTGACAATGTTTTGTTTAGTCCTATACTCCATTTTTAAGAGAGTTATTTGGCTCTCTGGAGTCTAACTTCTTGAGTTCTTTGTATATTTTGGATATAAGCTCTCTATCAGATGTAGGATTGGTAAAGATCTTTTCCCAATCTGTTGGTTGCCGTTTTGTCCTAATGACAGTGTCCTTTGCCTTACAGAAGCTTTGCAGTTTCATGAGGTCCCATTTGTCGATTCTTGATCTTAGAGCATAAGCCATTGGTGTTTGTTCAGGAAAATTTCCCCAGTGCCCATGTGTTTTTCTACTAGTTTGAGTGTATCTGGTTTGTTGTGGAGGTCCTTGATCCACTTGGATTTGAGCTTTGTATAGGGTGATGAGAATGGATTGATTTTGCATTCTTCTACATGCTACCCTCCAGTTGAACCACCACCATTTGTTGAAAGTACTGTCTTTCTTCCATTGGATGGTTTTAGCTCCTTTTTCAAAGATTAAGTGACCATAGGTGTGTGGATTCGTTCCTGGGTCTTCATTTCTGTTCCACTGATCTATCTGCCTGTCTCTGTACCAATAACATACAGTTTTTATCACTATTGCTCTGTAATACTGCTTGAGGTCAGGGATGGTGATTACCCCAGAAATTCTTTTATTGTTGAGTATAGTTTTCAGTATCCTGGGTTTTTTGTTATTCCAGATGAATTTGCAAATTGTTCTGTCTAACTCTGAAGAATTGGATTGGTATTTTGATGGGGATTGCATTGAATCTATAGACCGCTTTTGGTAAAATGACCATTTTTACTATATTAATCCTGCCAATCCATGAGCATAGGAGATCTTTCCATCTTCGGAGATCTTCTTCAGTTTCTTTCTTCAGAGACTTGAAGTCCTCCTCATACAAATTTTTCACTTGCTTGATTAAAGTTGCATCAAGATATTTTATATTACTTGGGACTATTGTGAAGGGTGTCATTTCCTTAATTTCTTTCTCAGCCTGTTTATCCTTTCAGTAGGCGAAGGCTACTGATTTGTTTGAGTTAATTTTATACCCAGACACTTTGCTGAAGTTGTTTATCAGGTTAAGTAGTTCTCTGGTAGAACTTTTGGGGTCACTTAAGTATACCATATCATCTGTGATAGTTATATTTTGACTTCCTCAATTCCAATTTGTATCCCTTTGACCTCCTTTCATTGTCTGATTGCTCTAGCTAGGACTTTGAGAACTATATTGAATAAGTAGGGAGAGAGTGGGCAGCCTTGTCTAGTCCCTGATTTTAGTGGGATTGCTTCAAGTTTCTCTCCATTTAGTCAGATGTTAGATACTGGTTTGCTGTGTATTGCTTTTACTATGTTTAGATATGGGCCTTGAGTTTCTGATCTTTCCAGGACTTTTATCATGAAGGGGTGTTGAATTTTGTCAAATGCTTTCTCAGCATCTAATGAAATGATCATGTGGTTCTTATCTTTGAGTTTGTTTATATAGTGGATTACGTTGATGGATTTCCATATATTGAACCATCCCTGCATCCCTGGGATGAAGCCTACTTGATCGTGATAGATGGTCATTTTGATGTGTTCTTGGATTCTGTTTGCAAGAATTTTATTGAGTATTTTTGTGTTGATATTCATAAGGGAAATTGGTCTGAAGTTCTCTTTCATTTTTGGGTCTTTGTCTGGTTTAGGTATAAGAGTAATTGTGGCTTTATAGAGGGCATTTGGTACTACTCCGTCTGTTTCTATTTTGTAGAATAGTTTGGAAAGTATTGGTATGAAGTCTTCTATGAAGGTCTGATAGAATTCTGCACTAAACCCATCTGGTCCTGCGCTCTTTTTGGTTGGGAGACCTTTAATGACTGCTTCTATTTCTTTATGAGTTATGGGGTTGTTTAGATGGTTTATTTGTTCCTGATTTAACTTTGGTACCTGGTATTTGTCTAGAAAATTGTCCATTTCCTCCAGACTTTCAAGTTTTGTTGAATATAGGCTTTTGTAGTAGGATCTGATGATTTTTTAAATTTCCTCAGATTCTGTTGTTATGTCTCCCTTTTCATTTCTGATTTTGTTAATTTGGATACTCTCTGTGCCCTCTGGTTACTCTGGCTAAGGGTTTACCTATCTTGTTGATTTTCTCAAAGAACCAGCTCCTTTGTTGATTCTTTGTATAGTGCTTTTCGTTTCTACTTGGTTGATTTCAGCCCTGAGTTTGATTATTTCCTGCCTTCTACTTCTCTTGGGTGCATTTTTTTTTGTTCTAGAGCTTTTAGGTGTGCTGTCAAGCTGCTGATGTATGCTCTCTCCTGTTTCTTTTTGGAGGCACTCAGAGCTATGTGTTTTCCTCTTAGCACAGCTTTCACTGTGTCCCATAAGTTTGAGTGTGATACATCTTCGCTTTCATTCTAAGAAGTCTGTAATTTCTTTCTTTATTTCTTTCTTGACCAAATTGTCATTGAGTAGAGCATTATTCAACTTCCATGTATATGTGGGCTTTCTGTCATTATTGTTGTTATTGAAGACCAGTCTTAGTCCGTGGTGATCCGATAGGACACATGGGATTATTTCTACCTTCCTGTATCTGTTGAGGCCTGTTTTGTGATCGATTATATGGTCAGTTTTGGAGAAGGTACCATGAGGTGGTGAGAAGAAGGTATAGCCTTTTGTTTTAGGATGTAATGTTCTATAAATACCTGTTAAATCCATTTGATTAATAACTTCTGTTAGTTTCTCTATGTTTCTGTTTAATTTCTGTTTCCATGATCTGTTCATTGATGAGAGTCAGGTGTTGAAATCTCCCACTATTATTGTGTGTGGTGCAATATGTGATTTGTGCTTTAATAAGGTTCCTTTTATGAATGCAGGTGCCCTTGCATTTGGAGCATAGATATTTAGAATTGAGAGTTCATCTTGGTGGATTTTTCCTTTGATGAATATGAAGTGTCCTTCCTTATCTTTTTTGATGGTTTTTGGTTGAAAGTCAATTTTATTTGGTATTAGAATGGCAGCTCCAGCCTGTTTCTTGGGACCGTTTGCTTGGAACATTTGTTTCCAGCCTTTTGCTCTGAGGTAGTGTTTGTCTTTCTCACGGAGGTGTGTTTCCTGTATGCAGCAAAATGCTGCGTCCTATTTACATATCCAGTCTCTAAGTCTATGTCTTTTTATTGGGGAATTGAGTCCATTGATGTTGAGAGATATTAAGGAATAGTGATTGTCACTTCCTGTTATTTTCATTGTTAGAGGTGGAATTATGTTTGTGTGTCTCTTTTTCAGTTTCATTGCAAGGAGATTATATTCTTGCTTTCTGTACGGCATAGTTTCTCTCCTTGTGTTGGAGTTTTCCATCTATTATCCTTTGTAAGGCTGGATTTGTATAAAGATATCACATACATTTGGTTTTGTCCTGGAATATCTTGTTTTCTCCATCTATGTTAATTGAAAGTTTTGCTGGATACAGTAACTTGGGCTGGCATCTGTGTTCTCTTACGGTCTGTATGACATCTATCCAGGATCTTCTGGCTTTCATTGTCTCTGGTGAGAAGTCTAGTGTAATTCTTATAGGTCTGCCTTTATATGTCACTTTACCTTTTTCCCTTACTGCTTTTAATATTCTTTCTTTGTTCTGTGCATTTGGTGTTTTAACTTTTATATGACGCGGGGACTTTCTCCTCTTGTCCAATCTGTTTGGAGTTCTGTAGGCTTCTTGTATGTTTATGGGCATCTCTTTCTTTAGCTTTGCAAAATTTACTTCTATAATCTTGTTGAGGTTATTTACTGGCCCTTTAATTTGGGAGTCTTCGCTTTCTTCTATAGCTATTATCTTTAGGTTTGGTCTTCTCATCGTGTCCTTGATTTGTGGATGTTTTGTGTTAGGAGCTTTTTGTATTTTGCCTCTTCCTTAACTGTTGTGTCACTGTTTTCTAGGTTATCTTTTGCCCCTGAGATTCTCTCTTCTGTCTCTTGTATTCTGTTGGTGAGGCTTACATCTGTTATTCCTGATCTCTTTCCTAGGTTTTCTATCTTTAGGTTGTCTCCCTTTGTGCATTCTTTATTATTTCTATTTCCATTTTTAGATCCTGGATGGCCTTGTTCAATTCCTTCTCCTGTTTAGCTGTGTTTTCCTGTAACTTTGTGTGGGATTTTTTGTTTTTCCTTCTTAAGTTTACCTGTGTTCTCCTCTATTTCTTTAAGGGAGTTATTTATGTCCTTCTTAAAGTCCTCTATCATCATCATCAGATGTGATTTAAGTCCAAATCTTGCTTTTCTGGTGTAAGGAGTATCCAGTACTTGCTGCGGTGGGAGAACTGGGTTCTGATGTTGCTTCATTCTGTTGCTTATGTTCTCGTGCTTGCCTTTTGCCATCTAGTTATCTCTAGTTCCACCTGCCTTTGCTGTCTGACTGGAGCCTGTCTCTGTTGTGATCCTGCTTGTGCCAGTACTGTTCAGAGTCCTCCTGTCTCTGTGATCCTGTGATCCTGAGATCCTGGATTTGTCAGACCTCCTGGAAATCGAGCTTTCTTAGGGTGTTGCTGGAGTGACTGGGGAGCCAGAGCACTGAGTTTGCATGGACACTGCTACAAGATGGAAAGAGCTCTTGCCTCTGGCTGAACAGGGGTTTTTGTTTCCCTGGTTCTTGTTTGGGTCCCAGTTATGCTGGGTGTTGGGAAAGATGTTGTGGCCTTGACTGTGATCTTGAGTGTGTCAGAGCTCCCATGCTCCTGGTTGTGTCCAATGTCCTGGGAGTTGAGCTTCCTCTGTGATCCTGTGATCCTGTGATCCTGGGATCCTGGGAGTTTTAGAGCACCTGGGAGTTGGGCTCCCTCTGGTTGTTGTAAGAGTGGATGCAGAGCCAGCATTCCAGGTCTGTTCCAAGTCCAGATCTTGCTGTACCCCTGGCTGGGTAGGGGTTCCTGTGTCCCTGGATCCTGGGGGACCCAGTTACTCCTGGTGTTGGGGCAGATGTTGTGGTCTCCCTTGTGATCCTGGGCGTTTCAGAGCACCTGGGAGTCTGACTTTCTCTGGTTCTGTATCAGTTATTCTTATCCTGCTACATTCTTTATATCTCTATGAGTTTTGCTTTAAAAAGCCCAATAAAATGAAAAATTTGAGGATTTCACTTCTAAGTTTGCATGTCCCCAGATTTGCCTATACCTCCTTTGAGTTCCTCCTTTGAGTCTGGAAGTCACATTCTCTGTCCCCAAGGCCTCTGTGCTTAGCTCCTTCACAGTGTAAGATCATGTCATGTGATGGAGGCTCTTAGAGGGCCAGGCCCTTTCTTTTGTAAAGCAGTTTCCACATCAGAAGAATGCAAACAATATAAATATACAAAACCAACCACTCTTCCCTTTTATAGCTTTGTTCACAACCAATACTCTCCTCCTTCATCGCAGGTACCAGAGATTTGAAAAGGCCTTTCTTCTAGCGGTTGACATTGGAGCTCGTGACCTGTTCATGGTAAGTCATTCCCAGGGATGATTTTGTTCCTTCAGTTCTAAGGCTGAGTAAGTTGTCAGCTTTTGTGACCATTGAGAAGGATTAGTGTCCCTTGCAGCCTTAGACACATGGAGGCAGGACGTTGTCCCACCCTGGCCTGCAGCCCTGCCTTCAGGAAGCTGCTCAGTAACTGTCTGGGATCCTTTGACTTGTTGACACTTTCCTTGCCAGGGCCAAAGGATCTTTTATGTTTTCAAAGCATTTATGATTTTTTTTTTATTAACTTGAGTATTTCTTATATACATTTCGAGTGTTATTCCCTTTCCCGGTTTCCGGGCAAACATCCCCCTCCCCCTCCCCTTCCTTATGGGTGTTCCATGAATCTTGATGTGCAAGATTGACACCTTTCTGTCTGTTAAGTTTAAACGTCTTTCTAATCTATGCTCTGAGCAAGCCTGCAGCTACAGAAGCCAGGAAATGGGGGAGTGTCCGAGATACGACCACGTGGTTGGACTGTAGGGTTTCGTGAGAAGTATGGAATTCTGAGTAGTCCGCAGCTGCTTTGGCAGTTGGAGAGCACAGGGAGCCTGCAGGAGTGAGGGAGGGAGTCCACCTTGGCCTTGCTCTGCTGTTTGCCCACCCAGTGCTGGGTGAGATGACCCAGCTTCTACAGACCCTGTCTGCGCTTACTGTGCTTCCTGGCTGATTGGTTTTGAGACTGAAATGTAATTGGAATGTGTCTCTCTTCCCCTTTCTCCCCAACCCTCCCATCTGCTCCTCTCCGCTCTTATCTGAGGAGAACTTTCACCCCAGTGAGATCTGGTGAACACAGCAGCAATTCCATTGTCAACAAGGAAACAGTAACACAAAGGTTTTTACTGGTTGTGTGCACCGTGAAGATAGTAACACGGAATGTTGCTCTTCTGTGTATAGAGTTCATCACATTTGGTTATTAGTGTTTCCATTAGTTTGGCATTAAAATTCTAAACTACAGATTATAAGATTTAAATAGAATATTCTCAAATCATTTGTACACACATCAATCATGAAAAAATAGTAGTTGTTTCAAGAGGATGAGCGTCCTATTCTCCATCTTCACTTTGTTCTCCACTTAGGCTGGCACGTTAGCATAGTGAGAAGGCTTACTGTTCTCATCAGAGTGCGTCCTGCAGACACCACAGTGCCAGGGCTTTCATTGTGATCTTCTGACCTTTCTTTCTCCCTCTTGTTATTCCAGTAGAGGTATCTGGTCCTCTACTCTCCTTCCCCTCCTGTCCCCCACCATTCCCACTCCTCTCTCTCCTCTCCCTCCATCAGCATCTAAGTTTGTAGTCCTGATGGACCGGAAGTTTCCATGCTGGAGACCCACCGAGTGCTGGGACTAAAGGCATCAGTTCATATTTCTTAATTTATGCCTATGGTTCATCCACCCTTTTTTTTTTGTTTTGTTTTTTGGTCATGTAAGAAGTGTGATTAGAATTGTTATGTTTTTTGCTAGGCAAAATTTCCTTCTAAGAATATTATATTCTGTAATTTACTGCTTTATTAATTTGTAAATATACTTATCAAAGCACCTTCTAAAGTATTTTCATATTTGTTTCAGCATTTTAATCTGTTTCACCCAGTACCGATTTAGAGAAAGTTTTTGTGTTTGTTCAAATCTCCTTAATCCACAAAGATTTTCTGCTGATGGGTTAAAATAAGAGAAGAGGCTGGTGAGACTTTCCGATTTGGAAAAGTGCAGGCATTATTCAGAGTGCCGAACCTTCGCTCCTCCTTAAGACATTGCCTTTAGCCAAGGTCTATTTTAAGAGATCTCAAAATAAAGAGTGTTGAGGCCTCCGAGCTCTGTTTAAGTTTATGAAAGTACTATGTACATTTGAGACTCAACGTTGAAATTATCTAAAAGAATTTATCATGTTTTCTTATAGTTTGATTCGTACTGTTTAAATTTCATCTGGCCGGAGGTTCATAGACTATATTCTGAGAATATTACCTCTTTTGAAAAATGAAAGTTTATAAAGTAAGCAGGATTATCCCTACTTGCAAAGGATTTATTATCTTAAAGCCATCTCTTCCTTAAAGATTAAAAATAATACCAAAGAGACCACAAAAAGAAGAAGTATCATGTCTGGGGAGGGATGTAGCCCAGTTGGTAAAGTGTTTGTCGAGCATGCACAAGGCCCCGAGTTCCATGTCTACCACTCAGACTAGGCGTGGTGGCACACTCCTGTCATGCTAGCACCCGGGAACTGGAGGCAGGAGGACCGGAAGTCAAACTCATCCTTGGTTTGCATAACCAATTTGGAGGCCGATCTGGGTTACATGAGACTGTCTCAAAAAATCAAAACCAATAACAAAAAGGGATCAAGTTACACACAAACAGCCAGCGCTTTTTCTGCGCAGTCTGTTTGCGGTAAGCAGAGGTGTGCAGCTGGCAGGATGGTGGTGATGGAAAACATGACTGAGACTCAAGAGGTCTCAAGTGTAAGCTGGGCTCAGCAGGTTTTCACAGCCACGTAAGCCTTTTCTGGCGAGCACTAGCTAGTGAGTATTTCCCTTTGCAAGCCTCACACTGCTGCCATAGAGTGAAGCAGCCACAGTGAGTGTGACAGTGTTCCTATAAAGGTTCATTTACAGCAATTGTAATGTAATTACGTTTTCAAGTGTTGCATTAAAAACCCTGTGATTTCTCCCACACTGTTCTACACTAGAAGAAAAGCATCTTTTCTTTAGTGGCATTTGGCTGCCTGCCACTGTTTGTCCACTCACTTAGAGGGGACCCGAGGCTGCAGTGTGCAGAACTTTCAGGGTCGAGGGTTAAAGTGCAGAGGTGGGTCATCAGGTCCGTCTTCTCAGACGGGTGCCGTCATATTGAATTTTTAAAAATAGTGTTCAGGGCTGGGTTCAATTCCAAACCCAGCTATTGGCAGTGTGGGTTTATATAGTTTACTTAGCCCTGTTTGCCTCCACTTTATTGTCTGCAGCATGGCAACAGTGCATGCGTTGCCTAAATGAATAGGTTAACATATTGGAAGTGTCTGGCACACTGTACTAACTTGGAAACTTGAGTTTCTTGTCTGTTTTTCTTATTACTCACTTCTTAAATCTTTGTATAGTGTTTAATTATAAGAGGTATGTGTGTGTCTGTGTGTGCATGAATGTGTGTGTGTGTCTGTGTGTGTCTGTGTATGTATGTAAGATTAGTAATGCTAGGCTTCAGACAACCATTGACATTTATGTTTGTAAATTTTTTCTACTTGATAGCTTAGAATCACTCAAGACAGCTTTCTTTCATGATCTGTATGAAAGCAGATTTGTTGTACTTGAATTAATCTGCAATAATGGTAGCATTTGAACTACTGCAGAAAGTTTCAGTAAGTCATGTTGATGGTCCAGCATTCTTCATAACAAAGAGTTAATATGCTGTTATAAGTAAATAACCAGTGAGTTTTAAAATACCAGAGTTAGAGACCAGCATAAATCACAACAAGGCATTTTGAAAACACAAATTATAAATGACCCATAAACACAGAAAATGTTCAAGGTCATTAGAAGTGAAACCAGGGACTCGCTAATTTCTTCATGGAGTAATTACCAGTAAGCTTTTTTTTTTTTCATCAAAGTGTTTTGACTATCCATGGACAAATATTTTTATGGACTTTGTTTTGTCTTCTATTGTTCGATCATACAGCTTTCTCTGAATAGTATATTTATATTTATAGTTAGTTTTGGGATTGGGTTGTGTTCGGTATGTGGGATTGCACATGAATTTTAGGATGCATTTTTCTGTTTTGCACAGATATATTATTGAAGTTTGGATAGAATCGAATCAATCACTTTAGGTATAACTGACATCTTTCTGTAGTTACGTTTCCTTTTTAGTTGATTCCCAAATGGGAATCTTACATCATGTACTCCAATACTCACCTCCCAGTCCTCCCATGTCTGTCCCTCTTCCGTTTGATCTCCATGCCTCCTGGGCCCCAAGAAAAAGACAGGAAAAAGAAAAAAGTCCATTTTGTTGTCCAGATACTCACTGATCCATAGTCAAACTCCTAGCGGCCAGAAGCAGGGGAAGGTGGGCCTTCTCTCTTGCCCATGCTGCACTGTGCATGGGCCAACAAAGAGTGGGGCCAGCTCTCCTGTGCCCAAGCCACGGCTGGAGCCACTGTTCTGTCAGTTGTGAGGCTCATGGCCAGCTCTCCTGCATCTCCCTACATTTACCCGCCCTTCATCCCCTTTCCTCTGCTTCTTAAATCTCCATAGTTTAGTTCTACTTTCTTATCATATGTACAAGATGTTACATATCTGTGTGAAATCTAGGAACTGCAAATAATAGAAAATGTAATTTGTCTTTCTGAAATCGGCAGAATTCAATTGATGCAATTATCTTTACTAATATCCATTTCCTGCAAACAACATGACCTCCTCCTGCATGGTCTTAATGTTTGATGATGCTTTCTGCTGTATTTTTGGGTTGGTTTGGTTTTCTGTTTGTTTTGACTGGTTGAGTCTTTCATTTCCATTTCTTTCCCAGTGTCTGTATTTCTTTACTGATTTTTTCCTTGATGTTTTAATTTTTTAAATAACCAGCCAGTTACTGGTTATTTCATCTTGTTAGTAATCTTCTTGTCTAGATTCTCAATTAATCTCATAACTTCCTTCTTTAGGCTTCGAGTTAGTTCCCTGCCTGTTCACTTGAGTACTTGGTGGCCATTGGAGTTAGTCCCCTGCCTGTTCACTTGAGTACTTGGTGGCCATTGATCCGTTTCTGCTGCACAGGACTCTGGCATCTCTGTCTGGCAGGTCACTGTCTAACCACCGCTGTGCTCCATTATTGACAATTGTCACCTGAGGAGGGATCGAAGTGGAAATTGCCTCAAGGTTTTCTGGTGGTTGTTGCTGTTGTTGGGTTTTGCATATCTGATGGAATATATGTCTCTTCCAACTTGTAGTTCACCCCCATACACATATACACATACGTATACTCCTTTTCTCACACACAGAATAGAATAGTCTTTGCTTGGATTTATCGTCACAGGGAAGCCAATGGCAGTAACACTGCAACAAGTATTCTAGTTTCACAGCAACCTCCAGACTCTAAACAAATGGTGAACAGAATGGGTGGGTTTCTTACTAAAATTGGGAGCTATCTGCAGAAGAAGAGGCAGAGGAGTAGGGAGAAAAGGGGGATAGAGGACACCAGGAGAGCAAGGCCCCCTAAATCAACTGAGGGAAGCTCCTGGGAGCTCACAGGATCTACATGGGCCTCTGCATCTATACTAGTTTTCAACTTAGTGCTTTTATGGGACCCCTGAATGTGTGAATGAATGAGTCTTTGATGCTTGGGTCTGCTCCTGGAGCTCTTTTATTTTTCTATTAGTTTGGCTTCTCCAACTTCGATATGATGGGTTTTGTTTTATCTTATTATATTTTATTTTGTTAAATTTTGTTATTCTATCTCAGTTATTGTTATTTTCTCTTAGCTATCTTTGTTATTATTCTGTCTGTTTCTAATGGATCTGATTAGGAGCAGAGGTGGGGAGGAACTGGGAGGAGAAACTGTATTCAGATTATATTGTGTGGGGAAAGAATCCATGTTTATTAAAAGATGGACAGAGATGGGAACTATAATATAAAAATACAAATTTCAAAAATTTAAAAAGTTGGAATTAAGAAATCAAGAACTACAAAAATTATAGAAAAAAATTTACCAATTAGGTTCAGGAGAAAATTGCACTGATTTAGAAAAGGTTAATTCAGTTAAAGGCAGATGAATAGAAACCAACAAATCTCAAAAATAGCGAAGCAAACAATGAAATGAACAATTTAAGTGACTTGCAGAACTGGAGTCATGCGTTTAGTAGGAGCTTCATGAAGCGTGGCCTGCAGATTCAAAGACCCCAGTGAACTCAGAAACAAGGACACAGTTTCCAGACATGTCCTAGCAACACAGCATCCCAAATAAGAAAGCTGCTGCCCAGAAATTAAAAGTAATTGCAAGAAATACCAGTAGCTGATGTGAATTGCAGTTGCCCGTAACTAGAAATCCACACCAAGAGATAATGGGCATCCTTTAATATGCTGAAAACCATTAAAGCTCTGAACACAGAACGTGTCCAGTGAAGTGGAGATAACTTTAAATAAACCAGACACAACAGGTGCAGCAAAAATAAGTAAAGGTGTGGGTGAAATGTCTAAACCAGAACGTGATAACACAGAGCTCTGGAAATGGGAAGCATGTGCGTTAATAGTCCCTTCTCTTCATTATACGATTCTTCAAAGCAACCTTGACACATAATTGAAATTTAAATGTTTGAGGTGGGTAACTTATCCTAATTTAAATATTAGAAAACATATGCAGGTGTTAGTATAACAACATGGTAGCCAGTAAATATGTATAGTTTTATGTGTTGATTTGTATGTGGCTAGATTTTAAGGATCCACATTCTTTCTTTAAAAAAAGATATTTAGAGTGAAAGTGTCATTAACATTGTGCTAATGTATGTTAGAGTGAAATGAGTGATGCTGACATGGCAGGTGGAGTCACACTGCTCTACGGTGGTGACTCTTCTGAAGTACTGCGGTGCTAGGTGTGTGGTGACAAGTCAGAGCTGCGTTATAGCAAACAGAAGGTTTTCTTCTAGGTCAGACTCAGGCGTGTAGCTTTCAAAGCTGAAAGACTTAAAAATATTCTATCTAAGACCAGAAAAAGATAAATAAAACAAGCAGCAAGATTTTAATTTTATGCCCAAACACATACACAGACTTGATTTTGAAAGATGTTTATACCTTCCAGTTAAAAAGGCAGCATTGACGCCTCTCTTTGCTCTGTTGCCTTTTATTATCCTTTTATGGTTTGCTGTGTACAAAAGGCCAGCATAAGTGCTTAGGCCAAGATTCAGTGAGGAGGCATGAGTGTGCAGAGCACAATTTAATGAGGAATCCTAAGTCTAACAAAGTAAACTACTGTGTGTCCCAAGAACCTCGGCATCCATAATAATAAGTAAAATATGCTCAGCTTTATGGGGGACTGCAGAAGTCTCATGAGCGCCTGAATCTAACAAACAGAGATTTATCAAAGCATATTCATATTCAAGAGAGATATTCTGTTGTTACTGTGTTAATTTTAAAATATACCTACCCAGGGAAGAAAAGTAAGCATTTCTTTTACCCAGCTGTGACCCTGTCAGTTACAATGATCTATCTGGCAAGATATTTTTGCTAGTGCAACAGAGAAGCAAATATGAGGGGGTAACCAGAAACTGTTTTACTGGATTTAAGGCCCCCTCTGTGAAGTAGAACTCATATCTACAACTGTTAGTGATGCCAAAAGCTGTGGCTAGATAGCACATAGGTTCTGGAGACAGAACTTAAACTATTTAAACTATTTAAACTATTTAAAGAGCTAAGAGCCTATTGTCCTGTCCATGTGTACATAGATCAGTGCCTTCCTCAGTACTCATAAGAGAATTGCCTTTTACAATAGGTGGCAGTTAACACAGAAACCAACAACTGCTGATATGAAGAGTTAGAGATTTCAGAGTGACCATGCCTAAGTGGGATGTCTAAACCATCATCCTCCCTTCAAAGCTCATTGATCTTTGAGCTATTAGCATGTGTTGATTTCTGGGAAATTTAAAGTCAGTTTTCTTAGTATTCTGGCCTCTAATGTATCAACCATATGTCTGAGTAATCCCCACACCTAAGCATAGTAGGTCAACATAAACTTGACTTAAAGGTTTAAACAGAGAGAGCACATGAGTAGGTAGGCAGATTTGGCTTTCAGAAGTGTAGGAGAAAGTAGGGGTGAATATATGTGAAATCTATTGTGTGAAATTGTCAACAAAATACTAAACTATACTTTATATCACTTCCCAGAAGTCTAGAATTGTATCTATGGTTGCCACTTACCAGTAGCAAGAAACATTTCCTTAGCAGGTCCAGTGAAGCACTCTGGGCATTGTCCTGTTGGTACAATCCATTATTCTTTGATTTGAGTGCTTGAATTCACTCACATATGTGTATTTCCCTACCATGTAAAATGATCTTTGTATCAAAACAATAGCTTTTTTAATCTACAGTTTTTCTCTATCTTGAGAAATCTTACTTCATAATTTGATATATTTGTTAAATACTTACTGAAATGTATAGAAATTTCTGTATATGAGATTCTGGGCCATTTTTTACAACAAACTATATCAACAATTATTTCGAAGGTTGGTATCTCTTCTCCTGGGCATTTGAGTCTTTGTGTAAATGTAAAACCTTTATAGTGATTTTGCCATTTAGGAGACAATAGACAACATCTGGAGAAATGTTCAGTTGTAACTGTTAGGACCTAAAGGGTATGAGCAAAGGGAAGTGGTATTCCTGAATATATTCCAATGTAGGAATCACCACTGCTTTGTTAGATTTTTGTTTTGTTTTGGTTTTGTCAACTTCACATGAATATAGACATGTCTGTCAAGAGGGAATTTTGATTGTAAAAATCCCACCATCAGACTCACATGTAAACAAAACTTTGGGAAGCTTTTTTCATTAATGGTTAATGTAAGAGGGTCCAGTATAATGTAGACTGGTGGTGCCGGGCTGCATAAAATATGAATTGAACTAGCCATATATCAGTATTTCTGGTGGTCTCTGCTCCTAGGTCTTAGCTTAAGTTCTTATCCTGATTTACCTTTATTTTTTATTTGGATATTTTATTTATTTATATTTCAAATGTTATCCCCTTTCCCAGTTTCCCCTCTAGAAATCCCCTATCCCACCCCCCCCCCCCGCTTCTATGAGTGTGCTCTCCCACACACCACCCACTCACTCACTCACTCCCACCTCCCCACCTTGGCATTCCCCTACACTGGGGCATCCAGCCTTCGTAGGATCAAGGGCTTCTTCCACTGGTACCCTAAAAGGCCATCCTCTGCTACACAGGTGGCTGGAGCCATGGGTCCCTCCATGTGTACTCTGTGGTTGGTGGTTTAATCCCTGGGAGCTCTGGGCGTCTAGTTGGTTAGTGTTGTTGTTCTTCCTATGGGGTTGCGAGCGCCTTCAGCTCCTTCAGTCCTTTCCCTAACTCCTCCATTGGGGACCCGTGCTCACCCCATTGGTTGGCTGCAAGCATCCACGTCTGTATTTGTCAGGCTCTGGCAGAGCCTCTCAGGCTCCTGTTAGCAAGCACTTCTTGGCATCCACAATAGTGTCTGGGTTTGGTGTCTGTATATGGGATGGATCCCCAGGTGGGGCAGCCTCTGGATGGCCTTTCCTTCAGTCTCTATATTTCCTTTAGACAGGAGCGGTTCTGGGTTAAATTTTTAAAGATGAGTGGGTGGCCCCATCCCCCGACTGGGAGCATTGCCTAACCTCTGGATATGGTCTCTACAGGTTCCCCCTTCTGCTTTGTTGGACATTTCAGCTAATCTCATCCCTGTTGGGTCCTGGGAGCCTCTTGCTTTCCTGGCATCTGGGACTTGCGGGTGGTTACCCTCAGTTCCCCCATTAGTATATTCCTCTGTTCACATTTCTGCCTCTCGGTATATCAAAGTATATCAGCCCTGTCTCCACTCATACCTGATCCTGCCCCCTTTTCCCGCTCCCCCCTCTTCCGCTCAAGTCCCTCCCATTCTCTGCCTCCTGTGAGTATTTTTGTTACCCCTTCTAAGAAAGACTGAAGGATCCACATTTTGATCTTCCTTATTCTTGAGGTTTATGTGGTGTATGGATTGTATCTTGGGTATTCTGCACTTTTGGGCTAATATCCACTTATCAGTGAACACATACCATGTGTGTTCTTTTGTGTCAGAATATTTTCTAGTTTCATCCATTTGCCTGTGTGTTTCATAAAGTCATTGTTAATAGCTGAGTAGTACTCCATTGCGTAAATGTACCACATTTTTTGTATCCATTCCTCTGTTGAAGGACATCTGGGTTCTTTCCAGCTCTTTTTTTTTTTCGGATATACTTTATTATTGTGATATAAATAAATTAAAGATGTACATAAATATTAATAGACAAAGACTCCTACAAGGTCATTGTGAGCACAGGTATTAATTGCTAGAGATAAAGGTTTCACAGCAGCCTCAGGTTTGATTGTTTATTTATTTTTACTCTCCAGATTTTATTCCCCTCCCCGTCCAACCTCTGACTGTTCCACATCCCATACCTCTTCCCGCCCACCTGCCCCTTGTCTCTATGGGGATGTACCCACCCAACCCACCCCATCAGACCTTTAAACTCCCTGGGTTGTCCAGTCTCTTGAGGGTTAGGTGCATCTTCTCTGACTGAAGACCTGGCAGTCCTCTGCTGTGTATGTGGTGGGGGCCTCATCTCAGCTGGTGTATGCTGCTTGGTTGGTGATCCGGTGTCTGAGAGATCTTGTGGGTCCAGGTTAGTTGAGACTGCTGGTCCTCCTACAGGGTCACCCTCCTCCTCAGCTTTGTCCAGCTTTCCCCTAATTCAAACACAGGGGTCAGCAGCTTCTGTCCATTGGTTGGTGCAGATATCTGCATCTGACTCTTTCAGCTACTTGTTGGATCTTTCGAAAAGGAGTCCTGATAGGTCCCCTTTTGTGAGCTCTCCATAGCCTCAGTAATGGTGTCAAGCTTGGGGCCTCCCCTTGAACTGGATCCCCTTTAGGCCTCTCCCTAGATCTTCCTTTCCTCAGGGTCTTCTCCATTTCCACCCTTGCAGTTCTTTCAGACCGGAACAATTATGGGTCAGAGTTTTGACTGTGGGATAGCAAGCACATGCCTCACTTGATGCACTTTCTGCTGGAGGTGGGCTCTACAAGTTCCCTCCCTCTACTGTAGCACATTTCATCTAGGGTCCCTCCCTTTGAGTCCTGAGAGTCTCTCACCTTCTAGGTCTCTGGTACATTCTGGAGGGTCCTCCCATCCTCCTACCTCCTAAGGATGAGATTTCCTGTTTCCATTCTTTCTACTGGCCCTTAGTACTTCAGTCCTTTTGCCCCACCCAATACCTGATCATGTTCCCCTCTCCCTGTCCCCAACCCACATCTGCTTTCCCTCCCAGATCCCTCCCTACCCCCTTGTGGTTGCTTTCTTTTCCCTCCCAAGTGGAACTGAGGTGTCCTCACTTGGCCCTTCAGCTTTTTGAACTTTTTGAGTTCTGTGGACTATAATGTGTGTATCTTGGGTATTCTGTACTTTCTTCTTTTTTTTAATCTTTATTTTTGCCAATATCCACTTATTAGTGAGTACATACAATGTACTTCCTTTGGGTCTGAGTTATATCACTCAGGGTGATATTTTCTAGCTCCATCCATTTGCCTGCAAAACTCAGGATGTCCTCGTTCATAATAGCTGAGTAGTAATTCCATTGTGTAAATGAACTGCATTTTCTGTATCCATTCTTTTGTTGTGGGACATCTGGGTTGTTTCCAGCTTCTGGCTATCACAAATAAGGTCACTATGAACATAGTGGAACATGTGCCCCTGTGGCATGGTGGGGCATCGTTTGGGTATATTCCCAAGAGTGATACCACTCTTGGTATCTGGTATTGCTGGTCTTTAGGTAGGTCTATTTCCAATTTTCTGAGGACCCTTGAATGGATTTCCAGAGTGGTTATACCAGTTTGAAATCCCACCAGCAATGGAGGAGTGTTCCTTTTTCTCCACAACAGGTGTTGTCACCTGAGGTTTTGATCTTAGCCCTTCTGACTGGTGTAAGGTGGAAACTCAGGGTCATTTTGATTTGCATGTCTCTGATCACTAAGGACTTTGAACATTTCTTTAGGTGCTTCTCAGCCATTTGAGATTCCTCTGTAATGAATTCTTGGTTTAGTTCTATTCCCCGTTGTTTGATTGGATTGTTTGGGTTTTTGGTGGTAAGCTTCTTGAGTTCCTTATATGTTTTGGATATTAGCTCTCTCTCTCAGATGTGAGGTTAGTGAAGATTTTTTTTCCCAATCTGTAGGATGCCAATTTGTCTTATTGACTAAGTCCTTTGCCTTAGAAGCTTTGAAGTTTCATGAGTTTCCATTTATCAATTTTTGATCTTAGAGTGTGAGCCATTGTTCTCTTTAGGAAATTTCCCCATGTGCCCATGAGTTCAAGTCTTTTTCCCACTTTCTCTTCTATTCGATTCAGTGTATATGGTTTTATGTTGAGGTCCTTGATCCACTTGGACTAGAGATTTGTGCAAAGTGACAAATATGGGTCCATTTTTATTTTGCTACATACAGACATCCAATTAGACCAGCACCATTTATTGAAGATGCTTTCTTTTTTCCATTGTATATTTTTGGCTTCTTTGTCAAAGATCAAGTGTGTGTAGGTGTGTGGTTTCATTTCTGGGTCTTCAATTTTATTTCATTGATCAACCTGTCTATCTCTATACCAATACCATGCAGTTTTTGTCACTATTGCTCTGTAGTAGAGCTTGAGGTCAGGGATGGTGACTCCAAACCCCGCGTCCCCCAGCAGTTATTTTATTGTTTGTTTTTGCTATTCTGGATTCTTTTTGTCTTTCCAGATGAATTTGAGAATTGTTCTTTCCATGTCTTTGAAGAATGTGTTGGAATTTTGATGGGGATTGCATTGAATCTGTAGATTGCTTTTGGTAGGATGGCCATTTTTACTATGTTAATTCTGCCAATCCAGGAGCATGGAAGATCTCTCCATTTTCTGAGATTTTTTAAATTTGTTTCTCCAGGGACTTGAAGTTATTGTCATACAGATCTTTCACTTGCTTGGTTAGAGTTACCCCAAGATATTATTTATGGCTATTGTGAAGGAAGTTGTTTTCTTAATTTCTTGTTTTGCCTGTTTATCATTTGTATAAAGGAAGACTACTGGTTTATTTGATTTAATTTTTTATTTGACCACTTTGCTGAAGTTATTTATCAGCTGGAGAAGTTCTCTGTTAAAATTTTTGGGGTCACATATGTATACTATCATATCATCTGCAAAATAGTGATACCTTCAATTCTTTGTTGACAATTTGTATCCCCTTGATCTCTTTTTTATTGTCTTACTATTCTAGCTAGAATTTTGAGTACTATATTGAATAGATATTGGGAGAGTGGGCATCCTTGTCTTGTCCTTGATTTTAGTGGCATTGCTTCAAGTATCTCTCCCTTCAATTTGATATTGGCTGTTTGTTTGCAGTAAATTGCTTTTATTATATTTAGGTATGGGCCTTGAATTTCTGATCTCTCCAATACTTTTAACATGAAGGGGTGTTGTATTTTGTCAAATGCTTTCTCCCCATCTAAGGAAATGATCACATGATTTTTTTCTTTAAGATTGTTTATATACTGGATTCGATTAATGGATTTTTGTATATTGAACCAACTTCGCATCCCTGAGATGAAGCCTATTCGATTATGGTGAATGATGGTCTTGATGTATCCTTGGATTCAGTTTGCAAGGATTTTATTGAGTGCTTTTGCATCAATATTCATAGCGGAGATTGTTCTGAAGTTCTCTTTTTTTGCCGGGTTCTTGTGTGGTTTAATTATAAGAGTAATTGTGGCTTCATAGCATGAACTAGGTAGGGCTCCTTCTGTTTCTGTTTAATGGGATGGTTTGAGGAGTATTGGTATCAGATCTTCCTTGAAGGTCTGGTAGAATTCTGAACCAAATCCATCTGGCCAGTGGCCTTTTTTGGTTGGGAGGTTTTCAATGAATTCTATTTCCTTATGGAATATGGACCTGTTTAGATAGTTTACCTTCTCTTGATTTAACTTTCGTATGGGATATCTGTCTAGAAAACCATTCATTTCATCTAGATTTTCCAGTTTTGTTAAGTATAGGCTTTTGTAGTAGGATCAGATGATTTTTTAATTTCCTTCATTTCTGTTGTTATATCTCCCTTTTCATTTCTAATTTTGTGAATATGGATTCTGCCTCTGGGCCCCTTAGTTATTCTGACTAAAGGTTTATCTTGTTGATAAGAAACAGCTTTTGGATTTAATGATTCTTTGTGTTGTTCTCTTTATTTCTATTTGATTAATTTCAGCCCTGAGTTTGACTATTTCCTGCCTTCCACTCCTCTTGGGTGAGTTTGCTTCTTTTTGTGTTAGAGCTCTCATGTGTGCATTAAGTTGCTAGTGTAAGATCTCTCCAGCTTTTGCCAGGGCATTTAGGCTATGAATTTTCCTTTTAACACTGCTTTCATTGTATCCCATAAATCTTGGTATGATGTGTCAACATTTTCATTAAATTCCAAGCAGTCTTTAAATTTCTTTATTTTTTTTCTCTGACCAAATTATCATTGAGTAGAGAATTGTTCTGTTCCCAAGTGTATGTTGGCCTTCTGTTGTTTTTGCTTTTATTGAAGACGGGACTTAGGATATGGTGGTCTGATAGGTGCATGGGATTAGTTCAATCTTCTTGTATCAGTTGAGGGTTGTTTTGTAACCAATTATACGATCCTTTTTGGAGAAGGTACCATGAGGTGCTGAGAAGAAGGTGTATTGTTTTGTTTTAGGATGAAGTGTTCTGTAGGTATCTGTTAAATCCATTTGGTTCATAACCTAGTTTCACTGTCTCTGTTTAGTTTCTGTTTCAATGACCTGTTCATTGGTGAGAGTGGGGTGTTGAAGTCTCCCACTATTATTTGTGTGGGGTTCAATGTATGTTTTGAGCTTTAGGAAGGTTTCTTTTATGAGTGTGGGTGCCCTTATATTTGGGGAATCGATGTTCAAAATTGAGACTTTCTCTTGGTGGATTTTCCCTTTGATGCATATTAAGTGTCCTTCCTGATCACACTTGGTAACTTTTGGTTGAAAGTCTATTTTTATTGGATATTAGGTTGGCAACTCCAGCTTGCTTTTTGGGACCATTTGCTTGGAAGATCTTTTTCCATCCTTTTACTCTGAGATAGTGTCTGTCTTTGTTCTTTTTTTTTTTTCTCCATCTTTATTAAATTGGGTATTTCTTATTTACATTTCAATTGTTATTCCCTTTCCCGGTTTCCAGGCCAACATCCCCCTAATCCCTACCCCTCCCCTTCTATAAGGGTGTTCCCCTCCCCATCCTTCCCCCATTACCACCCTCCTCACAAGAATCCTGTTCACTGGGGGTCCAGCCTTGGCAGGACCAAGGGCTTCCCCTTCCACTGGTGCTCTTACTAGGCTATTCATTGCTACCTATGCAGTTGGAGCCCAGGGTCAGTCCATGTATAGTCTTTGGGTAGTGGCTTAGTCCCTGGAAGCTCTGGTTGGTTGGCATTGTTGTTCATATGGGGGTCTCAAGCCTCCTCAAGCTCTTTCAGTCCTTTCTCTGAATCCTTCAATGGGGATCCTGTTCTCAGTTCCGTGGTTTGCTGCTGGCATTTGCCTATGTATTTGCTATATTCTGGCTGTGTCTCTCAGGAGAGATCTATCTACTGTTCTTGTCAGCCTGCACTTCTTTGCTTCATCCATCTTATCTAGTTTGGTGGCTGTATATGTATGGGCCACATGTGGGGCAGGCTCTGAATGGGCGTTCCTTCAGCCTCTGTTCTAAACTTTGCCTCCCTATCCCCTCCCAAGGGTATTCTTGTTCCCCTTTTAAAGAAGGAGTGAAGCATTCGCATTTTGATCATCCGTCTTGAATTTCATGTGTTCTGTGCATCTAGGGTAATTTGAGCATTTGGGCTAATAACCACTTATCAGTGAGTGCATACCATGTGTGTTTTTCTGTGATTGGGTTACCTCACTCAGGATATTTTCCAGTTCCAACCATTTGCCTATGAATTTCATAAAGTCATTGTTTTTGATAGCTGAGTAGTATTCCATTGTGTAGATGTAACACATTTTCTGTATCCATTCCTCTGTTGAAGGACATCTGGGTTCTTTCCAGCTTCTGGCTATTATAAATAAGGCTGCTATGAACATAGTGGAGCATGTGTCTTTGTTATTTGTTGGGGCATCTTTTGGGTATATGCCCAAGAGAGGTATAGCTGGGTCCTCAGATAGTGCAATGTCCAATTTTCTGAGGAACCTCCAGACTGATTTCTGGTTGTACCAGTCTGCAATCCCATCAACAATGGAGGAGTGTCCCTCTTTCTCCACATCCTCGCCAGCATCTGCTGTTGCCAGAGTTTTTGATCTTAGCCATTCTGACTGGTGTGAGGTGAAATCTCAGGGTTGTTTTGATTTGCATTTCCCTGATGACTAAAGATGTTGAACATTTCTTTAGGTGCTTCTCAGCCATTCAGCATTCCTCAGTTGTGAATTCTTTGTTTAGCTCTGACCCTATTTTTTAATAGGGTTATTTGTCTCCCTGCAGTCTAACTTCATGAGTTCTTTGCATATTTTGGATATGAGCCCTCTATCAATTGTAGGATTGGTAAAGATCTTTTCCCAATCTGTTGGTTGCCATTTTGTCCTAACAACGGTGTCCTTTGCCTTACAGAAGCTTTGCAGTTTTATGAGATCCCATTTGTCAATTCTTGAATGAGATCTCTGTCTTCGTTCTTGAGATGTGTTTCTTTTATGCAGCAAAATGCTGGAACTTGTTTGCATATCCAGTGTGTTAGCTGATTTTTTCTTATAGGTGAGTTGAGTCCATTAATATTGAGAGATGTTAAAGACAGATGACTGTTGGTTCCTGTTATATTTGTTTTTGTAGGTAGCTTTATGTGTTTGTGGTTTTCTCCTTTTGGCTTCGTTGTGAGATGCTTAATATCTTGTCTTTTCTTTGGTACAGATACCTTCCTTGTGTTGGAGTTTTCCTTCTAGGCTCCTCTGTAGGGCTGGATTGGTAGTTAGATACTCTTTGAATTTGGTTTTGTCCTGGAGTATTTTGGTTTCTCCATCTATTGATTGAGAGTTTTGCTCGGTATAGTAGCCTGGGCTGGCTTTTGTGTTCTCTTAGAGTCTGCATGACATCTGACCAGGCTCTACTGGCTTTCATAGTCTCTGTTGAGAAGTCTGATACAATTCTGATAGGTCTGCCTTTATATGTTAATTGGCTCTTTTCCCTTGGAACTTTTAATATTCTTTTTTTTTGTTCTGTGCATTTAGTGTTTTGAGTATTATGTGACAAGAGGATTTTCTTTTCTGGTCCCATTTGTTTAGTATTCTATAGGCTTTTTATACCTCTATGGCCATCTCTTTCTTTAGGTTGGGGAAGTTTTCTTCTATGATTTTGTTGAAGATATTTTCAGATCCTTTGAGCTGGGAATCTTCGTTTTCCTCTATTCCAATTATTCTTAGATTTGGTCTTTTCATTCTTTTCCCAGGTTTGTCTCCCTTTGTGTTTTCTTTATTGTTTCTACTTCCACTTTTAGGTCTTAGACCACTTCATGTAATTCCTTCACCTGTTTGATTGTTTTCCTGTATTTCCTTCAGTGAGTTATTTATATCCTCCTTAAAGGACTGGACTGTATTATCTTCATGAGATAGGATTTTAAGTCAGCTTCCTGATTTTCAGGTGTGTTAGTGTATTCAGAGTTTGCTGTGGTGGGAGAACTGGTTCTGATGATGCCCATGTATATTGGTTTCTGTTGCTTATGTTCTTGTGCTTGCCTCTTGCAATCTGGTTATCCCTCTTGTTTACTGGTCTGGATGAATCTGTTTTGAGTCTGCCTCTTTTGTTCCTGGGTTGCAACAGGTCTCCTGGTAGGCCTGTGGCCCTGTCTGTAGCAGACCTCTTGTGGGACCTTCCAACTGGAGGGTCTTCAGAGGGGCAGAGAAGCTGCTGATTTGTTGCCCTGGCTGCAGTAGATCTCCTGGGAGGCCCACAAACTGTTGGGTCTTCATAGTAGCAGTCACAATGTTGTCCTGTGTGAAGCTGTTCTCTAGGGGGCGCAGGGAGGTGTCAATGGACTGTGGTTTCTGTTTCCTTTTGTTCAGCCACATTCTTGTGAGGCTTTCAGTCTTTTGGGTCAGTTGCCCTGCATGTCACAGAGCCCCGAGAGGTCTTCAGCCTGCGCTGTCAATTGCTCAGTTGCCCTGTGTACAGAGGAACCCCAAGACGCCTTCAAGCTGTGGTGTCCTGGGTGCAGCAGATCTCCTGAGATGTCTCTGACTGTGCTGGCAGATGCCCTGGGTGCAGCGGATCTCCTGGGACGCCTCAGGATATGGTGTCTCCTGGGGAGCAGACTACCTAGCACTCTGTCCCAGCAGAAAGGACCAGGCGGGAGGGGCCAGCTGCAGGTTTTAAAGAAAAGATTTAAAAATGTCCAAATGGGTGTTATCATTAGAAACAGAAATACAAATTTAGAATATTAACCATTTGGGAAAATGTATAGAGTTGAAATTCATAGCTATAATTTCAAAAAATTACAGAAACACTTGCTCAATGGATATTTATAATGGTAAAAGTTTATAACAATAATAAACAGTTGTGTACAAGATGACTGAGCTTTAAATACTTGAAATAAAAATTAAGAAACTTGGGAAGGGGAATAACAACCGAAATGTAAATAAGAAATACTCAAGTTAATAAAGATGGAAAAAAAAGTTCCAGAAAGTAAAAGAAAAATAAAATAAATAAAAATTGAGAAACTGAAAAAAGTAGATAAAATAATTCATAGAGAATATAGGCAAAAATATGAACATTTAAAATATGTTATAGTATTGATGTTTAAAAAGCTACATAATCCATTATTTTCAACATCTGCAGAATTCACATTATTTTTAACTGTATGTTATTTATTGATCAAAGTAACTATATATTGGGCCATAAGATAAGGCATGAAACATTTTTAAAAATGATATATAAAACCAAAGGAATTGTATTATAAATCAGCAACATTCTGTACCTCTGAAGTTCATTAGTATTTTTGCAAATTAAATCACAATTGTTAAAAAAAAACTCCTGAATTTCTGAAGAAATCACAAAAGAAATTAGAAAAATTTTCTCAAATGAATTTTATAAGAACCACAATATATCTGTGTGATGATTAATCCATACAGGTACATGTGTAAGTAAATAAATAAATCTAATTGAAAATGTAAATGTATCACTTGAAATTAGAAAGTCACAGTTCGGCAAACAGCATGGTTATAATGGAATAAGGCTAAAGTTACTAATGGATTCTATAATTGTTGAAAGGTTCAGCAGAAACAAATTATTTAAAGGGTTCTCAAAATAGTTCTTAAAATATTGTAATAGGTATGTGTTACTTACAAGTGACTGCCATGGAGAAAATTTCCAATAAATCAAAAAATCATAGCTCATCAATAACCGAACACATAGTTCTGTGAGTGCTGGGTGCACTCCTGGGAGATAGAAACAAGAGAAACAAGTTTGAGACTATTCTGGATTACAAATGCCAAAGTAATAATATAATAATTATAACAATAAAACAAAAATTGAACAAATAAAAATTTGCTGCCAGGTATGTTAAGCGAGAACACCATGTCCTGTGACTTGCCTGCCAAAAGGTAAAACTGAGTCCCAACCTGAGGGCCATTCTTCTGAGTGGCCTTTACTCTGAAGACATGTGATGGTCACCAAACTGAGGGTCATTCTTCTGAGTGGCCTTTATTCTTTTTTTTATCTTTATTAAATTGGGTATTTCTTATTTATATTTCAATTGTTATTCCCTTTCCCGGTTTCCGGGCCAACATCCCCCTAGCCTCTCCCCCTCCCCTTCTCTACGGGTGTTCCCCTCCCCATCCTCCCCCTATTACCACCCTCCCCCCAACAATCCCGTTCACTGGGGGTTCAGTCTTGGCAGGACCAAGGGCTTCCCCTTCCACTGGTGATCTTACTAGGCTATTCATTGCTACCTATGAGGTTGGAGCTCAGGGTCAGTCCATGTATAGTCTTTAGGTAGTGGCTTAGTCCCTGGAAGCTCTGGTTGGTTGGCATTGTTGTTCATATGGGGTCTCGAGCCCCTTCAAGCTCTTTCAGTCCTTTCTAAGATTCCTTCAATGGTCACCAAAAGGAGGGCAGTGGAGACTAGCAGTCATTGCCCAATGCATCCAAACTTTGTCTGTTGGGGATAAGGAGAAGCGAGGATGAAGCTTCACTGTTGTGTGGATACAACTTAGCGCTAATTTCATTATTTTGATGTTTGGTTTGGTAGGAAATGTAAAGTAACCTCTAAGCTGTACTTGAAACTTTGTGAAAGCTAGATATTGTTTTTAAAATCTACATCTTCAATTACTGCAGCAGCTCCAGATTCCTCACTGCCCATATTTTCTCTGGGTGGAATCTGTGTGTCTTGAAAGTCTATTGCTTTGGTCACAAAATGCTGCTTCTAATTTCTTGTCTTTGGAATACCATTCTGAGTTTGAAAATTCAGGTAGCCCCTCCAAAGTGATTATTATTATGACATGAGAGATACTCATTTTGCTGTGCTCATTGTGGCATACACGCCACCCAGGTTTGCTCTTCTGGCCCCTCTTGAATGGCATGACGATGAGTGTGTCTTCTGAGCATCCTCATGTTGGCATCTCTCACTACCTTGGCCACTGGCACAAGGCCAGTTGGAATGTCAAATGTACCATCTGATAATGCTATAAAAAGACCTATAACTGCTGCTCTCCAGCCATCTGTGCCTTCCCTTGGCATAATACTGTTGGGTAGTTTGTCTTCCATTGGCATGGTTTTGTAGGGCGGCTTACATCTGCTATTCCTAGGCATTTGCTTGGTGATCAAGTTGACATAGAATTGCTTCTTTGGCACTCTTCACACAGAGGAGGTTTATACCTGCTAACTTCTGAAATAAGACTTGGCATTTGTTTACTCCATTATAATTGCAATTTTCAATGTTATGAATGTATATGCCTTTCTGGACTCTAGTGACTCACGCTGAGCTTAAACTTTCAAATTTTAGTTCTAGTCAGAAGTCTTGACTAATACATGAAGTGCACTTTCTGTAAGGTAGTCAATTGAGTAAGCAGAGTAAATCTGTCCTCCTGTGCCAAATCTCTGGAAATTAGAGAGACGTGTGTGTGTGTGTGTGTGTGTGTGTGTGTGTGTGTGTGTGTGTGTGTGTGTTAAATTTTATAACTCTAATTAATATAAGAATACTCTATTGACCAGAAGTTGTGAGAATCCACTGAGCACCACACGATGGACAAGTGAGATTAAGAAAGGTGGTAGCGAGTGTTAAGAGGAGAGGACTGCTGCCAGTGTTGACAGGGCACCCAGAGCTTCATGCCTTGGGGAGAGGACACTGAATAGAAAAGTATTCATCCACAAGCAAGATGGATGTTTGGGATGCTTCAGTACTAACAGGAAGGTAAGTAAGTAGAAAAAAATCACAAGGAGGAGAAACTGGATTAGCCCCAGTTCTATTTAAGGAAATAGGGTTATGAGTTTTAAGAATTTAAGGATATTTAGCAGATTAGAACTTCATGGTGTTGTAGACTAAATTGTATCTTTTTTTCTTCCACAAAATTCACATGGGGAACTTCTAACCACAAATATGGCTATGTTTGGAGACATAACCCCTAAGGTAGATAATTAAGGTTTAGGACCAGTTGGTATCATCCGATATACTGTCTTTATAAGAAGAGACATCAGAGAGATCAGTGCAGATAAGAAAAATCACAACCATCCATAACCTACAGGCAGGTTCTTTTTTTTTAAAGGTTTATTTATGCCATGAGTGTTCTGCCTGTGTATATGTATGTACACTTATGTGTGTGCCTGGTGCCTGTCTAGTCTTAAAGAGTTATGAATGGTTGGAGTTATCAATGATTGTGAGCCATTATGCAGATGCTGGGAACTGAGCCCAGATCCTTTGCAAGAGCATCAAATGCTCCCAACTGCTGAGCCATCTCCCCAGATCATACCAACAGATTCTTGGTTTTCAGCTTTCAGCTGACTTCAGTAGTGGAAACATCTTGGGTATAAACTTATTAGATTCTGAGTCCCAGTCACCAAGCCAAGGGTCACTGGCCTTCAGAAGTTGAGAAATAATGTTGCTTTATTTTCAGCTACCCAATGTGGATAATCTGTTAGTTGTGGCAGAGGAAACTGAAGTGCTTCAGTATAGAAGAGCTGGTAATAGAAGTAATTCAACAAATAGACATAATACTCTGTGTGTGCGTGCGTGCGTGAGAGAGAGAGAGAGAGAGAGAGAGAGAGAGAGAGAGAGAGAGAGAGAGAGAGAGAGTCACTCTGTAACACTGGCTGGCCTAGAACTTGCTATGTAGAACAGATTGGGCGTGTCCAGAGTGCATGATCTCTTCAGGAATAGGGTCTTACTCTCAGTCTGTAGGAGGCGACAGCAAGGCCAACAGCAATAGCTCATATTGACTGGGGAATCTGTTAGATCGCCCTAAACAACAACTCAAAATGGGGGTTTACATACCTGATATTGGAATATTTATTAGTATATGTCTCTTCGGGAAAGTGTTATTACTGTGAAAGGCATGATTTCATTAAAATACATATGTATAAACATATGTTTAATATGTAATTTTAGGTAAGCAAAAAAATCATATTTTTATGGCTTTTCCAAACATTCTTGGGAGTTTTTTCTTCTTCTTTCCCTCTGCTTCTTTATTGACTTCCTTCTCCTGCTCCTCTCTTTCAGGCTTATATTTTTCAGAACATACTTTAATAGGTGTCTTTAAATGCTTTAACCTCCCTTCTAGGCCACCACCCACCAGAGGTAGTGGAAAGGAAAGGGTAATAGAGCAAAGAAGGATGTGGACCTGCTTAGAAATAGAAACACCGTGTGTTCTCTCTCATCTCTGGTTCCTAAGTCCCAATCTAAGTATTTACGTTAACATTGGAAGAAACAAGGGGGATGGAAATTGACCATGCAGGGTGTCTTAGTCAGGGTTTCTATTCCTGCACAAACATCATGACCAAGAAGCAAGTTGGGGCGGGGGGGGGTTATTCAGCTCACACTTCCACATTGCTGTTCGTCACCAAAGGAAGTCAGGACTGGAACTCAAGCAGGTCAGGAAGCAGGAGCTGATGCAGAGGCCATGGAGGGATGTTACTTACTGACTTGCTTCCCCTGGCTTGCTCAGCTTGCTCTCTTATAGAACCCAAGACCACCATCCCAGGGATGGCACCACCCACAATGGGCTGGGTCTTCCCTCCTTGATCACTAATTGAGAAAATGCCTTACACCTGTGTCTCATAAAGGCAGTTCCACAACTGAGGCTCCTTTTTCTGTGAAAACTCCAGCTTGTGTCAAGTTGACACACAAAACCATCCAGTACACAGGGGATTTGGGGAGAATGTTAGAGAAGTAGCAGGATACAAGGATACAGGAGAAATGAAAACAGGTTTAGGGTAAAGCGGAAATTTCTGGTTTCTTTGGAGACTCAGTTGTGTCATGTGTTTTTTTTTCTGGAAACTGTCCTATGAGAGGATGTTTTTTCTGAAGCAGACACATGGGAGGATGTTATTCTGAGAACAGACACGTGGCATTTTTCTGGAAGCAGCCTGGAAAAAAGGGCATGTGATGATTTGCTGGAGCGGATGCTTGAGAGAACATGTGATGTTTAGAGAGGCTGTACTATAACTCAGCAGACAGTGGACAATGCTGTGTGGTGTTCGTGCACCTTGCCACTCATGCTGGTCGTTGTTTGCTGTGACTTCATAGAGGCCAATGCACAGAGCCTCTCGGTTTCTTCTGGATTGAACTGCAGTTGCTGATTTGTGAATTATGTTTACCGGTGGATTGGGCTTCTGCTGCTGATACCTGTGAACCGAACTGCTGATGTCCTGACAACACAGATTGGATTTGTGTCAAAGAACTATTTCTAAAGAGGTTCACATCCTCCTTTGTTCTATTAACCTTTCCTTCCTATGACCTCTGGTGGGTGGTGGCCTAGAAGGGAGGTTAAAGCATTTAAGGACACTTATTAAAGTATGTTCTGAAAAATATAAGCCTGAAAAAGGGGAGCAGGAGAAGGAAGTCAATAAAGAAGCAGAGGGAAAGAAGAAGAAAAAACTCCAAGAAAGAGAACCAATATTTTCTGATTCCACTCACTTACATGCACGTTTTACAATTTCATGCTAATTTCCAGATGAATGGTGTGTATATCCCACATTTTCATGGCCTTGTGTCAGTCGAAGGACACTTGGTTTTCATTTCCTAGCTGTGTAGCTGTTGGGTATGGAATAGGGTGTTGAGTCGTTTGTGCTTAGCGTTCTGAGAGTTCTCCATTCTGACTTTCATGGTAGCTGCACCAATCAGCAGGCAGCCCCACCAACAGGGAGGGAGGCTCTCCTTTCGCCACACCTCCTCCAGCATTTTTTGCCACTTTTTCATTCTTATTGGGGTAAGATGAAATCTTGAAATTTATTTTGTTTTAAATTTCCTTAATTGCTAAGAATGATGAACATTTATGTGATATTTCTTAGACAGTTTTTCTTTTTTTGAGACTCTCTGCTCATTTTCTTTAAATTTTTTAATTGAAAAGAGTTTTATTCATACAGTATATTCTGATCATAGTTTTTCTTTCCCACATACCTCTGATATCCTCCCTATTACCTTCCCACCCACACCCTTCCTCCCTCCCTCCCTCCCTCCCTCCCTCCCTCCCTTCCTCCCTCTCTCTCCCTCTCTTTCCCTCTTATTAGAAAACAAAAGAGCACCTAAAACAGTCAACCAAGAATAAGATAAATAAACCAACTGATGGGAGGGAAGAAACACAAGAGAAAATAAAACACAGGAAACATGGATGCAGAGACACACATTCACTTACACAGAAATCTCATAAAAACACAAAGTTGGAAACTGTGATCCATAAGCAAAAGACTTGTAAGATAGAAAATTGCCCAGATATGAGGGGACAAAATGCCTCCCAAAATACCATTGATTCGGCTTTGTGTTGTCCATCAACTGCTAGGCATGGGGCCTGCCCTCAGGTGTGATGTGTAACTCCTGTGTGACTGTTGGAGAGAACCATGTTCTCCTTTGCAGGTGGTGTTACCTGGAGTTAGCTTCTCGGTTAGGGATGCCATGCGGCCTTGTGTCTACTTCTTTCAGCTCTGGACCATCTTGGTTAGGCGTGTGCAGGCCTGTAAACACCACCACATGTGCAGGCCTGTAAACACCACCACATGTGCAGGCCTGTAAACACCACCACAGTCTGAGTTCTTATCAAGCCAGTCGGCTTGGAAGGCCTGATTTTCTTGGGTTTTCCAGCCTCACTGGCTTTTACAGTCTTTCCTTCTATTCTTCTGCAGAATTCCCTGAGCTGCGATGGGGGCATCTAATGAAGTCATCTCTTTAGGACTGAGCAGTCACTCTTTGCATGTTATACAGTTGTACTCTCTGTATTTGTTCCCATTTACCACAGGAAGAGCATCTCTGAGTGTGACTGATTAAAACACTGATACATAGCAAATGTATGTCAGTATATATACATATATATCAAAGTGTTATTACAAGTAATATTATGTTTCTTTATCATAGTTGTTTTTTATCTGTTTCACAGGGGTCACTTAAGACCATTGGATAAATTTTGCATTATGACTCATAACAGCAAAATTACAGTTATGAAGTAGCAACAAAAATAATTTTATGGTTGAGGGTCACTACAACACTAGGAACTCTTTACAGAATCATAGCATTAGGAAAGTTGAGAGTTTTCCCTAGGCCTGTGACCTATTTAGTCTCCGGTTCTTGGCCACCCCAACAGTGTCAGGCCTGGGTTCCATCTAAGGGAGTAGCCTTAAATCCAATCAGACAGTGACTGTCACTCCCACAGCTCTTGTGCCCTGTTGTACTGTATCAGTGCATCATGCAAACAGGTCACTACTGAGAGAAGCGTTTGTGCTGGTTGGTGTTTACCCTCCTCCTCTGGCAGTTTGCAGTGTCTTCCAGCACAGGGAACTCTAGCCAGTAGGGGAAGCCTGGCCTATTTTCCTTAATAGGTCACTTGTAGTTTTAAGTATTTGCTTTTGAAATCGTTATATATCCTGGATATTAGATAGATGGGCTGGGATAGATTCTATTCTCTCCCATTCTGTGGGTTTCCTCTTTACTTGCTTGTTTATTTAGCTACGCAGAAGCCTTTTAGTTTCATGTGGCCCTACTTGTCAGCTGCTAGCTTTAATGAAGTCCTATTTAGAAGGTTCTCTCCTCTACTAGATCAGGGTGTCACTTTCACGTTGAGGTCATTGATCCATTTGGAGTTAGTTAATAGCATTGTTGTGCATGTTGGCCCTTTGCTTTGAAAGACCCCCAGATTTTGGGGAGACTCTCGCTTCAGTCACGGGTTGGGGTACCCCCAGGAAACACGAGTAGCTGGTCTTGATGTAATCAGCAAGAGGCAGCAAGAGACAGATCTCGGGCTGACACATATCCCACACAGGAGATTGAGTCAAGCCCCGAGCCTCTCTAGGCAGGGGCTTATATAGGGAAAACCAGGGGTTTTTGTGTGGATACACATAACTGGCTAATACAAAGGGTGCACAGTTACTTTTGGCACGGAGTTACATCAACAAAGCATACGTGTAATCTAGCATCTCAGCAATGTGGGCAGGGCAACTCATCTCACTGCAGCAGGGGGATGACCCATCCTCAGGGAGTGAAGGAAGGGGAGGGGGTGGCTCCAGATGGCCAGTGTCCTTGGGAGCTGATAGTCGGGCCAGTGAGTCCTATCTCAAATTCTCTCAGGCATGTCTGGACTTTGTTCATGACTAACTTTTAGAAATTTTAACCCTTCAGCTTCACCAGTACCAGCTGAAAAATGCTGTCTTTCCTCCAGTGCATATTTTTAGCATCCTTGTCAAATATCAGATGGCTGTATTGACATATACTCATCTTCGACTCATCTCTTTTGTTTCAGGACTTTGCCTGCCAGTCTTTATGCCAGTACTATTCCGTTTTTGTTCTATGGCTCTGTAATATATCTTGAATTGTGAAATGTAATAAATCTAGAACTGTGAAACTTCTAATATCATTCTTTTGTCTGGGGATTGTTTTGGCTTTCTGGGATTGTGTTTCCAAATTGATTTTAGGGTTGTTGCCCCCACCCCCATTCCTGTGAGAATGAGATGGGCATTTGATGGTGATCGCACTGAATTTGTGAGTAATTTTTAATAGACTCCTCATTTTTACTTCTAGCAACCTATGGCTATGGTAAGTCTTTCTGTCTTCTACTGTCTTCCTCTGTCTATTGCTTTTCCTCTCCCTCACCCTTTATTTAAAATTTTTTATTGTATAGATTGTTCACCTTCTTGGTTAGGCTTATTCCTAGATATTTTATTTTCCTTGAGGCTACTATATGAATAGAAATATGTCCATTGTTTCTTTCTTTGTGTGTTTGTTGACGGTGTATAGAAAAGCTAGTGATATTTACAAATTGACTCTGTATCCTGTCACTTTGCTAAAATTGTTAATCATTTCTAAAAGTTTTCTGGCGTAATTGTTAGGGTTTCTGTATAATATCATGTCATTTGCAAATAGGGATATTTTTACTTTTTTTCCCTTTGTATTTGTTTAATTTCCTTTTTTTTTTTTTTTTGGCCTTATTGAGCTAGCCAGCCCTTTGAGCACAATATTGAAAAGGAATAGGTATAGTGGATATTCTTGTGTTTTTCCTAATTTCCATGGATTGCTTCAAGTTTTTCTGGAGATAATGATTCTGGGGGTGTTTGTTATAGATAGCCCTCATTATGTCGAGGTCTGTTCCCTCCAGCCCTGTTCTCATTGGTTTTTGTCAAAGGCTTCTTTTGTATCTATTGAGACAATCATATGATTTTTTTGTCATTTATTATATTTATTGAATTGTGTAATGAGAAGTAGTCATATGCAAAGAAACAAAAAGAAATTAGGTACCCAACTCTAAAGGTCAACACCCCCAGTCAACAGGAAGACTCTAACGATGATATTGCCCCTCCCCTCTAGCCTACAAGTGACGCCCAGGTGTGGGGCTAGACAACTAGGAAATCTGTTACAAATGCCTCAGAGAAAACGGCAGGGGATGAAGGGATGGATATTTCTTTTCAAGATGCCAGCAAAAAAATTATTGTGGCTGCTACTACTGGAATTTCCACCATTTTGTTCCCAGGGGGGTATTTTCTCCTTCTCCTCCTCCTCTTCCTCCTCCTCCTCCTCCTCCTTTTTTTCCTCCTCCTCCTCCTTTTCTTCCTCCTTCTCCTCCTCCCTCTCCCTCTCCCCTCCCACTCCCTCCTCCTCTTCTTCCCCTCTTCCTCTTCTTCCCCTCCTCCTCCTTCTCCTTCTCCTCCTCCTCCTCTTCCTCTTCTTTTCTTCCTCTTCATATATTCTGTTTCAAAAAAGATTGGGAAAATGACTAAGCAGTTTGAAAAATTGTGGGTGGATATGGAGAGACCCTAGAAACAAGAAATAGGTAAAGTGAGAAAACAAGGGTTCACTCTGCTATCTCATATCAGAAAGCGTTGCAGAATTAGCTGTGCAACTGGAACAATAAAGTGTGGAGTTGGAAGCACTTGGGAGGTGAGGAACCTGGAAACAGGATTTGGACTCAGTCCAGGTGACTGAGCAAGGAAGTGGGAATTTTCCTGCTGGAGGAAAGAGAGAAAGAAACTGTGGCAGAGGGCAGTCAGGTCAGAGAAAAACTGAAAAGGCTAGAGGACAGTCTGATGAAACAGCTCATTTCAAGAGACATGGTTAATCTCAAACCAACGACATGGCCAGAGTGGGAGGAGGAGTGGCCCTGAGTTACAAAATCATCACCATTGGCTTTCCAAGTATTCATAGAGCGTGTGCCTGCTAACAGTGGGGGACAAGGTTATGAGGAGATAGCATGTTGTGCTATAGAAATGATAGATGTAAGGCATTTTAAAGATGCTGATGTCATATGCAATGCACTTGCCTTATGTGAAACAAATTCTAAAAAGCTGAGGTTCTCACAATAAAATTATTCAATACTGGAAGGGATTGGTGTCATCCGTACTAGAGGCTGATCCACAGTTGCAGTGTTGAACATGGTGGAGAGAAGAATCCATGAATATTGAACAGCAAAATAGAGTAAGGGGAACGAATGTAGTCAACGGTCAGTTGCTGGGTGGAGGGCAGTCCTCTGATACACAAGAACAGATCCAGTCTGAGGATGCTGCTGTAGAACAGTGTGGATTGGCAGCTTTCAGAGTTTGGGAAAAGGTGAGGAGGCCAGGAAAGGTCCGCCTCACTTACAAACATACGAGGCTCTGGAGAGCCACCCAGCTGTGAACAAAGCTGTAACCAACTGTGATGCAAGACACGTGTTGATGGAGATGTTGGCATATGAGCATGCAAATCTAGTAAAATAGTGATTAAGCCAGGAAAGCTGTGTGCAGTGCCTGTAGATGCATGGTTAAGGGATACAACTGATTTTGGTTCTAGTTTGTACCGTGGTAATACTACGTAGGTCAAGCTATAGCTAGGAGGTCTCTAATATCAAAATGCCTGGTGCTTCAATTGCAGGAAATATGGTAATTTGCAAATAGACTGTGGCCAAGCCACTAAAGGTATCAGATCTCAAAATATTTGGTATGTTAACTTTAAGAAATATGGTACTTACTCCCAGAAAGGTGAACAAGACATCTCTAAGGGTACTGCTTCCTTCCTTCCTTCCTTCCTTCCTTCCTTCCTTCCTTCCTTTCTTTCTTAATATAAACCAGAAAGAAAGCCTAGGCCTCCGGGGAGTGGAGGTGAGTGACAGGGTTGCTCTTGGACCAATAAGTGTATCCAAGAGAGAAACACCAGAGGCAGTTCTTAGGTTGCAAAACAGCCTTGGGGGCCTGACTCAGGCCATTTCAACCCAAGGAACAGCAGCAGCCAAGAGTCACTGGGTTATAGGAAAAACTGTGGAGTTACGTCAGCCTCTACACTATAAAAATGTGTTAACATCAGAGTGGTAGCCTGTGTTGGGGTAGTTTTGTGTTGGGGACATGAGTTTGTTTATATTTACACATGAAATAAAAAGCTGTGGGCAGCCATAAAACTTTTTAAAGATTAGAACTGCACAAGAGAGATCTCCTGAAAACATTGGCCACTGACCTGAGAAGCTAGTTCATTGATAATGTCTCTCTTTACAATGTCTTGCTACATCCCATAGCACAATTAATGGCTTAAAGCAGGCAGGGGAAGATATAATGACAATTTTTGCATTTTGTTTTTTTTTAAGAAAACACAACTATTACAAGAATATGCTTTTATTTTAATCCCAGGTATGGTACATAGGTCTGCTTCAGATTGTTCACAGCAGCTGACTCTCACTGGCTGCAAGCAGGGATGTGGCTTTTGCCCGAAGCAGATAGTTTCTGCAGTTGTGTGATGTCTGGAATTGTGGGGACTTTTCAGAGAGTATAAATGCTAGGGCCCCGAGAGGTGGGTGGAGTGGGCTGTTGATGTTGGTTGGTTGTTCTTGGTGATGGTTTAAGTCGTCACGCACAAAGAAGAAACAACAAGAAGAAAATGGGTATCCTGACTGTGAAGATCAAACTTGCCCCAAGGAACTTGACGCCCCTAATCAACAAGAAACAGTCTAAGGATAATGTTGCTCCCTTTCCCTCTCTCCCTTTTCCTCTGGGATCTAGTGTTAGGGGCTGGAATAGTAGAAAGGGGTGGCAAAGGGCGGAAGAAAGGAGATCCTGCAAAGTAGCCAGCTTCCAGCTACAGACTTAATTTGTTGAACCATCCCTACATCTCCATGGCAACGCCAACTTACAACATTTAGTTCTGTGTGTATTCATATAGAAGGACTTTACTGAGGGTTTTTAATCTACATTCATGATTTTAAAAGATTGACTATAGATGTTGTAAGGATCTGGCAGAAAACTGGGCACTTTTCAGTCAGAAGGTTTCGTTCTCGTTGCTGTTGTTAATAGTCTTCTCATTCGCATGGATCTTTTTACGTTGTTGATTCTTCTTGGCTTAGTTTTGGCAGTTTGGATGAATCTAAAAATTCATCCATTCCAGCTTGATGGAATGCAGGTTTTAAATCATTCACTTATAATTTTGATTTGTGTGTGTGTGAGTGTGTGTGTGTGTGTGTGTGTGTGTGTGTGTGTGTGTCTTTTGTAGTGACTCCTGACTGTTGACTTGGTGAGAAAGGCCAAGAGTTTGCTGCTGTTGATTGCTTATACAGTTTTCTATGTCATTTATTTCTGCTCTGATTTTTAATACTTATTACCATCTACTTCTTTTAAACTTTGTTCTTGGCTTTCTAAATTTTTAGTTATATCATTAAGGCACTTGTGTTCTTTCTGATTTTTTAAATGTAGATGTTTAACACTTTAAATTCCTTTTTCTCTTAGGTCTGCATTTAAAGTTTCCCAGAAGTTGTGCTGTATTTGTGCTTTCATTTTCATTTAGTTCCAGAACTTTTTGTTGGTTTTGTTTCTTTCTTACTTTCAACCCCGGCCCACTCAGGATTGAGTTAATAATAATTGAGTTAATAATCTCCATTAGTTTGTGTATTTGCTGGAGGTTGGTTTGCTGTCCCCGATCTTCAGTTTTGCTTCGTCATGGTCAGACATGAGTTTTCCAGATCCGACTCTCGTCCCGCCTGGCACACGGTCTGTTTCCGAGAAGCTCCAGTAGGCAGGTGGGTGGGTTCTCTCACATCTGGGTGCAATCATCTGTGCTTACGCTAGGTCCATTTGATGTGTCTCACTCGATCATGACTTTTCTCTCATTTTAAGGTAACCTGACGGTTGAAGACAGTAGGTTATTCAATCACATAACACTAATTGCTTGATGTTAAAGTTGAAGAAGGTAGGGTATTCAATGACATAACACTAATTGCTTGACATTAAACCTGTGTCTTTAACTCCACTTGTTAAGAAACTGAGTAAAGTGGAATTTGCTTCCTACGTGTTGGATCCTGATACCTTTTTCTTTAATTGTTTCCTCGATTGTAAGGAAGCCTTCTTCATCTCTCATTAGTCTGTGGTGTTAACTCTTAGGAGATCCGTACTTTCCTGATTCCCAGTCCTATTTGTCTGAAGTGCTTTTGTCCATCTTTCATTTTAAGGTGGTTTATGTCTTTGAAGCTAAAATGAGATTTCAATACACAATAAAAAAATGATAGATTTTTCTTGATACATTCATCTAGTCTGTTTGTTTTGATTGGAAATAGAAACAATTGATACTTAATGTTATTATTTTAAAATGTATGTTGCTATCAAAACAACCCTGAGATTCCACCCACACCAGTCAGAATGGCTAAGATCAAAAATTTGGGCAACAGTAAATGCTGGTGAGGATGTGGAGAAAGAGGAACACTCCTCCATTGTTGGTGGGGTTGCAGACTGGTACAACCATTCTGGAAATCAGTCTGGAGGTTCCTCAGAAAATTGGACATTGAACTACCTGAGGACCCAGCTATACCTCTCTTGGGCATATACCCAAAAGATGCCCCAACAAATAACAAAGACACATGCTCCACTCTGTTCATAGCAGCCTTATTTATAATAGCCAGAAGCTGGAAAGAACCCAGATGTCCTTCAACAGAGGAATGGATACAGAAAATGTGATACATCTACACAATGGAATACTCTTCAGCTATCAAAAACAATGACTTCATGAAATTCATAGGCAAATGGTTGGAACTGGAAAATATCATCCTGAGTGTGGTAACCCAATCATAGAAAAACACACATGGTATGCACTCATTGAAAAGTGGCTATTAGCCCAAATGCTTGAATTACCCTAGATGCATAGAACAAATGAAACTCAAGACGGACGATCAAAATGTGAATGCTTCACTCCTTCTTTAAAAGGGGAACAAGAATACCCTTGGGAGGCGATAGGGAGGCAAAGTTTAGAACAGAGGCTGAATGAACGCCCATTCAGAGCCTGCCCCACATGTGGCCCATACATATACAGTCACCAAACTGGATAAGATGAATGAAGCAAAGAAGTGCAGACCGACAGGAACTGGATGTAGATCTCTCCTGAGAGACACAGCCAGAATATGGCAAATACATAGGTGAATGCCAGCAGCAAACCACTAAAATGAGAACGGGACCCCCATTGAAGGATTCAGAGAAAGGACTGGAAGAGCTTGAAGGGGCTCGAGACCCCATATGAACAACAATGCCAAGCAACCAGAGCTTCCAGGGACTAAGCCACTACCTAAAGACTATACATGGACTGACCCTGGACTCTGACCCCATAGGTAGCAATGAATATCCTAGTAAGAGCACCAGTGGAAGGGGAAGCCCTGGGTCCTGCCAAGACTGAACCCCCAGTGAACTAGACTGTTGGGGGGAGGGCGGCAATGGGGGGAGGGTTGGGAGGGGAACACCCATAAGGAAGGGGAGGGGGGAGGGGGATGTTTGCCCGGAAACCGGGAAAGGGAATAACACTCGAAATGTATATAAGAAATACCCAAGTTAATAAAGATGGAAAACAGAAAAAAAAATGTATGTTGCTGAAAGATGAGTTTCCCTTTTTGTTTTAGCTCTACTTTGTGTTTCCCTAGTTACAGATTCATTTGTTTTTTCCTACAGCCCGTGGCTGGGCTTATCCCCTGTGCAGTGTAAAGAATTGCTTCAGTGCTCTTCTGTGGTTACTCTCCTGGACATGGATTCTTTCGGCCTTTTGTGTAATGGAGAGGTTTCCTTCCTCAGCGGTGGCACATGGCTTTGCTGGGGGAGCTGTCTTGGTTGGCGTCCATGGCCGACTGTGACTTTGGCTGCACTGTTCCATTGGAGAAATCAGCTGTTATTCCAATGAGTTTTCTTTTATGTAACTTGTGTTTTTTCTCTTACAGCTTTCAGTATTCCATGTTTTGTATTGTTAGTGCTTCAACTGAGTGGGCATAGGGGTATTTCTTTTCTGTTCTTGTCTATTTTGTGCTTTCTACACTTTTAGTAACCGAATGGCTGTTTCTTTTCTTACTTTGGAGAAGTTTTCTTCTATGAACTTGTTGAAGATCGAGTCTGTGTAATTGACTTGGGATCTTTTCTCCTCTCATCTCTGCATAGAATTTGAGTGTGTGGTCTTCTCGAATTATCCCACAACTTTGGCATATCCATCTCCTATGCTTTTAGTTCTTTCTGGTCATTGATTGCGTGGTCTACTGTACCTTTAAGTCCTCACAGTCTGGCTTCTTTTCCATCTGCTTTTCTTGTATCACTTTCCCTTCCGTATTCTTCTTTCTTCTTTCAGTTCTGTCTGTCTGTCAGTTGGACTATCTTAAATTATTTCTGCTTCTTTATTGAATTTGTTGTCAAATCCTAGATTGTTCTCATTATTTCATGAAGCCTTATCTTTTAATTCCATCTTTCTTCTGCTTGAACTGTCTGAAGTATTTCTAGTTCTATATTGAATTTGATTTTCAAACCCTGGGTTGTCCTAACGGTTTTTGTCCAGACGATTTCTTGCTTCTTCTAGGGTATAGCTTGCCTCCTTATGTTGGGCTTTACCATTTATTATCCTTTGTAGTGCTGGATTTGTAGAAAGATATTGTGTAAATTTGGTTTTGTCATGGAATATCTTGGTTTCTCCATCTATGTTAATTGAGAGTTTTGCAGGATACAGTAACCTGGGCTGGCATTTGTGTTCTCTTAGGGTCTGTATGACATCTGTCCAGGATCTTCTGGCCTTCATAGTTTCTGGCGAAAAGTCTGGTGTGATTCTGATAGGTCTGCCTTTATATGTTACTTGACCTTTTTCCCTTACTGCTTTTAATATTCTTTCTTTATTTTGTGCGTTTGGTGTTTTGACTATTATGTGACGGGAGGTGTTTCTTTTCTGGTCCAATCTATTTGGAGTTCTGTAGGCTTCTTGTATGCTTATGGGTATCTCTTTCTTTAGGTTAGGGAAGTTTTTTTCTATGATTCTGTTGAAGATATTTACTGGTCCTTTGAGCTGGGAGTCTTCACTCTCTTCTATACCTACTATCCTTAGGTTTGATCTTCTCATTGAGTCCTGGATTTCCTGTATGTTTTGGACCAGTAGCTTTTTCTGCTTTACATTATCCAGCACCATTTATTGAAGATGCTTTCTTTTTTTCCATTGTATATTTTTGGCTTCTTTGTTAAAGATCAAGTGTGTATAAGTGTGTGGGTTATTTCTGGGTCTTCAATTCTATTCCATTGATCAACCTGCCTGTCTCTGTACCAGTACCAGGCAGATTTTTATCACTGTTCAGTAGAGAGGTTGAGGTCAAGGGTGGTAATTCCCCCAGCAGTTATTTTATTGTTAAGAATTGTTTTTGCTATTCTGGTTTTTTTTTGTTTTTTGTTTGTTTGTTTGTTTGTTTTTTTGCCAGCTGCTTGTTGAGTCTTTTGGAGAGTGGTCATGGTAGGTCCCCTGTTGTGAACACCCGATAGCTTCAGTAATGGTCAGGTCTTAGGGCCTCCAAATGAATTCTCCAGATGAATCTGAGAATTGCTCTTCCCATGTCTTTGAAGAATTGTGTTGGGATTTTTATGGGGATTGCTTCGAATCTGTAGATTGCCTTTGGTAGGATGGTCATTTTTACTATGTTAATCCTGTCAATCCATGAGCATGGGAGATTTCTCCATTTTCTGAGATCTTTTTTGATTTCTTTCTTGAAAGACTTGAAGTTCTTATCATAAAGGTCTTTCACTTGTTTCGTTATAGTTACCGCAAGATATTTTACATTACCTGTGGCTATTGTGAAGGGAATTGTTTCCCTAATTTCTTTCTCAACCTGTTTATCACTTGTATAAAGGAAGGCTACTACTACCTAAAGACTATACATGGACTGACCCTGGACTCTGACCTCATAGGTAGCAATGAATATCCTAGTAAGAGCACCAGTGGAAGGGGAAGCCCTGGGTCCTGCTAAGACTGAACCCCCAGTGAACTAGACTGTTGGGGGGAGGGCGGCAATGGGGGGATGGGTGGGAGGGGAACACCCATAAGGAAGGGGAGGGGGGAGGGGGATGTTTGCCCAGAAACCGGGAAAGGGAATAACACTCGAAATGTATATAAGAAATACTCAAGTTAATAAAAAAATAAAAAATTAAAAAAAAAAGAAAGGTGTGCAGTGTGGTGTACAAGAGAGCACCTCAGCCAGCCACGGGGATTTGAAAGCGCAGGGCGTACATGGCAACAGCCAGCCATGGGAACATAGTGAGATAGGAGAAGAGAGCAATTTCTGAGCTCCAGAGAGATAGAGCCAACCTGGTGAGACAGGCCCTGGCTAGAAGACAAGAATGCCTCTCCGCCAGGCTGGAGACAGACAGTGGTCTCTGGCCAGTGCCTAGCTGGCATTAACATGAGTTGCTTTTTTAATATTTCACTCAACAGAATATTATGATGATTTCTACTTCAGAAGACAACCTGGGAGTTAGAGGAATGGCTCACTGGTAAAAAGCACTAGCTTCTCTTCCAGAAGACCCCGGTTCAATACCCAACAGCCACACATCCAGTCACAACCATCTGTAACTTTCTAGGGATCAGATGCCCTCTTCTGGCCTCTGTGGCATCAGGCACACATAGTTTACACTTAAATTTATGGAAGAAAAAAAACAGATACATACACAGAAAATAATAATAGTTTTTAAATTAAATAAAGACAAATGCCTGAGAGTTTAGAAGTGGATAAATGCAGAAGACTTGCCAAAATGAATAAAAATGCATAAACAGTTAAGCATCTGTAATGAGCAATGAGATCGAAGTTTTAGTAGTCTCCTAGAATAAGGCATGATGCCTCACACACTCACAGTCCAATACTTGGGAGGCTGAGACAGAAGAGTTGCCATGAGTTAGTGGCCAGCCTGAGCTACAATATTAGATCCAATCTACTGCTGTGATGAGAGACCATGACCAACTTATAGAAGAAAATATTTAATTGGGGACTTGCTTATAGATTCAGAGCATTAGTCCATTGTCATTATGGGGAGGGGTGCATGGCAGTAAACGATCAGGCACAATGCTGGGGAAGTAGCTGAGAGTTACAGCCTGATCTCAAGGCAGCAGGCAGAGCAAGAGGCAGGGCGAGACAGACAGACACTGGGCTAGGTATGGGCTTTTGAAACCCCAAAGCCTACTCCAAGCGACACACTTCCTCTACAGTACCACACCTTCTATTCCTTCTCAAACAGTTCCACTCCCTGTGACTAGCATTCAGATATACGAGCCTATGGGGGCCATTCTCACTAATACCCCTCATTAATACCACCACATTTCAAAAAACATTTCCCATGGCCTGTTATAGTCACTTTAAGGAATTGTATTCCTCAAACTGATCAAGAAAATAAGAGTGGATGGTACATTAACCAACTCATGCTAAACACTATTATCCTGACACCAGACCTGGGTAAGGGTACAACAAAACAAAATGAGCCTTTCATTCAATATTCATAATGGACATTCTTCTAATTTTGTTTTTATTCTTCTGATAAAAGCATGATCAGAAGTAACTTAGGGAGGAAAGTGTTTATTTCCTCTTACTCATATAGTTATTTTAAAGGAAAAGTCAGGGCAGGAATTCAAGGCAGGAACTGAAGCCCAGACCAGGTAGGAATGGTGCTGACTGGCTTGCTTCCATTTTTTGTTTGCTTGTTTGTTTGTTTTAATATGTACACATTTATTTTCAAGTCAGGGACCAGAAAAATTTGGTCTTAGGGATTTAGTGTGGTGCCTTATGTTCACGTGAGATCTCTTCTTTTGCTTGTGTGTTTATTAGCTTGTTTTCTTAACTCAGTAGCACCTATCCAGTGTGAGTAGCACCACTCACAGTGGGCTAGGCCCTCCCATATCAACCGTGAACCAAAAACACAACAACAACAACAACAACAACAACAACAACAACAACACACACACACACACACACACACACACACACACACACACTCAAAACCTACAGAGATGTTCATAGGCTGGTCTGACAAAGACAGTTCCTCTCTTGAGATTTCATCTTTCTGGGTATGTCTAGGTTTGTGTCAACTTGACAAAACCAACCAGCAGAAACATAGATGTAAAATTCTTAATAAAATACTAGACAACTGAATTAAAGAACACAGTAAGAAAATTATACACCAAGAACTGTTAGTTTCATTTCAAGAATACAAGGGTGTTTCAACAGAGGAAAATCAGTAAAATGGGTGTATTAGAATACAGAAATAGATTTCAGAGCAGAAATCACAAGATTACCCCAATAGCTACTTATATAGCCTTTGACAAATTTATTATCCCTACATGCTAAAAGCCTGAAGAAAAAAATATACATGGAGTTTTATTAGCTCTAAGAACAATGATACTATCCCATTTCCAGGAAAATGGGTGGAATGAAGTTCATGATATTAAGGAAAATAAGCCATGCTTACGTGAATAGTGTATATTTGGTCTCATATGTATAATCTAGATATATACGCGCGTGTGTGTGTGTGTGTGTGTGTGTGTGTGTGTGTGTGTGTGTGTACAGACACATGCCGTGGAAGTAGAAGTGAGGCTGTAAGGGGAAGTTAAGGTCTAGATGGAGCAAAGAGGAACAAGACCGTCGTAGAAGACAGAAAGGAAGAATGGAATGCACATGCATGAGAGGCCAGGGCAGTGTTCTGACGCCAGCCTCCATCGAGTGTGTGGTTTTCAATACTTGGTCCCAATCCATGTGTGTCTCGACTGTGCTAGGAGGGAACCTTTGGAGTGATGGAGTCTTGCTTTGCTGTTGCTGGTCTTGTCTGTGCTTATGAGTCCTAGTCTCTTTAGACCCGTGTCCTGGATCTCTTCCCTAAGTGTTCTCCTTACCATAGCTTTGCAGTCTTAGAACCAGCTTTTGTTTTGAGCTGATATGTGGTACACGGTAAGAGACAGATCTTGATTACTCTTCTGCATGACCAGCTTTCCCTGTCTTTTATTGAAAAGACCACTTTCCCCACTGTGTATTCTGAGTGCTTCTTTCAAAATTAGTTGCCTAAAACTGGGGCAGTTGAGTGGTAGAACATTTGCTTAGCATTTAGGATATCCTGCTCTGACCCCAGCACTGCAGCACTAGCACAGCCACCCAAGAGGAGACGGCCGTGTACCTGCTTTATTTGCATGTTTCCCATGCCCTTGTCATGCCCTCCATTATTGTAGCATGTTTTGAAGTCAGGCGGTGCAGTGCCTCTATCTTTTTGGGGGGGACTGTTTTTTAGAGGGGAGGCTTTTTTGTTTATTAATTTTTTGTTTTGTTTTGATTTGGGCTATTTGAGTTTTTTTTGTATACTAATTTTAAGATTTTTTTCTATTTCTGTGAAAAAATATGTTGAAATTTTCCTAGGAATTGCAGTGACTCTGTAGACCATCTAACCTTATATAATATAAATACTTTTACAATATTAATGATTCTAGTCCTGAACACGAGACAGTTTTCAATTTATTTGCATCTTTTCAGCTTTTTTCTTCAGGGAATTTCATTTTATGTATTTTTAACCTTCTGGCTAGACTTGTAAATATTTTAACATTTTATAGACTAGGTTGTGTTCTGTTTTTCTTTTTCATGCTTTGTTGTTGGTATATAGAAATATTACTTATTGTATATATTGAGACCTTACTGAATTTATTTTTTGCTATAGCCTCTTGATGGAATCTTAGGTTTTCTGTGTATAAAATCATGTCGTCTGTCAACTAAGACCATTTCATGTTTTCCTTTCGAGAACTAACTCATTTTATTTCCTTCTCTTGCCTAATGGCCTGACCAGGGCTGTAGGGACTCAAAGTGTTCAGTGCCTTCTTCCTTACCTCAGGTGACAAAGCTGTCTGGTCGATAGTTTGTCTAATGTGGGATTTGGTGTACTGAGAAACATTCTTACTGTATTCTCTTCACTTTCTGCATCTATTAATAGCATGTAGGCTCATCATTTTGTTGATGAGGTTTTCGTGAGGATCTCGTGAGGTGTTCTGCTGTTGGGCAGTGGTCTTCTCCGCCATTTCTATCCTGCAGTATTGACCTTGCAAAACAAGTCTGCAAGGTTTCTTTTTAATTATTTGTAATTGTGTGAGAAGGGTCAGCATTACTTCTTCAGCTGTTATAAAATTCAATTTCTGGCCTTTTTAAATGAGATGTGTTTTTGTATTACTGATTCAATTTCTTTTTATTGATATTCAGATTTCCTATTCTTGAACAGTTTTCTAGGAATTCTTAAATTTCTTCTCAAATATCAAAATTGTAGATGAAAGTCTCAAAGAATTGTGATGTGGAGTTGCCCATATTATCTTACAAACCTTTGCATTTCTTGCTATCAGTTGTAATTTCTTCTATTTCTTCTTATGTTCAGATCTTTTTATTGTCTAGCAATAGGTTTGTTAATTTTTGTCTTTTTGGAATAACCAGCTTTCAGCTCCTTTGTCCACTTTGTTCAGTATTAGAATTAGCTATAACTTCATGCTTTCCTAGTTCAACTTGCTGGAATACCTTTTCCCATCTTTTTATTCCAAGATAGCGTCATCTTTGATAATGAGGTGTGTTTCTTGGAGGGAACATTATGTGGTTTCTGTGTGTCCTCTGTCTTTAAGCTTGTGTAATAAGTGCTTTACTTACTCAGTTTTCTCCCAAACCCCTCCATAAACCTGTTATTGGTGGAGTTAAAAATATCATAAAATTATGTATACTGAGTACAACATTTTTGTAATCCAGGCTTACAAATATGAAAAATTGAGCTTTTCTGAAATACAATAGTAGTGTTCCCAAACTTCCAATTTATTATAAAGGTTGATTTGTTGGTGCTGACCTGAGGAAACGTTCATATTTCGAAAACCTTTGCAAATACCTTTCCATGTGTATATCCCAGTATTATCAAATGCCAGCCCACATGCATGAGACAGCTTTGATTGAGTACATCACAGGTTGGGAGCATTTTTAGAATTCTATTAACTGAAAGGCTAGAATGTCTTTAGCACATCATTACATTGCAAATGATTTCCAGTAGAAGCTCCTTAATTGTGCACCAAATGGATTTTTGGAATATGGAAATTTTCTCTACACTTGAATACAGGCCTGAAAAACATTGCTCTGGTTTGAAATTAAAATATATTTCTGGGAAATTGTATAGGAATCAGGATATCACTTTGAAAAACGCATCTTTTGACAGTGTAGGCCTGACATGACTTGCAATTCAAACAACCTTAGTTCTCATCCGGATGATTTTATCACAGCGTGTTTCACAGAAGCAATTTTCCCTTGTAATTTTAGTTTAAAACACTTTCAAGGCTGCAGCTCACACTAATTCCACAGCCCTTCAGAGTTCATGAATGGTGGTTGAACACAGATCTTTTAACCATTTAAAAATCTAAAGCCATTCTCATTGAGGAATGTACCAACAGAGGATAATCTGACACGCTGGGCACAGTTTGCCCACCCCTGATCTCTGAAGTCTTTAGTAACTGTTGTTCTGAGTAAATGTGCTTGTTTCCCGAACCTTTGCAACTAATGGTTAACTTTGAGAAACTTAGCCAATATGAATGTTAACTCCCTGATGTGATGATTCACTGCATACTGTGCATATGACATTTTATTTCCTATAAATTCATATAATTCAAAAATTCAGAAATTAGTTCTTTTGATTTACATTTATTTGAATAATATGAAATATCTTTACATAATTATAGGGCATTTATATTTATTCATTATAGAGTGCCTGTTTATATCCTTTCTCCATTTTTTTTGCAATAGAATTTTCATTGCTGCGACCATTCTGCACACTCTAGGCCTCACTTCCTGTGCTTATTCAGTGTAATTTCCACTGCGCTCTCCCACGCGTCCAGCACTTCTTCACTGTGACAGAGCAGGTCAAGCACTTCACACATGTGCACCAGCTGCCCTTCGTATGGCTGTGCTCTACTGATAGAATTCTCATAAATCAAAGATCAGCTCCTTCCTCTGTAGCTTCAGCATGTACAGATAATCACCACTGAAATCTGTCCATTTTTAAAATCAACAATTGACTTAATAATGACTTGGCTCTCTACTAGATTCCAAAAATTTGAGACTGGAATTATATTATATATGTAATAATTATATGTAACCTGAGTCTAAAAAGGTAGTATCAATGTTATCACATATTTTCGAGGCTCATAAAAATAAAGTTCTGTGTAATATTCCTTGTAGAGAACTTAGTATACTGTAGAACTTGTAGAGAACTATAGTCAACTCTCTTAGAGAGATTGCAATGGCATACAATGGTAGGACCGTAGAAGGAGAGGGGTTGGGGATTTAGCTCAGTGGTAGAGCGCTTGCCTAGGAAGCGCAAGGCTCTGGGTTCGGTCCCCAGCTCCGGAAAAAAAAAAAAAAAAAAAAAACCAAAAAAAAAAAAAAAAAGGTAGAAGGAGGACGATCATTTCAGCTTAAAAGTTTGAGAACAGCCTGGAACACATAGCAGTGGTGTGTGTGTGTGTGTGTGTGTGTGTGTGTGTGAGAGAGAGAGAGAGAGAGAGAGAGAATGTATAGAGAAAAACTCCCTTATCCACTGAATCCTTAGATATAAGCACAACTAAAGTTTTAATTTTTCATAAAACTTATTGGAAACATGCTTTTTACCTTATGGCTTAAAATAAATATTTACAACCATGTTCTCAAAGAAAAATTACCCTCTGCTGGTAAAGAATTCCTATAAATTTAAAACAGAAAAATATTTGTTCATATCTGTTTTGTTACCTGAAGATTTTTTTCTCTTGGACTCACTTTATAACACTTATCAAGATTACATTTTAGTCAAGCCTTTATCTCTTTATTTCCAAAGGATATTCATTACCTTGCCCTGGATATGGGTGAGCTGGCACTGGCTGAAGTGGCAAGAAGAAGGGCAGATGACATTGATGTCGAGTCAGTGTGCTCTGGAGTCGGTAAGGGCTGCTTCACTTTACTGAAAGTGCTTTGGTTCTAGGAGAGTCTTAGTATTGTTTCTATTGTGTTTGTAGGGCATAATTGATTTATTGGAATTACTTTCTAACACTATATTTAAAAGCATGAATTATTAAGCCTTCAGAAATTATACAATATTTATGGATAAACTGAAATTTTAAAAGAAATTTATAAATAATAATGGCTAAGGTCACTGTTTGCCAGAATGTAAAAACATATTGCTCTTTTAAAATACATTATTATTATTATTATTATTATTATTATTATTATTATTATTTTGTATGTGCACACCAAAGCACATGTATTGAGGACAGAAAACCTGTGGGAGTTGGTTCTGCCTGTCTTCTCTGTGGATCCCAGGGACTGACCTCAGATTCTCAGGTTTAGAGCGAGCACTTTTACCCTCTAAGCCGTCTCCCTGGTCCCAGTTGGTCTTCTCATGAGATCTGGGGATAGAGAGACTTATCATCAGTGCTGACATGAACCAACGCTGTGCTGATACACGGCCATGTCATATATTAAAATAACTCTCTCCGTTATCATGGTGTTTCAGGTTTTGCATGCACATGCACATGTGCATACACACATGCGGTAAGGGGGGCATTTCTCAGAAACTGCTAATGTTCCTGTTCAATACCATATTGTAAAGACTGACGAGAAGCCTACACTGACTGTGAAAGTCCATTAGAACCTTATAACAAAACGAAAGGGATTGTGTGTAACCTAACAAATTGACAGTCCATCTGCATGGACGTTTTGTTTCTAAACTCAGCCTCTCTGATGCTGCTGAGTCTGCCAGTATTGAAATTCGGGTATCAGAATTCTTGTTTTTCTTGGTTCTTCTACACCCAAATGACAAAACAAGCAAACAAACAAACACTCCCAAGATTTTAGTAGAATTGGTTTCACATGTCTGCGTGTAATTCCTAAATCCATTTTTTAGAAGATTCCTACTTTGGAAGTGCTTGAAAAATACTCTAATAAGTGTCTCCCCAATAAGTCATGTTATGCTTGGGTTACTTTTGCTCCTAACACCAGCACTTCTCAGCTGTCTTCAATACTTCAAGCCCAGTCCTTGAGGCATAGTACAGAAGGGATTGCAACACCATTGAGCCAGCGCAAACCAATCGGAGTCTAACTGTTGTAGAGGTTAAGTAAGGAAAAGAGAGCCATGGTGCGACACAGCCATGTGGTTAATGCCTATAAAACAAAGTTACCTTAATAAGAATTGGTTGGTAGCAGTAACATTTATAATAGTTTGTCTCTTCTATGTCTTCTTTCTTCTTGGTACTGTATGATACGTTCATATTGCTTATTAGTATGACAAGAAGAGCTAAAATAAAGAAAATACATAGGATGAATTCTGTACTTAAAATTATTTTGGAAAACACAAATCCTATAAGCCAAAACCCTATAGATGTAATATAATAAAGGCATTTATTATTAATAATGTATATACTATAATGTATATTATTATGATATACTACAATCTGCAGTCATCTACTGTTTAAGGAATTGATGTGTTGGGTTATGTAAAATACAAGCATAAACTTGGGAAGGTTTATAAGAATGGCTGAGTGAGGTTATAGAGTACAATATGGTGACAGAGCTGGCCTTTGACACTTACCTGTTCACTACCAAGGTCTTCTCTGTGCCTAGCTGTCCTGTCTACAACATATGCTTAGTACCTATGCTATATGTAACTCATATATAACATACCTTAGTAAATATGCCTATGTTATAGATTACTGTGGGATTGCCAAGTTAATTCATGCTTTGAACAGTGATTGGCAAAGAGGGAGCTAGGTATTTCTTTTGTTTTTTTCCATTTAAATTTTTTTAAATTGCATTGTTTGATTTACATTTTAAATGTTGTCCAATTTCCCGGTTTCTCCTCCAGAAACCTGCTCTCCCACTCCTCCCACCCCCATGCCCTTCTTCGAGGGAGCTCCCTCACCCGCCCACGCACTCCCTACCACCTCCCTGTCCTGACATCCCCTACACTGGGACACTGAGCCCAGGACCAAGGTCCTCTCCTCCCACTGATGCCCAACAAGGCCTTCCTCTGCCTCATATAGGGATGGAGCCATAGGTCCATTCCTTTGTTCTCTTGGGATGGTGGTTTTGTCCCTGAGAGCTCTGGGGTGGGGGTGTCTGGTTGGTTGATATTGTTGTTCCTATGGGGTTGCAAACCCCTTCAGCTACTTCAGTCCTTTCTCTAACTCCTCCATTGAGGACCCTGTTCTCAGTTCAATGGTTGGCTGCGAGCATCTGCCTCTGTGTTTGTAAGGCTCTGGTAGAGCCTCTCAGGAGACAGCTATATCAGGCTCCTGTCAGCAAGCACTTCTTGGCATCTACAATATTGTCTGGATTTGATGGCTGTATGTGCGATGGGTCCCCATGTAGGGCACAGTCAGTCTCTGGATGGCCTTTCCTTCAGTCTCTGCTCCACACATTGTCTCCTTATTTCCTCCTGTGAGTACTTTTGTTCCCCCTTCTAAGAAGGTCTGAAGCATCCACACTTTGGTCTTCCTTCCTCTTGAGCTTCCTGTGGTCTATGGATTGCATCTAGGGCAATTCAAGCATTTGGGCTAATATCCACTTATCAATAAGTGCATACCATGTGTGTTTTTCTGTGATTGGGTTACCTCACTCAGGATGATATTTTCAAGTTCCATCTATTTGCCTAAGAATTTCATGAAGTCATTGTTTTTAAGAGCTGAGTAATATTCCATTGTGCAGATGTACCACATTTTCTGTATCCATTCCTCTGTTGAAGGACATCTGGGTTCTTTCCAGCTTCTGGCTATTAGAAATAAGGCTGCTGTGAACATAGTGGAGCATGTGTCTTTGTTGTATGTTGGAGCATCTTTTGGGTATATGCCCAGAAGAGATATAGCTGGGTCCTCAGGTAGTACAATGTCCAATTTTCTGAGGAACCTCCAGACCGATAGCTATATTATTAATATAATATGATATAATAGTCTAACTGAGTTGTGTATGAGTTAATTTTCTTCAGTTGGAGAAATTCTTTCTCCTATATCTCCTAGGTATCATAGCTTCTCACTTCAGCTGCCTCTAGAACCACAAATGAAAGCATTTAAAGCTAGTCGAGTTTATTTAAATTTTTAAGGAGGTTTTCTATGTGAGGCATGGATATGTTTTCTACTGATTTTAATTTCGTTTGTGTTGTTCTTTATTGTGCATAGCAGCCAGCTGTCGTTCTCTCTGAGCTGCTTCTACAGAGGAAGCAGACAGGTCTGTGCTCACAGATTCACAGCCAAAGGCAGAAGACAGACAGAATGGGAAAGAGAAAAACACTGGTTCTGTTAAAAAAACTCCAATCTTTTTCAGAATTAGATTTATTATAAGTATATTACTTATGAATATTACTGCAATCATATGTAGAGAATATTGTTTCATTATTTTGTGAAACTTACAATTTTTTTCAAGATGGCAATTTAGATTTTTGAAATGGATTCACTTGAGCAGAAGAAATAGCTGGCAAGTGTCCTCATGCCGGGTGGTATGCACACTCAGTTTTCATAACCTTTCTTCTGTTTATTCAAAGTGATGTGACTGGATAGAGCATAACACCAAGACTCATGTCTGGAATTTTAAGAGATGTTGAAAACAACCTTCAAGAGGGTTTTTTAATTGTTGTTTGGAACTTACTGTGTAGACCAGTTGTGCCTAGACTCAGACCGCCTGCTTGCCCATGCTTTCTTAGTGGGTTACCACAGCAGGCTCCACCACCACCACCACAGCAGGCTCCACCACCACCACCACAGCAGGCTCCACCACCACCACAGCAGGCTCCACCACCACCACAGCAGGCTGCACCACTACCACAGCAGGCTCCACCACCACAGCAGGCTCCACCACCACAGCAGGCTGCACCACCACCACAGCAGGCTCCACCACCACCACAGCAGGCTCCACCACCACCACAGCAGGCTGCACCACCACCACAGCAGGCTCCACCACCACCACAGCAGGCTCCACCACCACAGCAGGCTCCACCACCACCACAGCAGGCTCCACCACCACCACAGCAGGCTCCACCACCACCACAGCAGGCTCCACCACCACCACAGCAGGCTCCACCACCACCACAGCAGGCTCCACCACCACCACAGCAGGCTCCACCACCACCACAGCAGGCTCCACCACCACCACAGCAGGCTCCACCACCACCACAGCAGGCTCCACCACCACAGCAGGCTAAAGGGCTTTCAATAATAATTTACTTTAAGATTTCTTAGAAAAGAAGGAAATGTTTTGCAGTTGGGATAAAGTTAGAAGCCTGAAGTCTGTCAGGTTCAGAGTGTTTTCCAGGACATTTTCTATATCCCTTTGTTGACCACCAGGTGGCTAGCCTAGAAGACCAAGAAGCCATGGTAGATTACCTTCCCCGCCTCCTCCTGCCCAGCACAGGGTCACAGACAGGTTGCTGGGCCCTGTATCTATGAGGCTGCTGCAAAGCAAACTCATGTCTGCATAGCAGTTGCTTACACTGATCCTTCTCCCTAGCCGCTTACTCTCCTGCAGCTTCTCTCGGATTCTGTCTGTCATCAGAGACTCCTTTCTCAATAAAAGGTAGATGGTAGATCAGTTGGCATGTCTAACCAAAGTAACCCTGCCAAAGTGCTGTGCCCTTTATTTTAAGCAGTTGTTCACATGAACATGGGTACTTTGCCAGTGGTTACCATGGGAAAAAAAAGTCTCTCTCTTTGGTGATCATTAACTTCATTTATATCTTAGGGAGGATGGGGCCTCATGATCCAGTCCTCTGTCTGTGGTAGGATGTTGATGGGACCGACCGTGTACATGTCTGTTGCTGATAATCATAGCTATTTAGGACTCAGCTTTCAACAGTTAGTTACTGTCAACATTTGGACTAGTTCTGAGTCTCTACAGTAAACCCAACCACGACAAAAGAAATCTCTGGCTAAAGCTGACAGCAGCACTCATCTATGGACATAAGCAAAAGATATCCAGGAGGCAGTGTTGTAGACACATCAATACTGTAATAGACACATCAGACTCTTCAGAAGGTAGAATGTATAATCGACACATTGGATTTACTTAGCAGAACCTTCCTCCAAGTAGGGTTCATGAACTCCCCAGCCACAGGCTTTTGACTAAGTTTGTAGTACTAGATTTGAGTACCTTCCTGTGAGGCAGGCCTCAAATTCAATCAGAGAAATGGTTGGTTGCCTGTTGTGTGTATCTGTACACTACCCCGCCTTAGCTCTGAGAATGGGCCACACTACCAGCCCCCTCCCAGCTTCCCTTGAATCCATGGATAAAAGACACACACACAGTTGTTCCTTTTCAACTTGCCTTCTTGGCACAATTGCTGGGCGCTACTGTCTCCTACCTGGAAAGTGTGCCCTTATCATTACTCTGGGCTCCGCTCCTCCCACCTGCCCCCACTTCAGTCAGTTGAATGTAGTACCTGCTAAACACTCTGACCACCTGCCTATAGGAGCAGCCACAGCCCACCGCTCCTCCTAAGACCGCACAGCCAGGCTCTCCTCTCTCCAAGGCATGGCGAACTCCCTCTCCCTTCCTTTCATTTCCCTTTTCCTCCAGGGTCCTGGAAGTCCTGCCTGTACCTTCTTCCCGGTAATTGGCCTGTGGCTTTCTTTACTGACAGGTTGGAACCAGTTGGGGAACAGGACCTTAGCATCAGAGCTGTCCCTACAGTTGCCCATATAACAAACTTGCTACCTTGTCTGGCCAGCTGGTTCGATCACCCATGGCCCACAGCTGAGCAAAGCTGTTGCTGGTGCTTCTTTTCCCACAGTCTGCCTAGCACTCCTGGCACTGAGGGGTGCCCAGCAGGGAGGACACTTCCGGCTTAGTTCTAGCTAGATTTTTCTGCATCTTATGACCAAAGCATCCACACCATTCTTGCATTCCATCATTATGCCATGAGACTATACAAATTCTTTTATTTCTTATATGTCAAGACCGCCAAGTTTGGAGATTAAAAAGTGGCTGAAATATAAGGCTCTTGGGTAAGATGACTAGATAAAATGCTGCTTCCACAGGACTCATAAATGCTAAAAGAAAAATCTGGGGAACTGTAGAATTTACCTCAAGGAAGAAAAAAAAAACGAGGAAAGGGACAGAGAAACAAACCTCTGGAATCACAAAAGAAGACAGGACAACTGGAAGGCATAGAGAAACAGAAAGGTTATGTAGCAAAATGTAGGAGACGAGTCAGCCTTTAAGTACAGTGTGTGATGCACTTTGCGGTAGACCAGCATTAGTGAGAAAACAAATAATGACAAGTCCACGTCCATCTTGTCACTTCCAGTATCTTAAAATGCTATATACCAGGCACCATCTGCTTGAGGGGTAACCTACCATTTAAGGCTAAGCTACACTAGGGATCTCATATGCCCAAGAATTTCTGGCACCTGTGTGAAGGAGGCCAGGAGAGTAAGTTGTAGAGAGGGACATTGCATATGGACATAAAGAAAAAGTTACATGCAGGAGATTCAGAAGGGTGGATGGTGAGTGGCCCAGCTCTGTGGCAAGAAGCAGACCTTATCATCTGAGAACTGCTGAGCCAGACCAGTTAGGCTGCTTGGCCTACAGCGCTGCCTCCCTGCAGTTTCTGCATGTGGGACTGAGGATGGTAACACTCAAGTCCTGCTGATCACTGGCGTCCAACAGCCTCCTCTTTCCAGCGCTGCTTTACCAGTGGGCAGGATAGAGAGCCAGGAGTCTAAGGCCCAGTGCATAGCTCAGTGCTTTGGCTGATTGGCTCCACATTCTCTTGTGTACTCGAGGAAACCCATACCCTTATCTGGCTTGGACATTAGCACCCCAGGGCTGCACAGCACTTCAACTGCATAGTCCAGGGGTGTCTAAAAAATAGCAGCATAATTACACACACTGACAAGTAGGATTGTATAAATAAAAAACCTGGACAATGAGGAAGTGGGTGGCTATAAAATGGTAGAAAGTACCTGCTATCTATACATCTATTCAGGGGTCAATATCTAGGATCATTAACAAACTCAAGAAACCTTAATACCCCAAGTTTTAAATTATCCAATAGACAAATAGGCAAATGAATTGAACAGACATTTCTAAAATGAAACATCGATAGCAAGTAGATAGATACACAGAAAACATTCATGGGGAGCAGAGCTCTGACACAGTCTGATGGCAATGTACACTGGTTCAGCTGGTGTAGAAATAAGCATGGAGGCACGGCAAAGAAAAACCAGACCTAAACTCTCCCACCGATGTAGTTACATACAGCCGAAGGAGGGGGTCCCAGACAGTAGGGGTCCTGCTCACACACATTCACAGGGCCACTGCTCACGCTTGGCAAGCTGAGGAGTCAGTACAGAAAATGTGCACATTCACACAATGGGATTTATTGGGCCATAATGAAGTACAGCATTCTGTCACTTGCAGGGCGGACCATCATTCCATGAAGTAAGCTGAGCTCAGAAAAACAGAAATAGCATTTTCTCTTACATGCAAACTCTAGTTTAAAGACAGCATGAATATCATGAAAGTGGGGGAAGTGTGTATGGGAAGGAAGGGGTCCTGCAGGAGGGGGGAAAGACAGACAGGAGAAAATGGATGCAGTGGCTATCTGAGCAAAGTACACCGAGTACCTACAAGCAAGCATCATTGTGATTGAGCCTGACTGGGGTGATGACCCAATGAGTGAACACCGACACTTCAGATCAACCCCTGAACCCGTGATGGAAGGCAAGAATTCCATAGGCCCAAAATGAGCCTATGTATGCAATTCAAACTCAAAACTCAGAAGTCATAACGAAACACATCATTCGTATAGTTGATATAGGCTAACTAAAACAGTAGCTATAAACCAAGAGTTAGAGTATGCGTTAAAGACTGTTTTAATGTTCAGGTTGAAGAGAATGTACGAGTGAACAGAATTGAACACGGATCCTTATCTTCCCTCTACTAATCAGCAGGCAGGAACCTGGAGGAAGCTCACACTAGACACTACCCATCCCTCTGTCACAAGATTTTAGTTAACTCTAGCATCTTTCCAGGTCAGATGACTGCAGTGCTAGTGATTTTATTTATATTTTCATTCGAGATAAATTTTGTTAGGTATATATTGAAATTAAGACTGGACTTCACAAATATCTAACTTTTCTCTCTTTTGTGGACATGTTACACTCTATAGTAAATAATGTTGCAGCTGCATTGGGACATCAGAAGCCAAACTTGCCAGTCTTTCCCTCTCTGCAGATACTACCAGAGGAGATGCTTGAGATGGCAGTGCCTTGTCGGCTTGTTTGGCTAGTAAGTGAGGCAGCATACGTCCTCAGAGAGAAGTAAACTTACTTGTCAGCTTGTTTGGCTAGTAAGTGAGGCAGCATACGTCCTCAGAGAGAAGTAAACTTACTTGTCAGCTTGTTTGGCTAGTAAGTGAGGCAGCATACGTCCTCAGAGAGAAGTAAACTTACTTGCAACTTGCTTGCAGTCCCTTGAAATGATGTGTGACTCTTACAAAAGCGTAGCAGTCCTGTGTAATTCAATGGGTACTTTTCAAAATCATTGCATTGTAATGCTGAGTAACATTAAGAATCCAAATAGGAAGACCCTTTTCTGTTGTATGTTTTCCTTTACTTATGACCACGTGTGTGCATACACACACACACACACACACACACACACACACACACGCACGCACGCACGCACGCACACCATGCTTGGGCTTTTACAGGGATTGCTTTACTGTAGGTGCGTTGCTGTATTAAGTCGTGTTTCTTACTTTCCCTTCTATTCACTGGAATTCCCTTAGGCCTGTTCTGCTGTAGTCAGCTTATGGTGTCTTTTCTTGGCTACATGGAATTCCTTGTTTTCCTTCTTGTTTACCTGTGCGTCAGTGGACTGTCCCCCACAGTCGGTGCTGCATACTGTGCTCACATTGTTTCATTTCTAGATGTTACTTGCTGCCTATTAAGTTGCAAGGACATCAGACAGTAATCCAGTCACTGTCCTAGTTGCATTTCCCAGGCTGTGATAAAATGTCCCAACCAAAGCACCTGGACAAAGGGTTTACTTTGCCTCAGGGCTTGAGGGCATGGTCTGAGTGGTGTCAGGAATTTGAGGTAGCTAGTCCTACTTCCCAGGCAAAAAGGAAGAGAAGAGGGGATGGGGATTTAGCTCAGCGGTAGAGCGCTTGCCTAGCAAGCACAAGGCCCTGGGTTTGATCCCCAGCTCCGAAAAAAAAGAAAATAAAAAAAAAAAAAAGGAAGAGAAGAGAGTAATGACCATTTTTATTTAGTCTGTAGCTAAGGTGGGTCTTCCTAACTCATTTACCTAATCTAGAAAATTCCTAGAATTTTGTCCTCAAAATGACTCTTGGTCCCTTCGACTTGACAAATAGAAACCCAGTGCACCCTGCGCTGTACTCAATACACTGTTCTTCAGAAGGAAAAGCTTCAGAATCCACAGGTCACACACACCGTCACCTCAGGGTGATTATAACTAGTACAAAATGCCACTGACCCACAGAGAACAATTAGTGCAGTGTTCACTTCTTAATGGGTTGGAATAACTTTAAGTTATATGACTGTTAAGTCTACGAAAAGTCATTGACCCTATTTTAAACAGGTTATGCATTCCTAAGTCAGAAATTAGAAATGCTCTAATGCTATCATGATTCCACTAGTAGACAAGGACACATCTGACCCATGTGCTAGTAACAATAAAACTCGGTGCACTAAGAATAGAGTATAAGTCAGAACGGTTGCTCCGTCAGTAATGCCACTTACAGGGAGAAGCTGGGGTAGCCATGATTCCATCTGTGCCACATAGTGAGACCCCATCTTTAAAAAAATGTTACCTGAGTGGGGGTGGTAGTGCATACCTTTAATCCCAGCACTAGGAAAGCAGAGGCAGGTGGATCTCTTGTGAGTTTAGGACCAGCCTTTTTTTTTTATAGTAAGTTCCAGGACAGATGCAGGGATGTTCACGGATTAAAAAAACAAAACAAAACAAACAAACAAAAGAACACCAAACTAAACCCCAAAACTTGTCCATACCTGCATTATAAGATGTGTGTGTGTGTGTGTGTGTGTGTGTGTGTAAAACTTTGTTTAGATTTGTCTCATCTTCAAAATATATTGCATACATGTGACTATTCCAACCCCCCCCCCCCCAGAGCATCCAAAAGTCCAAAACCACGTTTGTATTCTGAGTATTTGGGTAAGATAAAGTCAGCTAGTCAACCTGCACAGGTCTTTCTTCTTTAAGTTATGGAAAGATAGCAGCCAGATGGACAAATAGAGGTGCTCTGTGAATGATTGCTACAGAAAAGAGCTGGACTACGAGGAGAGACCACAGGATAGCTCTGGTCACTAAGGAGGTAACAGGAAGTCTAACTGCAGAAGGTTGGGAAGGTAATCCAGAGAAAAGAACGCAGCTTGTAATGGCTGGAACTGGGGGTCTGCACAAAGGGAGAAGGGTAGGTACAAGGAACCACGCCTTAGCAGGTGACTGGCGTGCTGAAGGCAGAATTCCATATGCCCACAGAACCTGAAATGCAGCCAGTCTGTCCCAGTGAAAGAACACACATGGTACTATCCAAGTGACTTCAACTGCCACTGACAGGCACCTTCCTGCCTTTATGGCCCAGCATCTGGACCTTGGATGCCACCAGAGGACAGCCCCTAGTTTTTATCGAGTTTTAGGACCACGACCCTCCAGAATATGAGACTGCACCTCAGCTTTGCCTGTCCTGTCGTAAGCACTGTTTTTTAACTCACTGCCTAGGGTTTCTGGTTCAGAAAGTTCCGGCATCACATTTGCTTCTCCCCTGGAGGTGAGAACGATTCCAGCCAAGTCCTTCAGCTCCAGGAGCAAAGGCTACAAACCCTGATACTGCCCTCTACTCTTCCCGGGGGACCTAGCCTACTGCCCTAAGACTGTGGCTGTTGGCACAGAAAGCAAAAGCCAGAACTGCCAACAGCTGTCCTTGGGACAAGGGAGAAGATCCTGTTTGTTGCCCTTCCTCTCTAGACAAATGGTTAAAATGCTAGAGAATTCAGCATCCCTCTTGCTTATCCTGGAGAAGGTCCTCTCTACACCCACAGCCTTGGACAGTGGCTGTTTTGGTGTGCAGGCCCAGGCATCACCAGATCGTGTCTAAGTTAAGTCCAGGAAAGGGATGACCAGAAACACAGGTTATCCATAATTGTCCCAGAGGGCCTGGGGAGCTTCCTCCATGGTGTGCAGCTCTGGCGTGGAAGGCCCAGAAGGAGACCTCTTCCAAGTCTCCCCGCTTTAGAATACTGGTTCCTGGTGCCACAGAACTCTCGACCTGGGCCAGCTGCTTGTTTGCAAGATGGTCTTTATTTCTCTCCCACTGGTACTTCTGTCTGTCCAGCTTTAGTCTCCTTCCTATTTTGTCACTGCATTTAAGAACCATACACAAAATTTTATTTCTATACACACCATATGTAAGAATAAACTCTAAGAGGCAGCACTCAGCATAGCGTACATGCAACAATACCCACAAACTCAGGGAAAGGCACGCAGGACCCCTATGCTCTTATCAGACACTGCAAAGGGAAGCTTTTAATGCTCCAACCAGTAAACAGCAGTCAGCAGAAAACACAGTCTAAGCTGGAGACACCATTTTCCAACACACTGTTCATTTGAACTAAAAACTCCCTTCAGTCTCCCGAGGCTACAGATGTAGCTGTCACTCATATCCAGCCTGGAGCTGTGTGATCAGTCAGGTTCTCCGCCTTCCATGGTTCCCTGTGTCTCTGCTTTCTTTCTCACCCTGTATTCCAATACCAAAATGTCTACAGGAAGTGAAATCTCAACAGCCCTATTGTTACTCCAGTAGGAGTCACTTTCAGTGTCTGTAAGCCAGCCTCCACTACCCAAATGTACACTTACAGTCAAAGCACTCGAGAGTTACTACACACAGGCAAGGCCAACTATAGGAAAATACCTAAGGACACTCTTCAGAACCACACGCTGAACAGAGTCCTCGTACAGCCTAAATTTCTGTGGTTTGTTTTCTCAAGATATCAGTAAACCACTGGAAATTTTGTTTTAAGTCATTCATATCAACAGTGTCTAGAAGTATAGAACATGTTGGGAATGACACAACCATTTAAAACCCCAACCCGAACAATTCTGCTGTTATACTTTACCATTCTCGATACAGTGTATCTATTACCCTGTTGTTATACTTTGTCATTCTCGATACAGTGTATCTATTACCTTAGGAAAACTTTACATGAAAGAGCCTGGGCCTGACGCCCCCCGCTTCAACCTGGGGTCTCCAAGCACTGACTGGGTTGTGTAGCCTTTTAAGAGCCTTTGGGCACAAAACAGGTAAAATGCGGTTTTAGTTATCGGCATGTCTGTGCAACAAAGCATTTGGGAGGTGTGACTGACAGGCCAGGAGTGTATGAGGGGAAAACCTATGCTTGTGTCTGCTTCAGTGGCTTTATTAGCCACACCCTACTTGTAAATTATAAGCTGTCATTCAGAGTAGCATAGTGATGTTTAAAACAAGGCAGGTTATAATACTCATACTTCTTTTGCCTTAATGCCTAGAGGTGAATTCAGAAAATGTTCTTAATGTTTTGACTCATAAAAGCACCCATCTGGAAAAAAAAAAAAAAAAACACCCAGCAAGCCCTTATAGTAAAGAGCAGTGCGAAGAGGATTTAGGAGCCGTTCATATGCATGTGCATATGTGCATACGTACTTCAGCGTTAGCATCACAATTAGGGAACTCAGCCGCCAGGATAATTCAGATCAGATGGTCAACAGCTATGTCAGATTAAAGATAAAGAATAATTCCACTAACTTTTGTGGCAGATTTTAAATCACTTTAAAACATACTTTATACTTAATTAAAGTTAGTATTGATGCCAAAACCTTCACTAGAGGCCTTTATTATTTCATAAAGAATTATAGAACTGTCTGTTAGCAGATGAGAATAACCAATTATCCTCCTGAGTTAGAAATAAGTGCATATTCGTGTCAGACTTTGCCAGCAGCCATGTAGCTTCTTCCTGTTTGATCTTTACTCCTTTTTAAAAACTGTTAGCATATATTGCGACTCCCTTCATTTTTAAAAACATATAAAATCATACAAATTCAAACTACACAGATATGAGTCGATCAAAATACCGTCCTTACTTTCAGTAGTGCATTTGTGTGGTCACACAGTGCCTGCATTTGTTCACCGTACCACTTTAATTCTGTAAGGAAATGCTCACTGAGGCTCCTTAAAGACCACAGAGCAGTCTCACCTTTTTATAGGTTTAATCATGAGGTTCTGAGGGTTTATTTTTTGAAGTGGACCAAACCACAAAATGGTGTCTTAAGAAAAGTCCTTATCTGACGAATAAGAAAAGACAAACACCTGTAAGTTGATGTTTGAAGCTCAAACTCGTTCTGAAGTAACAAGAAAGGGAAAGCCGGCGGTTCAAATTTCAGTCCCTTTTCATCCAGACCCATCAATGTGTGCACTGGCCCATTAATTATGTGGTCCAGCACAAAATGATATGTTAGTCTTCCCTTTTGCTCCAAGGTGACAGCTGTGAGATTTAGTTCAAGAGAAAGAAAGCTATTCCAAATATTTTATTGTTAGTCTCAAGAATTTACCTGTTATAAATGAAAAGGTTGACGAATTGAGGAGCAAACCAATGATTTCTTTGTTAGAACTAAAGTAAAATTGGGGAAGATTTAAGAGGTAGAAGGCCCTGGCATGGCGTGTTCTGAGTTAAGGGAGTCCTCTGAAGAAGCGGTGTCTGTGAGAACTGGTTTAGTGCCTGCAGTTTGCAGCCAGACTCTTTCTGCCTTTGCTCTTGTGCTCAACCACATACGTGTAGGGAAACACCAAAAGCTGAGTTTCATTCATTAAAACTTTATGGATGTAAATATTACCATTAACTTCATATAATGGTGACATGACACTAAATATTCTTCCTCTGATATTTTCTAACCATTAAAAAAATTAATTCGGGGTTGGGGATTTAGCTCAGTGGTAGAGCGCTTGCCTAGCAAACACAAGGCCCTGGGTTTGGTCCCCAGCTCCGAAAAAAAGAAAAAGAAAAAAAATTAATTCAGTTTTAGTTCACAAGTTACAAAGAAACAAACAGCTTGATCACAGTTTGGTAGCCCTCCATTCTTACACATTTTTTTGCTCTTTCTGTTTTATAGACCAGTGATTCATTCACAGGAAAATGTTGCTACGGTACTGAACTTTTTGTCGTTTTAAAAATGTTCATTTAAAGTACTTTGTAAGTTCAAAATGGCTACCTATTACAGGAGTAGGTGAAAGTTACGGGATTAAAAACTGCCTACGAGAACCCAATGCCCTCGTCTCCTCATAGAAAATATCGGTATTCAGCTTAAATATACTTGGTTTCATTTAGTCATCTAAACTTTTCTTATCCATCTGGACATGGTGCTCTGACGTAATTCTAGCACCCGAGGGGTGTCAGCCAGAGGGTCAGTTCAAGAATTATCCTTAGAGAAGTCACCAAGGTCAAAGTGAGGACAGTGGATTCCATCTGCAAACGAACATCTCCTCACACGTCACCTTTGTACACACATCCTCAGACAACAGCGTTTGACCACCTTTCTGTTGTCTTTTATGTCAACGAGGATGCAGAGGGTACCTGGAAGAGAATGGGGGACAAGAGACGCGAAGAAGGACGCCAAGACAAGAGTCTAATCAAGGCAACAATTTTATTTTTTCCCAAGGCTGAATTTATACCATAACATGGGTAACAGAGAGAGGGGGAAAGTGGGAAACATTTACACAGGCCAAGGACACAGTACTCGTGTGGTCAGCTGATGTCGACAGGATGTTGGTTTCTCAGAAAGGTTACAGGTTTGTGATATCATTAGTCAGCAGGATGTTGGTTTCTCAGAAAGGACACAGCTCATATCATTGGGTATCTTGACGTCAGATGTATTTCTCAGCAAGGTAGCAACTTTGTCATTTCATTATTCATCCTGACCACCAGATTCGTATTAGTCTTCTGCAGCTGGCTGGGGATTTTCCATGAACCCAGTCACACTTAACTCTAACTATACTATTAGCATCAATAATGGAGGGTTTCAAGGGCATCGCTCCCAACACATTTATAGCCTGGGCTAATTTGGACTTTTGATCTTCCAGTCTTAGCTGCTTTTGCTCAAACTCTAGACGCTCACCACTATGCTTAGCTACATTTGGACATTTTCTAATGTCCAATGTCTAATGTCTAAT